>NC_064623.1:10340139-10645451 GCF_023898315.1 Schistocerca nitens | reverse complement strand
CACAAGTTTGTCGGACGCAGGATTGTAGAACTGAGTGTGAGCCCACGGAGTCGAACATGCGTACCGAGGGATGTTTAACGGTGTGCGTAGTGTCGACAACGATGAGTCTGATCAGCAGTGGCATCTTCCATAAAGCGGGCAACCGCCTGAAGCTGATAACTGTCAGCTTTGGTGGGCCTGGAAGGGTTTGGGTTTAGCTAATGCCTGGATAAATTTACCTGAAATGTGTAGTGCGAGCATACGTGTCTGAAGGACAATGTATTGTGAACATCCAGACACTGTATACACAGAAACATTGTGTAACCATCAGTGATGTTTCCATGGTGATATAATACACTGAAACGTCAAAGAAACTGGTATAGGGGTGCGTATTCAAATACAGAGACTTGTAAACAGAATACGGCGCTGCGGTCGCCAACGCCTGTATAAGACGTTAAGTGTCTGGCGCAGTTGTTAGATCGGTTATTGCTGCTACAATTGGAGGTTATCAAGATGTAAGTGACTTTGAACGTGGCGTTATAGTGTGCGCACGAGCGATGGGACACAGCACCTCCGGGGTAGCAACGAAGTGGGGATTTTCCCGTACGACCATTTCACGAGTTTACTGTGAATACCAGGGACCCGGTAAAACATCAAATATCCGACATCGCTGCGGCCGGGAAAAGACCCTGCAAGAACGGGGCAAACGAAGAGAATCGTTCAACGTGACGGAAGTGCAGCCTTTCCGCATATTGCTACAGATTTCAGTGCTGGACCATCAACAAGTGTCAGCGCGCGAACCATTCAACGAGACATCATTGATATAGGGTTTCAGAGGCGAAGGCCCGCTCGTCTGACCTTGATAACTGCACGACATAAAGCTGTATACCTCGCCTGCGCGTGTCAACAGTGACATTCGACTGCTGATGAATGCAGACATGTAGCCTTGTCGGACATGTCTTGTTTGAAATTGTATCGAGCGGATGGACGTGTACGGGTATGGAAACAACCTCACGAATCCATGGACCCAGCATGTGAGAAGGGGACTGTTCAAGCTGGTGGAGGCTCAGTAATGGTATAGGATGTGTGCAGTTAGAACGATATGGGACCCCTGATACGCCTAGATACGACTCTGGCAGGTGATGCATACGTAATGAATCCGTCTGATCACCTGCACCCATTCATGTCCATTGTGCATTCCGACGGACTGGGACAGTTCCAGCAGGACAATGCGACACCACACACAACCAGAATTACTGAAGAGTGGCTGCAGGAACACTCTCGTGAGTTCAAACGTCTCCGCTGGCCAGCAAACTCCCCAGAAATGAACATTATTGAGCATATCTAGGATTCCTTGCAATGTGCTGTTGAGAAGAGATCTCCACCCCCTCGTACTGTTACGGATTTATGGACATCCGTGTAGGATTCATGGTGTCAATTCCCTCCAGCACTACTTCAGACATCAGTGGAGTCCATGCCACATCGTCTTGTGGCACTTTTGCGTGCTCGTGGCGGCCCTTAGGCAGGTGTACCAGTTTCTTTGGCTCTTGAGTGTAGTTAATGTGTTTTTTGTCATACCTTATTGTCCATGTGTTATTTTATAGGTTTTCTCAAAATTTCATCCTGATGAAAACACCGTTAGTAGGTTTCGAAATCTAGGTGAATTGTACCAAATAGTTATTTGCAAACTGGTCGGCTGTATAATTCCTATGTATGAAAATTTATACGGGTGTTGAGGACCAGCCATGTTTAAAACTGTAAGTTTCCCAGAGTCGTCTGGTTTCCTCTGTAACAGCAGCTCCTCTCACAGGTGAGGAACACTACGAAACCTCCTGACTGCACTGCGCCGAGCAGCTCGGGTTGCTGACAGCGTCAGGCGGACCTCGAGGTTGCAGATCGCAGTGTTGCACGTTAGGTATGTGGTTCAGGTTATTTTGAAAGTGAGTGTACCGAGGCGGCATTGTGTGTCGCTAGCCGTAGACTCCCGCACGATGCATGTGTGTGTGGTGCGGACAGTACAGTGGCGCTGAATTGTGGGTGTGAGCGCCAGCGAGTGCTATGAGGCCGAACTGTGCATGCTGACTGCAGTCTGAGGTGTATGTGTATGTGTGTGTGTGTGTGTGTGTGTGTGTGTGTGTGTGTGTGTGTTTTGACAGTCGATACCGGACATACGGACGTCCGCTGCCCGCCATAAACCTCAGAGGCCGGACCCCCCATCATAGCCTGCGGTTATCGCTGCCGCCACTGTGAACTGTGAATCCGCGGCAGTTGTTTGGGTGGCCACCCTGTCTGTGTGTGTGTGGCCAGAAGCCGACGTATCACCTCGTGACGTACGACGCGTTATCGAGCAGCAAACGGTACGAACCGGCCAATCACATGCTACCTGTTAACGCACCTTTCCGAATTTTCGCTCGCTGTGCCGTGCCACAATAAATTCCGGATATATTCGTTCCACGAGCTGCTGACCTCACCCCGACAGGTACACGGGGACTGCGCAGTACGGTAGGAACATCCTGCGTGCTGTGCATTTAACTTCATTTTCGTTATTCAAATTTATCGTCCAACGCGGAAGCGCTGTAGCAAATATGTCGGAAGAGACCGTACGCAGTCGCTGTTTGTAGGAAGGGGGAGAGAGGGGTTGGAGGGGGGGGGGGAGAGACAGAGAGAGAGAAACAGAGAGAGAGAAACAGAGAGAGAGAGAGAGAGAGGGGGGGGGTCTGGGTGCTCGGTTCCTATCTGAGCTATGACCACGGGGTGAAAAGCTTTTGGTTTAGCTCGGACCAGCAGCCATTTGTATAACCACTCCGACACATGTCTTACTGCAGCTACGTTGCAGCACATTAAGCAGGGTTTCAACGACAGACCGGAGATGGCACCCAGGCAAATAGTGCGAATCGATTAATTCCTTTTTCAATAGATTTTAATTGGGGTGAAACTCATGCTCAGCTAATGGCACGAGTCGTAAGTGCACCGTTGGGATTTTACATGCAAAAACATGCGAAAAGCACGAGTCGTTGAAGGTTGTGGAAGCCCGCCACTTTAACACAGTCTAAACTTGTACCTACAGGCTCAGACTTTACACTGTGGTAGATAAATAGATGAAGTGAAACCGAAATTTTTTTTGTACAGTAACGTTCATCCGTCGTTGAGATACGACGGTTTGAAGTCGAGATAAATGCAGCACGTAAATTCGTAATTATTTCTTACGCGAACTGAATGCGGCGAACGGTTTAAGGCCAATCCAATGAATGAAAAACATCGGCTCAGTCCAAATGGGACTCGCGCACTCACGGTTCCGTGTCAATTTTTCGTCCATCCTGGAAATCGAAAATCTCAATGATTTTACACCGGCAAGGGACCATAGTGCTTAATATATGACAAAAATCTGAATTTGGTACGCCAACCTATTCAAGAGAACAAGACGTCGAAACAGGGGAACCGACAGATGAATAATATGTGTATTTTCGTATTATACAGGGTGAGTTGCGTAAGGCGTAAAATCCCTTTTATTTAGTGAACGGAATCATACAGGATGTTACACAAAGAGTGTTACACTTTCAGGAAACATTCCTCACACACAAAGTAAGAAAATATGTTATGTGGACATGTGTCCGGAAACGCTTACTTTCCATGTTAGAGCTCATTTTATTACTTCTCTTCAAATCACATTAATCATGGAATGCAAACACACAGCAACAGAACGTACCAGCGTGACTTCAAACACTTTGTTACAGGAAATGTTCAAAATGTCCTCCGTTAGCGAGGATACATGCATCCACCCTCCGTCGCATGGAATCCCTGCAGAATGGCGTATTGTATCACAGCCGTCCACAATACGAGCACGAAGAGTCTCTACATTTGGTACCGGGATTGCGTAGACAAGAGCTTTCAAATGCCCCCATAAATGAAAGTCATGAGGGTTGAGGACACGAGAGTGTGAAGGCCATGGAATTGGTCCGCCTCTACCAATCCATCGGTCACGGAATCTGTTGCTGAGAAGCACACGAACACTTCGACTGAAATGTGCAGGAGCTCCATCGCGCATGAACCACATGTTGTGTCGTAAAGGCACATGTTCTAGCAGTACAGGTAGAGTTTCCCGTATGAAATCTTGATAACGTGCTCCATTGAGCGTAGGTGGAAGAACATGGGGCCCAATCAAGACATCACCAACAATGCCTGCCCAAACGTTCACAGAAAATCTGTGTTGATGAAGTGATTGCACAATTGCGTGCGGATTTTCGAGAGCTCACACATGTTGATTGTGAAAATTTACAATTTGATCACGTTGGAATGAAGCCTCATTTGAGGATTGACACATTGTTGGATAAACCATTCGCAGAAGTGTACCCGTGGAGGCCAATCAGCTGCTGATAGTGCCTGTACACGCTGTACACGGTACGGAAACAACTGGTTCTCCCGTAGCACTCTCCATACAGTGACGTGGTCAACGTTACCATGTACAGCAGCAACTTCTCTGACGCTCACATTAGGGTTATCGTCAACTGCACGAAGAATTGCCTCGTCCATTGCAGGTGTCCTCGTCGTTCTAGGTCTTCCCCAGTCGCGAGTCATAGGATGGAATGTTCCTTGCTCCCTAAGACGCCGATCAATTGCTTCGAACGTCTTCCTGTCGGGACACCTTCGTTCTGGAAATCTGTCTCAATACAAACGTACCGCGCCACGGCTACTGCCCCGTGCTAATCCATACATCAAATGGGCATCTGCCAACTCCGCATTTGTAAACATTGCACTGACTGCGAAACCACGTTCGTGATGAACACTAACCTGTTGATGCTACGTACTGATGTGCTTTATGCTAGTACTGTAGAGCAATGAGTCGCATGTCAATACAAGACCGAAGTCAACATTACCTTCCTTCAATTGGGACAACTAGCGGCGAATCGAGGAAGTACAGTACATACTGACGAAACTAAAATGAGCTCTAACATGGAAATTAAGCGTTTCCGGACATATGTCCACATAGCATCTTTTCTTTATTTGTGTGTGAGGAATGTTTCCTGCAAGTTTGGCCGTACCTTTTTGTAACACCCTGTATATCGAAACGCTGTTTTCGGCAAATGTTTGGTTAATGTTTTTAGAGCGGGTGTCAACTGGGATATTGAAGCAAGTACGTTTCTTCAAATGGAAGGGCGAGCTTTTCATGGCTACACTGCGTACCTCTTGAGAAGACGATTACAATGAGATAGCGTTTGTTAATGTTGACTTTGAAACGTGTCGTAAAAAATTCGAGAAATGTTCTAGAATGTGCGAGCACAGTGGCCAGAAAGGGAATTTGTGGTGCAAAACTCTGCCAAGGAGGCGTCTTCGACCAGGCTGCGTAGTTTTATACCGTAAGGTAGGGCTGCCCTACGAGAACAAAGCTTCGTTTCCCCTTGAACCAACTCACGACCTAGATGCAGGTTCACCTACGAATGTTTTACATGGAAATATGACACAGGCTAGAATCTAGCGTACATAGGGCTTAGGAAAACTATTTCACATTTGCATATCCTCCCAGATATACGTGAGCTGAAGGTAAGATATATGCTTTTGGACCACTGTCTCTGCCTACACGGCTCTGAACTATATCACATGGGACACATTCTTTGAACTAAACATTATATTAAAAATGCTTTAGTGACCACCTGCACACCGCAAAATAAATATTCTTCATAAAGAAACGTCGTTCCATGCTGAACGTAAGCGCATTATGACAGTGTTGGCAGCTACGTGCGATACTGTAGAATTATTTGACACACACGTAAACGAAATAAACAATTCACACAGCATAAGTTTTGGCTTACAAAATAAATAACTTTATCCTTTATTTGAGCATTTCTTTAAATCGTTGGCCATGGACTGAAAGGCACATTTGCGATCGCCGTACGAGAAAACGATGAACAGATGTAATTACAGTGGATGTTATGGACGAGTATGCACACGTGATTCGGCGACACATTTCGTTTGGCATAGTTGGGGCTTCGTCATAGATTGCGCCTTTGAGTGCTTCCCAAAGAAATAAACTGAGAGGAGTGAAATCGGGGGACTTCACAAGCCTTTTGACAACAGAGTTTCGTCCTATCCATCGTTCAGTATTTGCTTTGCAACACGGGATGAGTCAGCTGGACAACCGTCGTGTTGCAGCCACATAATATCTAGTGATGCCTCTTCTAGAAGAACCGGCAGAATGTCCGTCAGACAGACAGCTCACGAATGTCCATTTTGAACGCCTGAGATGAAATAAGACCCCACGACGTAATTTCCTATGATGCCAGACCAGTGTGTGAAGGGTATAGTCTGGGGAATGGAGGTGACAATGAGCTGGTAGGAAGTGCTGTTGAAGACTTGGTTTACAGCCATGTTGACACTGCATGGGAGACCTGTACAAGGAGAAGAAGAGAGGGTAGCAGAATCGAAGCAAGTTGAATGAAACTGATAAGTGGTATGTGAAGGGAATTGAGAAGAGAGAGGGCGAGAAATGAAGATATTAGGAAGTAAATTGGAGCAGAGAAGTTGAATGACAGAACCAAAATGATTTGAACATGTGAAGGACGATGGAGGAATCCCAAAAGGAATGATGGAGGCCAAGTTTGATGGCAAGAGGGTGACTCAGAGTCTTGTTGCAACCCTTGTTCACTCAAGTACGAGCAGCCCATTTACAACTATTCATGACGTCGCCTTTCCGGCTTAGATTTTTTTAAAATTGTGACTTGTAAGTACTGCATCTCTTTCCAGTCACTACAAACTTTAATTTTATTAATGTGTTATATACCTAATATGTTTTAGAACAGTTAGTTTAATTCTAAAGACGATGCTCATAGTAGCGTCGAAACCTGGCCAATTTTGACTTAATATTTGTGACCGAGGGCTTATTTGTTCTAATATAATTCTGACACGGTCACTGAACCTTAGCAGCTATGTTCAAAGTTTTATAAGATGAACTGATTCGATTGAGACCAGAAGAAAGAATCTGGACGAGAACGAAACAGCTGTAAAGCAAGAATGATGTCAAGACGGGGGAAAGTATGCAAGTACCACAAATAGCTGAACGCGGGCTGAAGCTAGGGCAAAGGGGAAATGAAGACGACCACGACGACGACATCACAGAAGATTCACACATAAATAAATTTAGAGCTGGCTAAACCTTCACTGTTCAGCTGAAACCATTACCTTCAGACGATTTAATAAATAACTGTGCTCTTTATCATAAAAGGTTTCCACTGGGGCAGTTAATTTAAGTACGTTACAATTCCGTGCACTGATCACGGATCTGATATGGTTTTCGACGGCCGTAGCTCCATGAGCGTGTATTTCCGGTTGCGTTAGCCAGAAAATTTTGCTGCATCCGGTGTCCCCTATGCTGCACCGTCTGTCAACAGGCTGCATTTCTCCTCTTTGTAGTATGATTAATTCTAAGGCATGACACAAGGTATATATTTTGGAAAGGAAACTTTTTATTGGGAAAGCTGCTTCCAAGTAACGCCACTCCTCTACAAAACCTCCATCCTCTGTGCGCTTGGTCCATCATTTGATTTCTCGAGAAGTTTCGTAACGCCATCGTGCAGGAAGCATTGGAGCACGGTTCTCCTCACCTCTGGCACCGTCTCCAGACCTCGTCATGCGGCTAAAGCCTGCATCGACGCAGCTGCTCCATCAGCGAACAAAGCAGGTGGAAAATCACTTTGATGTAGGTTAGGACTGTGCAGCTGGAGGATGCGACAGCAGATTCTGAAGCCACTGCAGTGTTTTCCCATCTGTACGAGGGCGGGCATTACACTGCGGCAAGAGTGAGGTCAAGTGACGTTCACATTAGGAACTAACGTATTTACTGGGGTGTTAAAGCGAACATTAAGCGATCATAAGGAGAATTGAGTCGCCTAGATGCAAAACTGTCCATGTCCTCCATAACCCGTTTTGAGAAAAAGTGGAAAAACTGTTTTCACTGCGTAAATACAAACTGACCTACACTGTATGTTCTATACATAAGTATGGATTAGTACAAAACCATTTGGGCTATTGGAAAAAAATCTGGAACTCAATGCATGTAAGATATAAGCAAAATAAAAATGGACTTGGACAGTTTTGCATCTGACTTTGCAGATGGCCACTTTTGCACGCAACTGAAATGGACATGGACAGTTTTGAACCTGACTAGTTGTACACGAGGAGAGGATATGGGGTTAACATAAAACTGTGTATTCAGTTTTAATTTCTTTTAATATTTCTGAGGGTACATGGTGTAACAACTGACAAACTGCAACCCACTTAATACATCATATCTGGAACAACGTCTTCATCTTCTCCAGCTAGGCATTCTGATTCAACTGATGCCCGTGACCCGGTGGAACCTCGTAATGTCATGTACCACGACAGGGATTCACGTTTTCTCCAGGACTCACCATAGTGTTTCTCGAGGAGTTTTGAAACATCCTCCCGTTTCTTTTCATTAATAGGAACAACCGTGTTCGTAATGCAGCTCGAGTTTACGTATCCTAAGTGTTTCCCACGTTTGCATACGGACACTGGTGGGTTGATTTCAGAATTATAATTAGGCTCCCCTTGGACTTTTATAGCATTCTGAGAATGTGTATAACTTTCAGAATAAACAGCTGTAAGAGACCACACAAGTACAATTTTTACATGCTTATGGTACCCATCTTGCATTACAGTCACATGACCCCAGCCTTCAATGCGATTTGTCAAAAGGGACAAGGCAAGTTTTGCACCCAACGTACTGATGGACATGGACAGTTTTGAATCTAACCACACTTTTCGTGAGCAGTTTTCCATAGGACATGGAGACCTTTGAGCATAAATAGCATTTCAAGCATGTGTAAAATGTCATGCTCTACAATCCAGTTGCCAAATCAATTTTTTTTTTAAGTGGACATGGACAGTTTTGCATCTAAGCGACTCAATTATTCACGTAATCGCTCTCTTCATTTGGCAACTACACTGTGTGTCCACCATTGCTCGTAATGCTTAGTAAAAGAGACGACTGTTTTTGTCGATTGGGATGGTTTTGGACCTAGTGATCACCTGTCCACGAACGAGACAAATAAACAGAAACGCATTTACTTGTGCTGCAATAGCTTGCGTGTACCTAGAAAAAGACATTTTCCAAGCGAGACAGCAGCTGTACCATTGATGCATTCTGCTACTAACTTTAATCAAGAGGCCACCACCTTGCATAGACGCAGCTACTTAACCGTCCTGGAATGTGTCTGAAGTATGTGGAACCGGAACCAGACAGTCATAACAGGAGACACTGAACGTATACAAAGAAACGTGGCAAGAATGCTCTCAGGTTAGTTTGACTCACGGGAGAGTGTAACGAGTACGTAGAAAAACTAGAACTAGCAGACAACTGAAGACAGACGTAAACCGTCCCGTGAAAACCTGCTAGTACAGGTTCAGGAGCCAGCTGCGAACTATGAATCTAGAATTATACAGTATACGGGTAGTTCATACATCCCGGGAATCGGGAATTTAGATGATTTTTGTCTGTCATAGAGATTGGTCCCGGGAAATGCAAGACTGTATCAGAATCTGTAGAGTAGCCCCTGAGACTACCCATACATACAAAATAAGCGAGCAAGGGACTTCAGTTTATACACGTAGAAAGAGAAGATTAATAAAACCTCTTTTTATTTATTCACTAAGACACGACTGCAACTCAGATATGCATGCAGTAATATTTTTATATTAAGCTTTTGACGGGTGATGAAAGCAATTTAAGTTCTAATGGTAAATAATTTCTTGTGTCATATAATTACAATACAAGAATTTTCTGATTTTTTTTTCCTTTACTTTTTATGTGAAACCTTGCTTCTTGCCAAATTCCATGATTCTAGGTCTGCGGAAAATATACTATACGTTTTGATGAGTGAGATTGCGACCGTCACAGTACGTGACATAAGTGGCCGTATCTTTTGATTGAAATGTCTTAGAAGCTTAAATGTTTTGCACCGCCAAGGGAGCACATCCCTTAATATGAGACATAAATTTGAACTCTATACGCGAACTGGTTGCAGAGAAAAAGAGGTCTTAACAGACCAAACTTAACAATTTTTGCATTTTTTCGTGTACTTCTAGTGTGAAATGTTGATTCCTGCCAAATGTCACGATTCTAGATCAACGGAAGTATGCTATAAGTTTTGATGAGCGAGTTTTCGAGTATCAATATATGTGACATGAATGACCATCTTTTGATTGCACCGACTTAGAAGCACAATTTTTTTACATCCACAAGGGAGAGCAGGCCTTACCTTGTGATATAAATTTCAAGTACGGTACGTGTGTCTCTCCGTTCCTGAGAAAAAAGGCTCCTAACAGTTGAACACACTGACAGTCAGGCAGATGGACAACTAAGCGGTCATTCAAGGGTTCCGTTTTTACCGACTGAGATGTGGGATCCTAAAACATGGCACGACTGGGAATTAAAAGTGAATCGTTATTGGTCATAGAAGTGTAATATGATTTTCACATGAAAACGTTAATCAGGAAATATCAGATGCATATTATTAGTTTACGGTTATTTCGATTAATTGCCAATTATCTGTTTCGAGAAGAATTATAAATTCAAATGGGACGCCAGCTGTCATTAATACATAATATTCCGTTAATTTTGCGTTCAGTGTCCCACTCGCCACAACGAGAGACCTGAGTTAGGTAGGCGGGTAATTTGTGGGTTTAGGTCAGCACAGTGCCTGGGAAACAGAAAGCATCCCTGCTCAGTGCCCGGTACAAGGGAAGATCCGTGCGCTGTTTCCACTGAGAGTTGTTCAGCCACTGAAATGGTTAACTTTTTGCGCCCGTATAACACGGGGTGTTTAATACTGGTCCATGTGATTCCACAGGCGTGTGTTCGACGTGAACGCAGAGAGATACTTGTGATCAGTTTCAACGCAGCCTGCACACAGGACTGCATACTTATTATTTTCAAAACAACCATTTTTATAAAGGTGTTCGTTTCACAAGTATGCTCAAGCACCATTTCGGTCCTTTCTGTAATTACATTTACTAGCTGAATTTTTTTTGACGATTCACGAGTTCAGTGTGGGGGCACCGGATGCTTGACAAACACGCACTCAACAGTCAAACTGGTCCCGTACATTTGCGAACATAGCTCAAGTTACTGGACCAACCGTAGCCTAGTAGATGGAAGGGGAGGAAGGGGAGGCACATGCCGGTGTGTTTCACATAACCCCTGTCCCAAAATACGTGTGTATACGTGTTACCGGCAAACTGTGAAATCCAGCTCAGGAGCCACAAGAAGCCATCAACGATTTGAAAAACAATAAGACCGCTAGCCTCGACGATCTGAGATCTGAGCAAATTAAACATTTTGGACCGAGAATACAAGCAGGATCCTAGAGCTAATGAATAACTGTATTATAACAATGCAAATTCCTAAACTGGGGTCGAAAGCTAGGGTTGTTGCGTTACTAAAACCAAGGAAACACCCAGCTGAAGCTAAAAATTTCCGGCCTGTCTCACCGCTTTGTCATCTATTTAAAGTGCTGGAGCGAATGATCCTCAAACGCATAGCTGATTATGTGGACAAAGCCCTCATTAACGAACAAACTGGATTTCGACCTGGAAAATCGTACTGTGGCTACATCCTTAAGCTCACACAGTAAATCGAAGACGGTTATCAGAGAGGAGAAGTAACTGGGGTCGCATTCTTTGATCTCAGTGCCGCATATGACAGTTAACCATAAGTTGCTTACCCAGACAGTGTATAATATCACTAAGGACTACATCCTTTCTATGTTCGTGCAATGCATGCTACAGAACAGACGCTACTATGCAACCTTAAATCTAAAAACAGCCGATGGAGAACACAGAGAAATGGACTTGCACAGGGTAGTGTCTTGGCTCCAATATTAAGTAACATCTATACAAATGACCTTGCCATCAGCCACCAGACACGAATGTTGACTTATGCCGATGATGCAGCAGTGGCCACACAGGATAAAACCTTTGAACAAGTGGAGGAGAATCTCACAGGAGCCTTAACAGAACTTGCTACCTATTACAAAGGCAATAATCTCAAACCAAACCCTAGTAAATCTCAAGTATCCGCTTTCCATCTTACGAACAAGCAAGCCAAATGGAAACTCCGTATCATGTAGCAAGGGGAAGACCTGAAGCATACAAACAGCCCAAAATACCGGGGAGAGAGCGCTTACTTTTAAGCAACACTGTCACAACACTAAAAAACAAGTCTGTGCCAGGAACAACATACTGCGGAAGCTAACAGGTTCATCGTGGGGAGCTCAACCACACGTTTTGCGCAGCACAGGTCTGGCGCTATCGCAGCAGCGGAATACGCGTCGCCAGTTTGGAGGAACTCTGCTCACACTAAGCAAGTTGACGTCGCCGTAAACGAAACCGTACGCATTGCCACAGGTTGCCTCAAACCAACTCCCAAAGACAAAATTTATCCCATCATAGGCGTAGCACCACTCACTATCCGCAGACAAGTAGCCGGCGAGATCGAAAGATCAAAACAAAAGAATGATCCTCGACACCCGATGCATATGCGCCGAAAACAACGTGTCCGGCTGAAATCCCGCAGGAGTTTCATTGAAACTACTGAAGAGCCCGCCACCAAGCCTGTCGCAAGGCGGCTATCTCTTTGGGAAGAAATGGTGCCACACTCCACAATGGAACTACTTGAGGAGGGATCTGCAGGATTCCAACTACCTTTTAGAACTTGGAGGTCATTAAACAGGTTGCGCACTGGAGTAACTGGGTGCAAATCAAACCTATTTAAATGGAGCTACAGTGATAGCGATAGGTGTGAATGCGGAGCAATACAGGACTTGGACCACCTACTGATTTGCCCAGATATGTCTATAACATGCACTAAAGACGATATTTTGAAGGTCAGTGACAATGGGAAGGGAAGATATAATTGGTTCATCCGGATACGGAAGAAGAAGAAAGGCATTTTACGGAATGACCACCCAACTTCACCTTTCATTTAATAAAATTCTCGTTACGTTTAAGGCAAAGTATCAAACAAAAGTGATTTAGATACACTATAAGCAAAAAAAAAAAAGACGCACCCCGGAGGAATTTTCCGAATGGGGCGGAAATCGGTAGATGTGGTGTATATGTGCAGACAAACAAATGAAAATTGCATAAAAACTGGATGATTCACTGAAGAGGAAGAGCCTGGAATCTCTCTGACTGGAGCAGAGTTGTCTCCAGTGATGAGTCCTGGTTCGAATTCTCCCCTGATGACCGGCGAAGACGTGTTGATGAACTTGGGTGCCATTTCATTTCCTCATGTGCACCTGCACTACAGAGGTATGTCGGCGATATTGTGCGCTCCGATTTGTTGCCACTCACGGCAAGCCACGAACACTTCAGCAAGATAATGACCGCCCGCACGAGGCGTGAGTGTCTACTGCTTGTCTTTGTGCTTCCCAAGTCAAAGCGCTGTGACAAATATGTGTGAGAATGTTGCGAGCAGATTCGCAGTTTGCTGTCTTGGTGTTCGGTTCCTGTTTGAGCAACAAGCATGGGGAGAAAAGTTTTTGGTTTATCTCGGACCTGCGGCCGTTTGTATAGCCATTGGAACATCTGTCTCACTGTAGCTATGTCACAGAATATTAAGAAAAGGTTCAATGACGAACTGTACCTCGCGTTCAGGTAAATTGTGCGAATTAATTAACTCCTTTTCCATAAGATTTTAATTGGGCTGAAATTAATGCCCAGCCAATGGCAACATTTGTATGTTATGTGCATTAAAAATGCCTAACAGTCAAAATAAAATTTTACGTGCAAAACCTGTCACCGTTAAATAGCACGGGACTAGAGCGAGATAGTTCAGATTTGTTTCTAAGGCGTATCGGACCTTGTTCTAAAACAAGTTCTAATCGTTTGCTTTCTTCGGATTTTTCGTGTTAAAAGTTTTTGTTGGAGGTTTTTAAAACGCGCCACTTCTATGTTTTCAATTTGTACGAATCGGTTCAAACTTTGGACGAAGGTATATAAATGGATAAAGTCAAAACGAAATTTGTTTATCCAATAACCTCTATCCGTTATCGTGATACGATGGTTTGAAGTCGAGCTAAATGCAGCATATAAATCTCGTTCTTACGTGAACTGAATGCGCGGAAACGGTTTAAAGTGAATCAAATAAATAAAAAATGCATTCTTACAATAAAAATCACACTTTCAAAAATCAGCTTCATTCGGCTTCTACGTGCAAAAAACACGTTTTGTGTGAGTTGTATTTTTTTATTATTACTTACGCGTTTCAAGCTTTTTTGAATCGGTTGATGTTCCGTAAGAAGGTTGACAAATACAAGCAAGTAATGGTCTAAAGTTTCTCATAAAATATATGTAAGATCTGGTTTTACGCTAATCTCTCGTGGTAAGACGGTTTAAATTGATACAGATGATAACAAAAAGTACATTTTACGGTAATTAAGCGTTTGCTTAAATCTTTCCTAGTTGGCGTTGTACGTGCGAAAAATCTCACGTTTGCACGTAAAATTGTGTTTCGTAGAAATGCATTGCATTTTAAGAGCTGCGCTGCCATATAATTAGAGAAACTGGTTATTACAGCTGATGACTGTTTCGTTGTTTATACCTTAAAGATTTTATTCATCAGTGGCTTAAAATAATAAAAAAAATTTGACATGCAAAACAATGCACGTGCCAAACCAGAATTATGCCCAGCCCTGAACAAAATGATCGACTGTTTGACTGAGCATTTAAAGCTTGATCAATAAGCACGCAAGAAATGAAACTAATCCGAAAACTACTATAAAATAATTGTCAGGAAATAGGTCACCTTATTTACAACAGGTATAAATTTTTTTACTACGTTTTCTTCAAGTCTTCTATTCTATCTCCTACAAAATTTATTTTCGGATAGAACAAGCTTAAGTTCGCCACCTTCCATACAGGATTCAAAAGTTGATAGTATCTTATCGTGCATATATTTTTTCGCAATTGTACTGCTTATTTCAGCTATTCATTCTGATACTTAATTCGGATTGGTTGTTATAACATTTCTCACCAAAATCATTCACGTGAGTTTTTCAGTCTTTATTATTGCATACTTGAAAAAAACAATGAGAAGAATTTCAAGGTAAGAGATAATAAACAAGATGTATAGCTTTCAACAGGTCGTTCAGCTTCCGATATAGCAAGCTTTCAAGTGAGTGTATGTATGTAATACGGTAGTAATATAAACTATTTACATACATTATTATCATAAACGTCGCACAATGTTTAACACTTCGTTAGATTTGTATTTATGTCTGCTGTTATTTTGTGCACTGTATCTAGAATTTATGGCTGTTTTTCGTATGTTCATATGAACAGTCTTATATGTATGATTAAAATGTGAGTAACTTAAAAAAAATTTAAAGAAAATAAAGAATAAAATTTATAAAACTGTATATTAAAAATAAGTAAACATGTAAAGAACTAAAAAATGAAACAAAAACCTCCTGTGGGCATGTTACGTTGACGTAATGGTGTCCTCCTGCATGTGTAGGTGTGGGAGATACTGGAACATTCACCATATTCACTCCCCCATGTGTGTCCGTGCCATTACGATCTGTTCGCCAAAATGAAAGAACCTCTTCGTGGCACACGCTACGACACAAGAGAAGAGATCATCTGTGGATAGGGTGGGTGCGAGACATCGCCAGAGGCGGATGCGCTGACAGTGTACGAAGCTTTCCATCTCTGTGGGAGAAGTTGACCGAGATGCAGAGCAACTGCATTGAGGGCGTGTAACGCAATGAACGTCTGCCAGTGTACTCTGGTGTCAACTAAAAGCACGGTGCCACTACTTTTTGTCCACACCATGTAACAGCCAAAAAAATTTTCTGAGGGGATAAATTTCTGTGAGTGGATTTTTCCCTGACTGGGAGGGGGAGAGGGGTACGCAAAACAATTTTTTGTTTCCAGAATGAGATTTTCACTCTGCAGCGGAGTGTGCGCTGATATGAAACTTCCTGGCAGATTAAAACTGTGTGCCCGACCGAGACTCGAACTCGGTCGGGCACACAGTTTTAATCTGCCAGGAAGTTTCATATCAGCGCACACTCCGCTGCAGAGTGAAAATCTCATTCTGGAAACATCCCCCAGGCTGTGGCTAAGCCATGTCTCCGCAATATCCTTTCTTTCAGGAGTGCTAGTTCTGCATGGTTCGCAGGAGAGCTTCTGTAAAGTTTGGAAGGTAGGAGACGAGATACTGGCAGAAGTAAAGCTGTGGGTACCGGGCGTGAGTCGTGCTTCGGTAGCTCAGTAGGTAGAGCACTTGCCCGCGAAAGGCAAAGTCCCGAGTTCGAGTCTCGGTCGGGCACACAGTTTTAATCTGCCAGGAAGTTTCAATTTTTTGTTTTCTTGTTGGGGGTTGGGGGGGGGGGGGGGTGGCGGAGAGGGAATTCAAAAAATGGCTCTGAGCACTATGGGACTCAACTGCTGAGGTCATTAGTCCCCTAGAACTTAGAACTAGTTAAACCTAAGGACATCACAAATATCCATGCACTAGGCAGGATTCGAACCTGCGACCGTAGCGGTCTTGCGGTTCCAGACTGAAGCGCCTTTAACCGCACGGCCACTTCGGAGAGGGAATTGATTTCCCCCCCCCCCCCCCGAGTGGGCTTCTTCACCCCCAAACCCAAGCCCTGTTACATGTATTACGAGGATGTAAGAACAAACAGGCATGAATTTATGTTAAACGAAACAACAAGTTTACTGTTACCAGTCACCGTTTTGTGGAAATAAATAAAACGGTGGCTGGTAACAGTAAACTTGTTGTTTCATTTAATGTCAATAGCAGTCACGGTAAAGCCTAACCTAAAATGTTCGCATTTAAAAATAAATTTATGTGCTTCTGGAGAGTCGGACGGACCTGCAATAGGAAGTATCAGAGAGTGGGGATGCATCTGTAACACGAAGGATCCCAGAATGGGGATGCATGCTTTCTAAACTTCAGTTGCACGTTGGGTCATAGTGCACGACATGACAAATACCATGCTGGACGACAAATGGCATTTGTAATGTTATACAGTATGATATTAAGTATCTTGTTTCTTTACTTGACATGATGCATTCTATTACATGACATGAGTACTAATGCTAACAAGTTGGAAATTGCCAAGTTGTTTTGATTTAAATGTCAGCTACGCCGAAAAGCTCTTTGCCTTCTTTTACACCCCTAACTGTGCCCAGGGCGTATTTATCCTTTTTGCGCTATGATAGATTTTTCATTCTGGTCTATAAACACAATTAAATTTGAACGGGATGTTGTGTGATGTCCTTAGGTTAGTTAGGTTTAAGTAGTTCTAAGTTCTAGGGGGACTGATGACATAGATGTTAAGTCCCATAGTGCTCAGAGCCAAATTTGTACGGAACCCCAGAGCGCATGTCCTACCAGCACTTCTCCTGCTTTTCATGATTTGGGCCCTGTATATTGTGTGAGACCTTTATCTCTTGCCTTTCTAAGTCTTCTAGTAAACGTCTCTCAGAGAGGATAAGACTGTCTGCATGTAAACATACTGGTATTATGACAGAGTTGTAATGACGATTGTTGGTGTGTATCCATAAGTAGCTTCTTGTTGTAAATCTATTGCGTGGTTTCGAAAAGTTTCCCAGTTTTCTGGGTTTTGCTTTCAACGTCAATGGCTGTAATGTATTCGCCTAAGTATTTTAAACTAATCAGCCGTTTCACTGTTCCGTCGCTGGTACTTAATAAGTTTCTATGTTCTTTATACTTCACATTCATTCTGTTTTCCTCACAGACGTGTGCAATCTAGTTTTTTCTGCTACGTCTTACCAGACGAAGATTTTTTCTGTAGGTTTTTCAGAACATTCTGTCGTTATGATTGTACACACGTCAAAAACAGTTTTCCATCACCTCGGTTCTGAGAGTTCCGGAACCTGTACACAAAATTGGAACAGAGATCAACATAGACATCATTTCCGCCCTTTCTATTGCTCATGAAAACCACACATTGCATGTAGTACCACCACGCAGGGTGACCTCCAGAGGTGGTGGTCCAGATTTCTGTACACAACGATACCTCCAATACCCAGTAGTACGTCCTCTTGCCTTGATGCATGTCTGTATTCATCGTGGCGTACTATCCACAAGTTCATAAAGGCGCTGTTGGTCCAGATTGTCCCATTCCTCAGCGTCGATTCGGCGTAGATCCCTCAGAGCGGTTGGTGGGTCACGTCGTCCATAAACAGCCCTTTTCTGTCCATACCAGGTATGTTCGATAGGGTTCATGTCTGAAGAACATGCTGGTCACTCTAATTGAGCGATGTCGTTATCATGAAGGAAGTCATTCACAAGATGTGCACGATGGGGGCGCGAATTGCCGGCCGAAGTGGCCGTGCGGTTAAAGGCGCTGCAGTCTGGAACCGCAAGACCGCTACGGCCGCAGGTTCGAATCCTGCCTCGGGCATGGATGTGTGTGATGTCCTTAGGTTAGTTAGGTTTAACTAGTTCTAAGTTCTAGGGGACTAATGACCTCAGCAATTGTCCCATAGTGCTCAGAGCCATTTGAACCATTTTTTTGGGGCGCGAATTGTCGTCCATGAAGACGAATGCCTCGTCAATATGCTGCCGAAATGCTGGCGGTATGGGTCACGGGATGGCATTCACGTACCGTACAGCCGTTACGGCGCCTTCCATGACCACCAGCGGCGTACGTCGACCCCACATAATGCGACCCCAAAACAGCAGGGAACCTGCACGTTGCTGGAGTCGCAGGGCGTTCAGCCTGACCTGGTTGCCTCCAAACATATCTCTGACGATTGTCTAGTTGAAAGCATACGCGACACTCATCGGTGAAGAGCGGTCCATTCGCCATGTTGTTGGACCCATCTGTACCGCGCTGCATGGTGTCGTGGTTCCAAATATGGATCTCGCCATGGACGTCGGTAGTGAAGATGTACATCATGTAGCCTATTGCGCACAGTTTGAGTCGTAACACGACGTCCTGTGGCTTCATAGTCGTTGGGCGATCTGAGCAAGACATGTCATCGACAGTTCCTGTCTCTCTATATCTCCTCCATGTCCGAACAACATCGCTTTGGTTCACTCCGAGACGCCTGGACACTTCCCTTGTTGAGAGCCCTTCCTTGCATAAAGTAACAATGTGGACGCGATCGAACTGCAGTATTGACTGTGTAGGCAAGGTGGAACTACAGACAACACGAGCCGTGTACCTCCTTCCTGGTGGAATGACTGGAACTGGTCGGCGCCGGCCGCTGTGACCGAGCGGTTCTAGGCTCTTCAGTCTGGAACCGCGCTGCTGCTACGGTCGCAGGTTCGAATCCTGCCTCGGGCATGGATGTGTGTGATGTCGTTAGATGAGTTAGGATTAAGTAGTTCTAAGTCTAGGGGACTGATGAACCTCAGCTCTTAAGTCCCATAGTGCTTAGAGCCATTTTAACCATTTTTGAACTGATCGGCTGTCGGACCTCGTCCGTCTAATAGGCGCTGCTCATGCAAGGTTGTTTACATCTTTGGGCGGCTTTAGTGTTATCTCTGAACAGTCAAAGGGACTGTGTCTGTGATGCAACAACCACAGCCAGCGTCTGTCGTCAGGATTTCTGGGTATTGGACTGATGCATAACTTACTTTTGATGTGTGAATTATCGGCAAAAGCTAAACGGTGTTTTTCCACACCATTCCGCTTAGTCCCGCTTTTTGAAGGATCAAACAGTTTCCGAAGTTTCAATTCAAATTGTTTATCTATCTGTGTGTTGTTATAGGACGAATAATACGGTGGTAATCACTGTGTTCGTCTCGAGGGAGCATAACTGACTGCGTGCCAATACCCGGTCTCCACTCGCCCAGTATTTGAGAACGGGGGCACTTTGCGACTTGCAACAAATTTTGTACATAATTCAAACCTGTAAGACACTGTTTCTCGTTGCCACTCCCCCCAAATGATGCGAGGAAAGAAATTATCGCTTATTATGTTTCCGCTTTTTCATGGTGTAACGTATGAATATCAGATACGACGTATGTTTTATTACTTCTTTCCTGCGACTCAAACTGACAAAGCAGTTTGCACACGGACATACACAATTCAATGTACCTGCGTAACCATTTTACAACACACAGTTCAGGAGATATTTTGCCATGAATATTGAGGTGCGTGAAGAACTTGGTTTTGCTTCAAACGGAGCGCCAATTACTCGGACCATCTTCATTCTGTGTTTCTTAATGAGAGCACTTAGTAACTTCCAACAAAGTGTAATTCCTACCATTTCCTAAACTCTTATTCTCCTACATGCTTACCTTCAGGTATATTTAACAAACAAACTCATTTCTAAAGTAATCAGAAGTTTGCAACATTTTACTCATGAGAGTTGGGCCTTTCAAGAATCGGGGGTTTACTGGTTTATGACTAAGTTAATTATTGATTGGCGACTCCATGGAGTGCTGTTTGCACAACGACCATATATGTTAAATTAAAAGGAAGGTCAGCGTTGTCCGTAACATTGATCTTAAGTTAATTATGTTGTCTACGAAATCGATGAACCGTTATGCAGATCTATTATTATTATTATCTTTACTTTCTCAGACGTTAAGTCTGGTTAAGAATGGAGTGACGCGGACATTTATCAAGCGTCACTTCCTTTTTGCTGTACGGTACATGTTATATTGCATTTAGGAACTTTCGGGTAATTGAACATGTATCAATAATTACGGATTTCTGTAATTGTATATATATGTTTGGATGTAGCTGTATTGCATTGATGTATTGGTGGATATTGTGTGGTATGACTCCTGTAGTTGATAGTATAATTGGTATGATGTCAACTTTATCCTGATGCCACATGTCTTTGACTTCCTCAGCCAGTTGGATGTATTTTTCAATTTTTTCTCCTGTTTTCTTTTGTATATTTGTTGTATTGGGTATGGATATTTCGATTAGTTGTGTTAATTTCTTCTTTTTATTGGTGAGTATGATAGGTTTGTTATGTGGCGTTGTTTTATCTGTTATAATGGTTCTGTTCCAGTATAATTTGTATTCATCATTCTCCAGTACATTTTGTGGTGCATACTTGTATGTAGGAACGTGTTGTTTTATAAGTTTATGTTGTAAGGCAAGCTGTTGATGTATTATTTTTGCGTCATTGTCATGTCTTCTGGGGTATTCTGTATTTGCTAGTATTGTACATCCGCCTGTGATGTGATCTACTGTTTCTATTTGTTGTTTACAAAGTCTGCATTTATCTGTTGTGGTATTGGGATCTTTAATAATATGCTTGCTGAAATACCTGGTGTTTATTGTTTGATCCTGTATTGAAATCATGAATCCTTCTGTCTCACTGTATATATTGCCTTTTCTTAGCCATGTGTTGGATGCGTCTTGATCGATGTGTGGCTGTGTTAGATGATACGGGTGCTTGCCATGAAGTGTTTTCTTTTTCCAATTTACTTTCTTCGTACCTGTTGATGTTATGTGATCTAAAGGGTTGTAGAAGTGGTTATGAAATTGCAGTGGTGTAGCCGATGTATTTATATGAGTGATTGCCTTGTGTATTTTGCTAGTTTCTGCTCGTTCTAGAAAGAATTTTCTTAAATTGTCTACCTGTCCATAATGTAGGTTTTTTTATGTCGATAAATCCCCTTCCTCCTTCCTTTCTGCTTAATGTGAATCTTTCTGTTGCTGAATGTATGTGATGTATTCTATATTTGTGGCATTGTGATCGTGTAAGTGTATTGAGTGCTTCTAGGTCTGTGTTACTCCATTTCACTACTCCAAATGAGTAGGTCAATATTGGTATGGCATAAGTATTTATAGCTTTTGTCTTGTTTCTTGCTGTCAATTCTGTTTTCAGTATTTTTGTTAGTCTTTGTCTATATTTTTCTTTTAGTTCTTCTTTAATATTTGTATTATCTATTCCTATTTTTTGCCTGTATCCTAGATATTTATAGGCATCTGTTTTTTCCATCGCTTCTATGCAGTCGCTGTGGTTATCCAATATGTAATCTTCTTGTTTAGTGTGTTTTCCCTTGACTATGCTATTTTTCTTACATTTGTCTGTTCCAAAAGCCATACTTATATCATTGCTGAATCCTTCTGTTATCTTTAGTAATTGGTTGAGTTGTTGATTGGTTGCTGCCAGTAGTTTTAGATCATCCATGTATAGCATATGTGTGATTTTGTGTGGGTATGTTCCAGTAATATTGTATCCATAATTTGTATTGTTTAGCATGTTGGATAGTGGGTTCAGAGCAAGGCAGAACCAGAAAGGACTTAATGAGTCTCCTTGGTATATTCCACGCTTAATCTGTATTGGCTGTGATGTGATATTATTAGAGTTTGTTTGGATATTAAGTGTGGTTTTCCAGTTTTTCATAACTATGTTTAGGAACTGTATCAATTTAGGATCTACTTTGTATATTTCCAGTATCTGTAGTAACCATGAGTGGGGTACACTATCAAAAGTTTTTTGGTAATCAATGTATGCGTAGTGTAGTGACCTTTGTTTAGTTTTAGCTTGATATGTCACCTCTGCATCTATTATCAGTTGCTCTTTACATCCTCGTGCTCCTTTGCAACAGCCTTTTTGTTCTTCATTTATAATTTTGTTCTGTGTTGTATGTGTCATTAATTTCTGTGTAATGACTGAAGTTAATATTTTGTAGATTGTTGGTAGGCATGTTATGGGGCGATATTTAGCTGGATTTGCTGTGTCTGCTTGATCTTTAGGTTTCAGATAGGTTATTCCATGTGTAAGTGTATCAGGGAATGTGTATGGGTCTGCAATGTAACTGTTAAATAATTTAGTTAGATGTGAATGTGTTGAGGTGAACTTCTTTAGCCAGAAATTTGCTATTTTATCTTTTCCAGGGGCTTTCCAATTGTGCGTAGAATTAATTGCTCGGGTGACTTCATGTTGCAAAATTATCACTTCAGGCATTTGTGGTATCATCTTGTATGAGTCTGTTTCTGCTTGTATCCACCGTGCATGCCTGTTATGTTGTACCAGGTTTGACCATATGTTGCTCCAGAAGTGTTCCATGTCTGTTATGTTTGGTGGATTGCCTATTTTAATGTGTGTGTTATCTATTGTCTGGTAAAATTTCTTTTGGTTTGTGTTGAATGTTTGGTTTTGTTTCCTTCTATTTTCACTTTTTTTGTATCTTCTAAGTCGTTTGGCCAATGCTTGTAACTTCTGCTTCTTTTCATCTAATTGCTCCATTGCTTCTTGTTGTGAGATTTTACCTAACCTTTTTCGTTTTTTGTCTGATATTTCATTTCTTATAAATTGTGTTAGCTGTCTGATGTCTTTTCTCAGTTTTTCTATTCTTATCTGTAGCCTGTGTTGCCATGCTGCTTTTGTGGGTTTCTTCTGTGTGTTGGTTGGTTCTGATCTCTGCCTAGTGTGTATATTTAGTGTAGTGAGTGCTCCTACATAAACCAGTAGTTGTAACTCTTCCATTGTTGTATTTTCATTTATTTTGTTGTGTATGATTTTGTTGATAGTTGTTATTGTTGTTTCGACTTGTGGGTTATTTGGTGGTCTATGCAAGAATGGTCTAATGTCTGTATTTGTGTCTTTGTATTCTATATATGTCATCTGAAAATTCTCTTCTATATCTAACATGTGTGTCACTTCGTGTTCTATTTGTGCTTGTTCTGGTGGCTGTCTTAAGATGTCGTTTTCCTCTGATTGTTTAATTGATGTGTGTTGTTCTTTGTTTGTTTGCTCTGGGATGTTTGAGTCCATTACTGTATTTTCTTATTCTTCTTCTTGTGATTGCACATTATTTTGTTCTAGTATTTGTTGTACTTGTTGTTTGATGTTTTCTAATTCTGACTGGGGTATCCTGTTATTTTTTATTATTACACGGATCTGATCAGCTAGTCGTTGTTCTGTTAAAAATTTTAATTCTGGGTATCTGGTAATAAATGTTGTGTGTACTTGTGATCTGTATCCAGTTGTGTTGGTTCCTAGGTTTGTTGCTTGGTAATAACAGAACATGAGGTGTCGATTAACTTCATCTGACCATCTCATCCTCTGTCTTTGTTTTCCTTCTAGGGTGGTTGCAGGAAGCATATCCTGCAAAACACCTCTGTTTGGATTTAAATCATTTTCCATGTGGCTAGCAGTGTCGTTACCATTGTGGGCGGGCATAGGGTTCAAGCGTCGTCCCCGACCATGACGGCGCTTGTCCGAGGCTTCTTTAGTTCTGTCCTGAACCAAGTAATCACACTAAAAGGGGGGTTAGCCCTATTAGTGGTTTGTTCTTTTCGTCGCCTTTTACGACTGGCAGAACATACCGGAGGCCTATTCTTTTCCCGGGCCTCCACGGGGGAATTATTATTATTATTATTATTATTATTATTATTATTCCAGAATGAGATTTTCACTCTGCAGCGGAGTGTGCGCTGATACTAAACTTCCGGGCAGATTAAAACTGTGTGCCAGGCCGAGACTCGAACTCGGGACCTTTGCCTTTCGCGGGCAAGTGCTCTGAGCTTCTGTAAAGTTTGGAAGGTAGGAGACGAGGTACTGGCAGAAGTAAAGCTGTTAGGACCGGGCGTGAGTTGTGCTTGGGTAGCTCAGTTGGTAGAGCACCAGCCCCCGAAAGGCAAAGGTCCCGAGTTCGAGTCTCGGTCCGTGCACACAGTTTTAATCTGCCAGGAAGGGACGTCGAACAGATGTTCAGAACTATAGACCTATATCTCTAACGTCCATCAGTTCTAGAATTTTGGAACACGTATTATGTTCGAGTATAATGACTTTTCTGGAGACTAGAAATCTACTCTGTAGGAATCAGCATAGGGTTCTAAAAAGACGATCGTGTGAATCCCAGCTCGCGCTATTCGTCCACGAGACTCAGAGGGCCATAGACACGGGTTCCCAGGTAGATGCCGTGTTTCTTGGCTTCCGCAAGGCGTTCGATACGGTTCCCCACAGTCGTTTAATGAAAAAAGTAAGAGCATATGGACTATCAGACCAATTGTGTGATTCGATTGAAGAGTTCCTAGATAACAGAACGCAGAATGTCATTATCAATGGAGAGAAGTCTTCCGAAGTAAGAGTGATTTCAGGTGAGCCGCAGGGGAGTGTCATAGGACCGTTGCTATTCACAATATACATAAATGACCTTGTGGATGACATCGGGAGTCCACTTAGGCTTTTTGCGGATGATACTGTGGTATATCGAGAGGTTGTAACAATGGAAAATTGTACTGAAATGCAGGACGATCTGCAGCGAATTGACGCATGGTGCAGGGAATGGCAATTGAATCTCAATGTAGACAAGTGTAATGTGCTGCGAATACATAGAAAGAAAGATCCTTTATCATTTAGCTACAATATAGCAGGTCAGAAACTGGAAGCAGTTAATTGCATAAATTATCTGGGAGTAGGCATTAGGAGTGATTTAAAATGGAATGATCATATAAAGTTGATCGTCGGTAAAGCGGATGCCAGACTGAGATTCATTGGAAGAATCCTAAGGAAATGCACTCCGAAAACAAAGGAAGTAGGTTACAGTACACTTGTTCGCCCACTGCTTGAATACTGCCCAGCAGTGTAGGATCCGTACCAGATAGGGTTGATAGAAGAGATAGAGAAGATCCAACGGAGAGCAGCGCGCTTCGTTACAGGATCATTTAGTAATCGCGAAAGCGTTACGGAGATGACAGATAAACTACAGTGGAAGACTCTGCAGGAGAGACGCTCACTACCTCGGTATGGGCTTTTGTTGAATTTTCGAGAACATACCTTCAGCGAGGAGTCAAGCAGTATATTGCTCCCTCCTACGTATATCACGCGAAGAGACCATGAGGATAAAATCAGGAAGATTAGAGGCCACAGAGAAGAATACGACAATCCTTCTTTCCACGAACAATACGAGACTGGAATAGAAGAGAGAACCGATAGAGGTACTCAGGGTACCCTCCGCCACACACCGTCAGGTGGCTTGCGGAGTATGGATGTAGATGTAGATATTATTATCAGTAGTAGTAGTAATTTGCGTGGAATCCGCCAGCTCCGGATCACGTAAGAGGAGCTGTTCTTTGGAATGAGATCCTTCTTCATATCTATCTATTCTCTCACTTCGCTGCTGTTTTTGTTCCTGAGTGAAGATGTTCGACGTGTGCTCCTGTTACCTTGAAAACTCTCGAAGTTTCTTTTTTCTTCATTCTGAAATTTCCCTCTTCGAATCCGTTTTTCAGTTCTGCACGTATTGTAATATTATCTTACTACGTATGTCTGATTTTACACTGACGGAAAAAAATCGAAGCTCCAAAAGATAATTAATGTAGAGTGATGAAATTTCTGAAATACATCTATACAGGTAACATATTTAACTGATTAAAATTGCAAGATCACAGGTTCGTGTAAGAGCGAGGTAAGCTATTGCAAATGTGAAATGGTTTTACATTAATAATTGGTGTAACCGCCAGAATGTTTGATGTATTGTGGAGTGCAGATGTTGGATGTCAGTTTCCGGGCTGGAGTTTCACGCCTGTTGCTCTTCAGCGGTCAGTGCTGGCTGTGGATCACGCTGGGGTTGTCGTCCGATGTCTCGTGCGTGCTCGATACGAGGCCTCAGGTCTGGTCATCGAGTAGGCCGAGGCAACGCGTCGACACTGCGCAGAGCATGATGGGTTACCACACTTTCTTTTTTTCGTCCGTACATTCTCGTGGCCACCGCTGTCAGCAGTCACGTACAGTGGTTGCACTCCTGCCAAGTCTGTCTGCAGTATCGTAGAAGGAACATCCAGCTCCTCGCAGCCCTATTACACGACGTCGTTCAAACTCAGTGAGGTGCTAATAATGGGGTCTTTGTAGTCTTAAAGGCATTCATGACTGACATCAACTCACCACTTCGAATCTGAAAGGTAACTAATGTTTACCATCGTTACAGCGTGTATTTAAATCAAACCTGGTTTGCATCCTCGTAATGGGTCTATTTGCGCCACTCTTAAGCGGCTGTCGCGAAATTTGAATAGACGTCTTGTTTCAGAAATAGAAACACGAATACCGACTTTCGTTTATGTCGCCCAACTCCTTCCTGACTTTGGAAATCTTTTGCCGTCGATGTATATTGCCGGGTGAAGTAAACACGCAAATAAATAAATCATCATCATCATTTAAGACTGATTATGCCTTTCAGCGTTCAGTCTCGAGCATAGTCCCCCTTATAAAATTTCTCCATGATCCCCTATTCAGTGCTAACATTGGTGCCTCTTCTAATGTTAAGCCTATTACTTCAAAATCATTCTTAACCGAATCCAGGTACCTTCTCCTTGGTCTACCTCGACTCCTCCTACCCTCTACTGCTGAACCCATGAGTCTCTTGGGTAACCTTGCTTGTCCCATGCGTGTAACATGACCCCACCATCTAAGCCTGTTCGCCCTGACTGCTACATCTATAGAGTTCATTCCCAGTTTTTCTTTGATTTCCTCATTGTGGACATCCTCCTGCCATTGTTCCCATCTACTAGTACCTGCAATCATCCTAGCTACTTTCATATCCGTAACCTCAACCTTGTTGATAAGGTAAGCTGAATCCACCCAGCTTTCGCTCCCATACAACAAAGTTGGTCGAAAGATTGAACGGTGCACAGATAACTTAGTCTTGGTACTGACTTCCTTCTTGCAGAAGAGAGTAGATCGTAGCTGAGCGCTCACTGCATTAGCTTTGCTACACCTCGCTTCCAGTTCTTTCACTATGTTGCCATCCTGTGAGAATATGCATCCTAAGTACTTGAAACCGTCCACCTGTTCTAACTTTGTTCCTCCTATTTGGCACTCAGTCCGTTTATATCTTTTTCCCACTGACATGACTTTCGTTTTAGAGATGCTAATGTTCATACCATAGTCCTCACATTTCTGATCTAGCTCTAAAATATTACTTTGCAAACTTTCAACCGAATCTGCCATCACAACTAAGTCATCCGCATATGCGAGACTGCTTATTTTGTGTTCACGTATCTTAATCTCACCCAGTCAGTCTATTGTTTTCAACATATGATCCACAAATAATATGAACAACAGTGGAGACAGGTCTCCCCTCCCCTACGCGGATCCTGTACGATCTCATCCCCTTCCCCCACCTCCTCCTTTTCCTTGAAAGGATACGGATCCTGTACACCTCCCGCAAACTCGATCCTCCTCACCCGCTCGTCTCCCCAATCCTCTCCCACCCCCGCCCGCTGCCGCGCCTGTATGCCCACGTCCCACCTGGTCTCTATCTCTCCACCCTCCTTACCCTCTCCCAAGGTGGCTTCCGCCAGCTCCCCCTCCCTGATGATGTCCTCCTCCCCTCCCTCTACCCATCAACTTTGATCCTCCCCCCCATCTCCTGTGTCCTATCCTTTAGGCACCCTCCCTCCCTCCCTTCTCTTTCCTTTCCCCCCTCCCTCCTCCCCTCTCCCCCGGGCTTCCCCTCCCCCTTCCTCCCTCCCCCTCTCTCCTTTGCCCATGGCATCTCTGCTCTCCCCTCTCGCTCTCCCACCCCCCTTCCTCCTCCTCCTCTCTTGGCAGGTCCCTGGACTCGCACACGCATAGTGAACATTCGCGCGCCGGAGATCATCGCCTTCTGTGTCTCGTGTGTGTGACGTCGTTTAGTGTTTTTGGTGTCCGCCGTCCCACTACTACGTTCACTCGTGCCGTCTGCTTCGTCAGTGTTCTGTGCGCCGTGCCCACGTGTTTTCAGTGTTGTTATCGTCACGTGTGAACGACTCCGTGTTTTTTGTGTCTCTGTGACCTCTCTCTTTTGCCCATCACTTTGTTCATTCTCATTCTCCGTTTTTATACTTTTGTAAAACGCTATGGCTGAAGAGCGGCGTAGTGTGCCGCTGCCAGCCTACCTGATTTGTACAGGTTTTAAAATAACAATAAAGTAAAAAAAAAAAAAAAAGTGGAGACAGGTTGGAGCCTTGTCTTACCCCTGCAACTACTCTGAACCATGAACTCAATGTACCGTCAACACTAACTGCTGCCTGTCTATCAATGTAAAGATCTTTTGAAACGTCCCCTTAGAAAAATTAATGAATGACTGTGCTGATAAACCCCTACGTTATTTGATTTTCAGACAGCTGAGCAAAACTGAACGTACTCAGACATTCACTAAACTGACACACAATATTTTTAGCGCAACGCAATCTGACTTCAATAATCCCTACAAAAGAATGGCCCTGACTAACAATAACCTATACATTTCATGAATCACTTACCTCACAAAAATCTTCATTACTCGAACTACTGCAATACAGCGAGCGCCACTACTACCAGCTAAATAAAAGATTCAAACTACTGAAGGCACTAGCTAATGATAGGCATAGTTAGCAAATGAAAGATTTTGATAGAGAACAAACAATGTATTTACCTTAATAGTGTTCAAAAGTCATTATATATATATATATATATATATATATATATATATATATATATATATATATATATATATATATATATATCAAGATTTTTAAACCCCTCCTTGCCTTAATGTAATATAGTCTGGCTGAGTAGAAGTTAATTTTCTTGCTTGTTGTTGCCGGTGAAATGCGCTTTTCCTGTCTTGTTGGGATTTTACGTATTTTTGATGTTTGTTGGTTGTGATTTTCGATGTGTATGTGTGGTTAATTGACTAGTATGTTTTTATTCACAACGACAGATGGTTTCGTTTTATTATAACATTTTGGTTGTTTTCGCTAGTATGTATTTCACCACCTGCGTTACGCGAGATTCTCGCGCATTACACTAGTGCCCTCTCTCGTTAGATGTTACATAACGCAAGCTTTATCTGTTTGAGTCTAGGACACAGGTAAATTTGGTTCTATATTTTCTATTTTACATAAATGTTTTTAAATTGCCTGATACGTTTCATTTATTATGACTGAATTAACACAACTTTTAATAATTTTTGGTGCGCTTATGTATGTATTCATGGATTTTAATATGCGCGAGTGTCTGGCACATACAAGTGCCCTCTCTCGGCGAAACCATCTGCCCTAGTGCTTTCACACTCTTGTCTCGATAGTTCAGAGGCGAAGTAATGGTGCTAAACTGTTCGCTTTGACCCTGTGCCCATAGTCATGTTGTACTAATGGAGAAGATGTCTCAATTATTGACGACGCCTTTGGCACAATTGTTTTATTAATCTCCATTACATGATGTAATTTCAGTAAGTAACTAAAGATTTTGTGCCTGTATTACTTTGGTAATTTCACTGTTACTTAAGCTTTTGTTTCTCACTTCCGATGCTATGGCTTTTCTAATGAAAGTGTCTCCCTGTTCAGGATTTTTTACTTCTGATGGAGGTATATTTATATGTACCGAAACCTTGGTCAAGAAATTTTAATAAATTTTTATCCTGCAACTGTTTATGGCTGTCATCCTTTATCGTGAATATATATATATATATATATATATATATATATATATATATATATATATATATATATATATATATATATATCAGTTCATAATATCCAGTATAACAAATTTACCCTTTCTGGCGGACACACGTCCAGATCGTCCGCTCTTAAAACTCTGCCATCTCTCTCCCCACATCCACCACTGCTGGCAGCTCACCTCCAACTGCGCAACGCTACACGCTTTTCACATCCAACTGCCCAACACTACAATAGCGAATATTTCAACAATGCCAACCAGCTACAGACTTCACACAGCACAGTCGGTGGTTTTCATATAGAGCGCTACGTGGCGTTACCAACATAAAAACCAAAACAGCCTACTTACACTTTAATTCAAACTTCGTGGTAGATTAAAACTGTGTGCCCGGGCGAGACTCGAACTCGGGACCTTTGCCTTTCGCGGGCAAGCTGTGAGTACCGGGCGTGAGTCGTGCTTCGGTAGCTCAGTTGGAAGAGCACTTGTCCGCGAAAGGCAATGGTCCCGAGTTCGAGTCTCGGTCGGGCACACAGTTTTAATCTGCCAGGAAGTTTCATATCAGCGCACCCAGGCTGTGGCTAAGCCATGTCTCCGCAATATCCTTTCTTTCAGGAGTGCTAGTTCTGCAAGGTTCGCAGGAGAGCTTCTGTAAAGTTTGGAAGTTTGGAAGGTGGGAGACGAGATACTGGCAGAAGTAAAGCTGTGAGTACCGGGCGTGAGTCGTGCTTCGGTAGCTCAGTTGGTAGAGCACTTGCCCGCGAAAGGCAAAGGTCCCGAGATCGAGTCTCGGTCGGGCACACAGTTTTAATCTGCCAGGAAGTTTCATATCAGCGCACACTCCGCTGCAGAGTGAAAATCTCATTCTACACTTTAATTGGTTGCAAAAGTTTGCCTTCTATAAGTAAATAATCAATAGAATTTTAGAGACAGGGTACGATGACCCGTGGCTTTTAAACATCCCAAATAAAAAGTTTCTTCTCTAAGCAGCATCTTATCCAGGCGGTGATATCTTCCTTCAGAACTACTAAAATAGATACCGGGCAAGCATAAACAAAGCGGTTGTCTCCTCTTGAAGCATGGACACACACACACACACACACACACACACACACACACACACACAGGCGCGCACGCACACGCAGCTATAGAGAAGCAGCATCGAGTTGTCTGGACGACAATAAATTACCCCTGATGAAAAACGCGGCCGCCTGTCACGGGATTAGGCAGAGCACAGGGGGCAGAGGCAGTGTAGTCGCAGTTGTGCCCCGTGTGTACACGTCCGGCCCTTCCGCCTCCCCTACCACGGCGATCGATGCGGTGCCGGATGACAAATTGCTCGCCGCGTACATAAATTACGTCTCGCGCGGCCAACTGCCCCCCCACCTACCCCGCAGCCCCCCACAGCCAAGCCAAGCCACCTATTTCCGGACCGTCATGCCCTCTAGCCGTAGCACCCAACGCCACACACACACACACACACACACACACACACACACACACGCTATAATCCAGAATCTCGTTTTCGGCCGCTGCGGCGGTCTGAAAGCAAATTTTCCGCCCTTGGTCTCGCGGTGCATTGTGCGCCTCGGGGAAACCCATTAGGTCGTTTGGTCCGGAGCTGCCCGGCCGCTAAACCCGTCTATCAAATCCGGACGAGGCTCTCCAGTGTCCGCTGTGCAACGCCGTAGCCGTACCGATGGCTCTCCGCTTCTAGCTACTTCAACAGTCCGGGTACGTTTCTTGTTCCCAAGCAGAAGTATTTCGAAGCAACTTCGGCTGCCCTCGCATTGTTCAGTTCGCTACCGCGGAAGCGACAGCGCTTCGAGTGGCCCTCGAATTTGGTCTTCGTATGCGACTGCAGAACCTGCTGTTGGTATCACACTCGAAAAGGATACTGGAATCTTATAATTAATTTTTCCCCGAGACATTTAAGTCTCATCTACGATAATGTTGGAAGCTGGAGAAATGTATTAAAACTATTACCGCGGCCGAGACCCGAACGCAGGTCTTCCCCCGTTACTAGACAGAAATGCTGACCACTACAACACCGCAGAACTACAGTTATCATTGCTGCACAGGGTAGTCAAGCTGAAGATTAGATGAGATTAGATTAGATTAGTACTTGTTCCATAGATCATGAATACGACACTTCGTAATGATGTGGAACGTGTCAGGTTAATAAAAGTTGTCTATACAAGGTATTAAATTACACAAGATATCACATGACAATTAATATTTTTAATATTTTGTTTGTTGTTGGGGGTTGGGGAAATTACCCACTTACTATATCCAAAAATTCATCTAATGAGTAGAAGGAGTTGCCATTAAGAAATTATTTTAATTTTCCTTTTAAATGCTGTATGGCTATCTGTCAGACTTTTGATGCTATTAGGTAAGTGACCAAAGACTTTAGTGACAGCATACTTTACCACCTTCTGAGCCAAAGTTAGATTTAACCTTGAGTAGTGAATATCGTCCTTTCTCCTAGTGTTGTAGCCATGTACACTGCTATTACTTTTGAATTCGTTCGGATTCTTAATAACAAATTTCATAATTGAATATATTTATTGTGAGGCTACAGTGAAGATCTCTAGCTCTTTAAATAAGTGTCTGTAGGATCATCTTGAATGAGCTCCAGCAATTATTCTGATTACACTCTTTTACTCAATGATGAGTTACCCCAGAATATGATGCCATACGAGAGCAGAGAATGAAAATAGGCATGGTAAGCTAATTTACTGAGATGTATATCGGCAAAATTTGCAATGACCCTAATAGCATAAGTAGGTGAACTCAAACGTTTCAGCAGATCCTGAGTGTGTTTTTTTTTTTTTTTTTTCAGGTCAACCCCTCATCGATGCATACACCTAGAAATTTTGAATATTCTACCTTAGCTACCGATTTCTGATCGAAGTCTATATTTATTAATGGTGTCATTCCATTTACTGTGTGGAACTGTATGTACTGTGTTTTGTCAAAGTTTAATGAGAGCCCATTTGCAGAGAACCACTTAATGATTTTCTGAAAAACATCGCTTACAATTTTACCAGTTAATTCTTGTCTGTTGGGTGTGATAGCTGTACTTGTATCATCGGGAAAAAGTACCTGCTTTGCACCTTCGTGAATATAGAATGGCAAGTCATTAAGATATATTAAGAACAACAGAGGACCCAAGACCGAACCTTGTGGCACCCCATTCTTGATTGTTCTCCAACACAAACTTCTTCTACAGCTTATTTTCCCCTTAGATTTTCACTGTTGCCAGGGCTCTCCGGCATTGGAATAGCACCCCAGCGTTGGACGTAATGGGGAAGTCCTGTACTGCGTGTGATCACACAGCTCTCTTCATTAATTTTTCCCCGAGACATTTGTTTCAACTTTATCTGCGATAATATTGGAATAATAGTCACAATCTAAGGGGAAAATAAGCTGGAGATATGAAGTTTGTGTTGGGAAAGGAATTCAGCTTGAGTAGCCGATGCAGGAACGTTCACCATACTGCTGCGGTGGTGCAGTGGTCAGTATTTCTGCCTAATAAGCAAGAAGACCCGCGTTCTAGTCGCGGCAGAGGCATATATTTTAATTCATTTCTCCAGCTTCCAACATTATCGTAGATATTGGAATCAACTGAGAACTCATTTGGGAAAGTAAAATAAACACAGCCGAAAAAAAGCCCAACTGCGAAGACATCGTCGATTTTGACCCGATCACAGCATTTGCTACCTGTGGGTACATGTACTGATAATGGTTTCAACGCTATCAGCCAACAGATAGCATAGTAGCATAGCTACCAGAGCTCCAATTTTGTCTACCCTTTCATAGGGGATGCTCACAGCCACGAGGCTGAGCGTGGCGCAGATGTGTGAAGCAAGCGGGGAACGGTGCCACGGAGACGCACTCGTGCTTCCTGCAGCCAACAGAAAGAGTCTGAAAGGGGATGAGATTTTCATCCTCCGAGTGGTCGGATGGTCCTTTCGGAAAAATGACACGCAAATCCGGCATGCTGCGTCAATTGTGCGATGATGCTGTTATACACGTGAACATTCACAGAACCTTCGCTGGACGTCCACGCAACACAGACACCCTCCAGGGTCGTCGTACTGTAAGGGCAGCAGTGGCAGATCGTACAGCTGCCACAGCACAGATACGATGACTAGTGAGTCCAACTGTGTCAACGCAAACTATTGCAAACCTGTTATTTACAGTGGGATTACGTGTACGCACACCTCTAGCCTGTCTTCCCCTCACGCCACAGCATCGACGTGTTCACCCGTCATAGGATCACTTGGAATGGCGCGCCGTGGTCTTCGGTGACGAAAGCAGATCCTGCCTGCACGCAAGTGATGGTCGTTAGCGCGTGTGACGTAGAACTGCTTCACGCTGTGTCGTAGAGTGCATTCGTCCGAGACCCACTGGCCTCGTCCAGGCAGTATGCATTGGGGTCCGATAAGCTACCACTTCACCGCTAACCAGCGCTCGGTACGTGCTAAAATGGTTCAAATTGCTCTGAGCACTATGGGACTTTACTTCTGAGGTCATCACTCCCCTATAACTTAGAACTACTTAAACCTAACTGACCTAAGGACATCACAGACATCCATGCCCGAGGCCGGATTCGAACCTACGACCGTACGGGTCGCGCGGTTCCAGACTGAAGCGCCTAGAACCGCCCGGCCACACCGGGCGGCGGAATAGAAAAGCAACTGACGGGATACCAATTCGATTCTACACAGAGAAAGCGAAAGAACTTGCCCCCCCCCCCCCCTCTAACAGCCGTGTACCGCAAGTCTCTACAGGAACGGAAGGTTCCAAATGATTGCAAAAGGGCACAGGTAGTCCCAATCTTCAAGAAGGGTAGTGGAGCAGATGTATCTCTGACATCGATCTGTTGTCGAATTTTAGAACTTGTTTTTTGCTCGCGTATCATGTCATTTCTGGAAACCCAGAATCTACTCTGTAGGAATCAACATGGATTCCTGAAACAGCCATCGTGTGAGGCCCAACTCGCTTTATTTGTTCATGAGACCCAGAAAATATTAGATACAGGCTGCCAGGTAGATGCCATTTTCCTTGGCGTTCGATACACTTCCGCACTGTCGCCTGATAAACAAAGTAAGAGCCTATGGAATATCAGACCAGCTGTGTGGCCGGATTGAAGAGTTTTTAGCAAACAGAACACAGCATGTTGTTGTCAATGGAGAGACGTTTACAGAGGTTAAAGTAACCTCTGGCGTTCCACAGGGGAGTGTTATGGGAACATTGCTTTTCGCAATATATATCTAAATGACCTAGTAGATAGTGTCGGAAGTTCCGTGCGGCTTTTCGCGGATGATACTGTAGTATACAGAAAAGTTGCACCATTAGAAAATTGCAGCGAAATGCAGGAAGATCTGCAGCGGATAGGCACTTGGTGCAGGGAGTGGCAACTGACCCTTAACATAGACAAATGTAATGTATTGCGAATACATAGAAAGAGGGATCCTTTAATGTATGATTATATGATAGCGGAGCAAACACTGGTAGCAGTTACTTCTGTAAAATATCTGGGAGTATGCGTACGGAACGATTTGAAGTGGAATGATCATATAAAATTAGTTGTTGGTAAGGCGGGTGCCAGGTTGAGATTCATTGGGAGAGTACTTAGAAAGTGTAGTCCATCAACAAAGGAGGCGGCTTACAAAACACTAGTTCGACCTATACCTGAGTATTGCTCATCAGTGTGGGATCCGTACCAGATCGGGTTGACGGAGGAGATAGAAAAGATCCAAGGAAGAGCGGCGCGTTACGTCACAGGGTTATTAGGTAAGCGTGATAGCGTTACGGAGATGTTTAGCAATCTCAAGTGGCAGACTCTGCAAGAGAGGCGGTCTGCATCGCGGTGTAGCTTGCTGTCCAGGTTTCGAGAGGGTGCGTTTCTGGATGAGGTATCGAATATATTGCTTCCCGCTACTTAAACCTGCCGAGGAGATCACGAATGTAATGTTAGAGAGATTCGAGCGCGCACGGAGGCTTCCCGCGAAATACGCGACTGGAACAAATGTGTGTTCAAATTTGTGTGAAATCTTATGGGACTTAACTGCTAAGGTCATCAGTCCCTAAGCGTACACGCTACTTAACCTAAATTATCCTAAGGACAAACACACACACCCCCATGCCCGAGGGAGCACTCGAACCTCCGCCGGGACCAGTCGCACAGTCCATGACTGCAGCGGTCCAGACCGCGTGGGTAATCCCGTGCGGCACGACTGGAACAGGAAAGGGAGGTAATGACAATGGCACGTAAAGTGCCCTCCGCCACACACCGTTGGGTGGCTTGCGGAGTATAAATGTAGATGTAGATGTACTATATTCTGACGCAATTCTATTAATTGTTTTACGTATTGTTGGGACCCAGAGTCAAAACTGCCAGTGATTTAGTGGAGACAAATAAAAATTAGATTGTTAACAGTTCCATGGACGGTGTTAATCCCTGTCAATTGTCGTGATGAAACCTGTTTTTAATCTTGTATAAAATGCTTATTTCTTTTGTCAATAATTGCGTTGTAGACTGAGCTGGCAAAAATCATGCGATAGCGATATGTACATATACAGATAGCGGTAGTGTCGCGTACACGAGGTATAAAAGGGAAGTGCATTGGCGGAGCTGTCGTCACTTGTACTCGGGTGATTCGTGTGGAAAGGCGTTCGCCGAGATTATGGCCGAGCGACGGGAAAGAATGGACCTGGAACGCGGAATGGTAGTTGAAGCTAAACGCACGGGACATTCCATTTCGGAAATCGTTAGGGAATTCGGTATTGCGAGATCCGCTGTGTCAAGGTGGTGCCGAGATACGAAATGTCGGGCATGACATCTCACCACGGGCAACGCAGTGGAAGACGGCTTTCAATTAACAACCGAGGCCAGCAGCTTTTGTGCAGAGTTGTCAGTGCTAACAGACAAGCAACACCGCGTGAAATTACCGCAGAAATCGATCCAAGGCGTACGACGAACGTATCCGGTAGGACAGTGCGGCGACGTTTTACGTTAATGAGCTGTGGCAGCAGTCGACCGACGCGAGTGGCTCTGCTAACAGCACGACATGGTCTGCAGCGTCTCTCCTCGGCTCGTGACCCTATCGGTTGGACCCTAGACGACTGGAAAACCGTGGCCTGGTCAGACGAGTCCCGATTTCAGCTGGTGAGAGCAGATGGTAGGCTTCGAGTGTGACGCGGACACTAGGAAGCCTTGGGCCCAAGCCACTGTGCAAGCTGCTGGGGGTTCCATTCTGGTATGGACTGTGATTACATGGAATGGATTGAGTCACTGACGGTAAATGATTACGTTCGGCTGCTTGGAGACCATTAGCAGCCATTCATGGACTTCATATTCCCATAAAACAATGGAATTTTTGTGGGGGACAATGTGCGATGTCACCGGGCCACAATTGTTCGTGATTGGACAATTCGAGCGAATGATTTGGCCATCCAGATCACCCGACACGAATCCCATCCAACATTTGTGGGACGTAGTCGAGAGGTCAGTTCCTGAACAAACTCCTGCGCTGGTAACACTTTTGCAATTACCGACGGCTACAGAGGCAGTATGGCTCAGTATTTCTGCAAATGACTTGCAACCACTTGTCGAGTCCATGCCACGCACAGTTGCCGCCCTACATAGGGAAATAGGACAACTGACGCGACATTAGAAGGTATACCATGACTTTTATCGCCCGAGTGTAAGCTACAGATGAGTCTCTCACCACAACGGAGATTTCAGTGGGAACGGGAGGGGTCGGAGGCGGGGGAGGGAGGCGGAGGGAGGACGTGTAGGGGAGTGGGGTGGGTCTAACATGACATCACCCCAACCAAACATTTCAGTGCTGCTCCCAGGTAAAACAGCAAGTGCAAATTCTTTCTCAGGAAAAATTGCTTCTTGGTTCGTTTCTTCGACCATGTGTAGGTTACATATACCGGGTGATCAAAAAGTCAGTATAAATTTGAAAACTGAATAAATCACGGAATAATGTAGATAGAGAGGTACAAATTGATACACATGCTTAGAATAACATGGGGTTTTATTAGAACCAAAAAAATACAAAATTTCAAAAAATGTCCAACAGATGGCGCTTCATCTGATCAGAATAGCAATAATTAGCATAACAAGGTACAACAAAGCAAAGATGATGTTCTTTACAGGAAATGGTCAAAGTGTCCACCATCATCCCTCAACAACAGCTGTAGTCGAGGAATAATGTTGTAAACAGCACTGTAAAACATGTACGGAGTTATGGTGGGGCATTGGCGTCGGATGTTGCCTTTCTGCATCCCTAGAGATGTCTGTCGATCACGATACACTTGCGACTTCAGGTAACCCCAAAGCCAATAATCGCACGGACAGAGGTCTGGGGACCCGGGAGGCCAAGCATGACGAAAGTGGCGGCTGAGCACACGATCGTCACCAAACGACGCGCGCAAGAGATCTTTCACGCGTCTAGCAATATAGGGCGGAGCGCCATCCTGAATAAACATCGTACGTTCCAGCAGGTGTTTATCAGCCAGGCTGGGGATGATGCGATTCTGTAACATATCGGCGTACCTCTCACCCGTCACGGTAGCAGTTACAAAACCAGAATCACGCATTTCCTCGAAGAAAAAAGGCTCGATAACGGTAGATGTGGTAAATCCAACCCATACCGTGACTTTCTCGTCGTGCAATGGAGTTTCTACGACAGTTCTAGGATTTTCGGTAGCCCAAATTCTGCAGTTGTGGACGTTGACAGACCCTCGGAGCGTGAAATGAGCTTCGTCGGTCCACAACACGTTACTCAACCAATCGTCATCTTCCGCCATCTTTTGAAACGCCCACACCGCAAATGCCCTCCTCTTCACTAAATCGCCAGGTAACAGTTCACGATGCCGATGGATTTTGTACGGATAGCATCGGAGTGTACGCCTAAGTGCCAACCAAACAGTAGTGCATGGAATGCCGGTGCTACGTGCGACTGCACGAGCGCTGACCTCAGTCTGCATTTCTTCCTGAACTGTCTAAGCAGCATTACGCCTTGTGCTCGGTCGGCCACTGCGGGGTCTATCGTCTAAACAACCCGTGGCTTCGAACTTAGAAATCATTCTCGCTACAGCTGCATTTGTCAACCTTTATCCGTTCGAATCCCCTTTCTAAGGCAATAGGATCGTAACGCTGAACTAGAACATTCCCCATTCTGATGATACGACTTCACTAAAAGCGCCTTTTCAGGTAACGTCAACATGCTGCGACTGCTGGCGCATCTGATTCTCTCTCTCTCTTTTTTTTTTTTTTCCTTTATTGTGATTTCATTCCCCTGCCCCATATGGGCAGGGGAGGGCTGTCAGCAGCACAATCCGCCGCTCTTCAGCCGAGTGACATGACAATTAAAACAAGAAGAAAATAATACATACATAAGGAGGTAAAAAAGGGGAACATAAAACAATATAAGGGGAGAAAATGGAGGTAAAAATACACTGATATGTAGACGTTCATTGGGGACAGTTAAAAAAGTCACCAGAAAGTTAAAAAAAAAACACAGTTGGCGATTCTTAAAACACAGAGAAGTCACTGGATGCGCAGGCACAGGTTAAAAGTCGGCCTCAGTATTAAGAACACTCCGAAACAACACACTTAAAACCCACTTGGAGCACACACGACGAAGAATAAAACTACCAGGTGGGCCCTGCCGAGGGAAAGGTCAGAGAGGATGGAAAAGGAGGGGAGAGCATGGGGCAGCTGCGGAAGCGGCGGGATGAAGGGAGGAGGGGCAACCGTGGGTTCACGAAGAGGCAGGAGACACGTGGGGCGGGAGAGGAAAAGGGAAGACAGGGCAGGAGGGAGCGCAGAGACACTGAAAGAAGGCACAAGAGATGGAGGGTGAGTAGGAGGGGAAATCCGCTCAGAAGGAGGGAGGGGGAGGAGAGGGAGCCCTGAGGAGGAGGCAGGAAGAGGGGGTTAGAGTTGGTAGGAAGGGTAGATGTCAGGGCGAAGCTCATCATCCGGGAGTGGTAGACGGTGGAAGTTGTGTTGGGAAAGGAGATGGAGGGTGTGGAGATGGAGAGAGGGAGGGACACAACGGTAAAGGCGCGGCAACTGGTCGGGAGTGGAGAGGAAGGGAGACACCAGGGGGTGAGGGGGATCAAGGCGACGGACAATATATAGTGTGCGGACGTGTTCAAGGAAAAGGAGAAGGTGGGGGAGATTCTCTCATTACAGCCCTTCTTATACGCGATTGTCATGCGCAGTCACTGACGACTTGCTGTGCAGCGCCATCTGTCGGACATTTTGTGAACTTGGTTTTTTTTGGGTTCTAATAAAACCCCATGTCATTCCAAGCATGTGTGTCAATTTTTACCTCTCTATCTACATTATTCCGTGGTTTATTAAGTTTTCAAATTTATACTGACTTTTTGATCACCCGGTATATATATAGCGAGTGACACGAGGTTCTTAGAACGACGTAACGAACGTCGGTCAGAAATGTCACACGGCGTTTAATATTACGGTGCTACTTTTCGTTTTTAGTTGTGATTTCTACTTGAAACTAAAGTCACACCTAGATACTGGTACCTCCTTCTGGTGAAAACTGTTGAAACGCTTCCATGTGAGCCGTTCCATTGAACTTGCGAAGCAAGCTTTGGTTTTACAACGTCTCTTTGCATCTCCGATATTCGGTGTGTCTATTCTTGAAACGGCAGAGAAAGATGAAGTGGAAAGTGCGTGATTTAATAGCCTCAGCGGGATTTCAACACTGAGAGAGTGACATCTGAGTTTATGATTTACGATTCATGCCCGATATGTGTCCAAACAACCCGTTTATAGTGTTTCCGTGCCATTGCTTTCCTGTTCCAACTTCCGTCTGCTTTGAGTGAATGTGTGAGTTGTCTGTGAATGGTACTGCAGAGGGTTGGGTTGGATTGTTTGGGGGAAGAGACCAAACAGCGAAGTCATCGGTCTCATCGGATTAGGGAAGGACGAGGAAGGAAACCGGCCGTGCCTTTTGAAAGGAACCATCCCGGCATCTGCCTGGTGCGATTTCGGGAAGGCACGTAAAACCTAAATCAGGATGGCCGGACGCGGGATTGAACCGTCGTCCTCCCGAAAGCGAGTCCAGTGTGCCAACCACTGCGCCACCTCGGTCGGTGTACTTCAGAACTCTTTGGTTCCAAGAAGGTTTCTGAGGACCTGCCGAACAATTTAGCCAACCAGTATGTAGGGTTTTATTAGGGCTACGGTGGATCAGGAGACATTACTATTGTAAGGTTGGCCTAGGTAGACACCGCCTAGGCGCTATGAGCGTTTCCGGCATCTGCGAGGACCCCTGCTGTGGTAGCGCATAAGCTTTACTTTTCCCTGGGTAATCGTGCCATAGAAATCGTTTCAGTTAAGGAACGATGATATTTTTGTTAGTATTAAGTTTAATTGATGTGATCCTTTGTTCAGCTGCTACTTGGCGGTAGCGAGCGGTGACCCCAAGTCATGTAAGAACTTATCGACTTTTGGATACCATGTACGAATGTGTCGTGTGCTTCTCTCTTTGCTAGCGCTAAATTTTATATGTAAATTTCCTTTACTTCACGTTAACGGTCACAAATTTTTTGTCATCAGACTACCGGTTTCGGCCTATAATGACCATCTTCAGATATGCTTTATAAAAAACGTGTCCTAATATACTGGAGCCCCTATAACTATCGTCCGAGCTCCAGTACGTTAGGACACGTTTTTATAAAACAGATCTGAAGATGGTCATTATAGACCAAAACCGGTAGTCTGAAGACAAAAAATTTGGACTTGTACGTTGACTGATGACCTTAGTAGTATAATCCCTTTAAACTACAAACCAAACAGACCTTGTACATTACGAATCTGTAGTCCGACGTAATCACCTCTCGTAATCGGATCGAATCCTCAGTTCCACTTTCTTTGGTTTCTTTAATTTCCTTTTATAATTGTACCGTGAAATTAGTGAATTTGTACCGAATTCCTGGAACGGGCTTTTGTCTGCAGAAGCTACTTGCTCTCCGGCCTAGTGTACTTAAACGTAGTATATGGAAGCAGTGTTCTAAATTCTACCCCTTTCGCTGTATGGATGGTCTGTGTGCATGTTACTGTGCGTGCACCAAGTAAACTCTAAGCGTTGTTTAGCAACCGTGGTTCCGCGTGTGTATGGTCGTCTTACTACAGATGGAGTACCATGTATCGAAGTTTAAGTAGCAGCGTTCCAAGCAGTTGTGTTTTATTTAATACCCTTGTGTGCTTTTGATTCAGAAATAAATGTTCAGTCATTTCTTAACATCCAAGTGTTATATCTCACAGGAAAACCCTCTTCCCTATAGAATGAGCTTAAAATGATTCAGTTTCTATCTTCCCTTAATATCGATCAGTAAAATTTTGATATGTTGTCTTATGTATCCAGTACGACGATATTTAATTCTTTCGATCATATAACCATTTGAGAGATGGTTTTTTTTTTTTTTTTTTTTTTTTTTTTTGGCAACCTACACGGCGACAATTATTGAATGATATGAAAAGAAATGCTAATTAGTTACAACCTACAGCGTGCACACACTTTATTAAACGTGTAAACGTCACTACAGATATTCAGATTTACGTTATGACATGTTCGATATGCTTGCCATCGCTGGCGATGATGTGGCGCAGACGAATAGCGAAATTCTGCATGACCCACTGAAGTGTCGAAACATCGATGCTGTCGATGATCTCATGAATGGATGTTTCCAGCTCGGAAATGGTTATAGGTTATTGCTGTACACGTTGTATTTAATATAGACACACAAAAAGTAGTTACATGTGGTTCATGTCCGGAGAATATGGTGGCAGAGACCCATGCTAGTGGCCTCTGGGTGCGCGAGAGCCAGAATGCGGTCCCCAAAGTGCTCCTCCAGGACATCAAACACACACCTGCTTCCATGGGGTTAAGCTCCGTCTCGTATGAACCACATCTTGTCGAAATCAGGGTCACTCTGGATAATGGGTATGAAATCATCTACCAAAACCTTCACGTAACGTTCGGTGTCACCGTGCCATCAAGAAAAATCTCACCGATTATTCCAATGCTGGACATTGCTCACCACACACTCACCTGTTCAGGATGAATATACTTATCCACATTACAATGGCCGACAAGAACGCACGTGCACATGCGCGTACTAATTCCCATCATAACCGGCGGCCAACCGTGCAGTTTGAACGTCCTATCCCAAACCGTCCAGAAGTTGCGACTATTTTATTTCACATAGTTCAATAATTGTCACCGGCCGGAGTGGCCGTGTGGTTCTAGGCGCTACAGTCTGGAGCCGAGCGACCGCTACGGTCGCAGGTTCGATTCCTGCCTCGGGCATGGATGTGTCTGATGTCCTTAGGTTAGTTAGGTTTAATTAGTTCTAAGTTCTAGGCGACTGATGACCTCAGAAGTTAAGTCGCATAGTGCTCAGAGCCATTTGAACCATTTCAATAATTGTCACCCTGTGTTTAACCAGTATTTCAATGAATTCGAATCACTAATCTAAACTTTTGCGTCTGGTGCTTGTCGGATGCAAACGAAAGTGAGAGCTGTTTTGCGTAATGGTTGGTGGTAATTAAAGTCAGATATAGCTTTCGTTCAGAATACCGACTTTTACATTAAATCTGAGTTCTGAGAAGAACAGGTATCGTTCGCTGTGACTTCTCAGTGACTTGGGCTTTCTAACAGGTATGTGAATTCTTGCGTATTTCTACTGCAGTTACTTCTTCGATCGTTCCTGAGTTTGTGTTCCTGCCTTCGCGGTTAGTCTGTTGTGAAGAGCTACATCACACTAGTTCTTGGCACTCAACACACCACAACAACAAGAACGTGTCGCAAGGAAAACCTGGTGTTTTTAGAGGGTGTGACCGCAGGTTAATTAAAGAAGCTGCCACATCTGCAGTGTTAGCACCACGAGCGAGTCATAATTTTCCATACTGTGTGGGGAGCGGGCAAGGTATTGCACTGGGAATCGTAATTTTCAGTAATAACCACTGTCCAGCGGGCGGACCACGGTGTGTTGTTTCTACGCTCCGGCGGCTACCCGGCAGTGGCCTGACCTGGCCTTATTACGTGGAGTTGCTTTAAAGCGGATGGTCGGCGCTCCACGCACGTCGCTCCACGAGCTGCACACGCCGACACACACTGCGTCCCCAGGCACTGAGACCAAACAGCGTACTGAGCGTTCCTGCCAACGACGACAACGTGGCAGCTGCCGTAACCTGACTAACCAGAAACTTCGCTCAGTGGAAGAGGCGTCCAAAATAAGCGAACCCGTGTGTCGGCATGTCCGTAGATGCTCTACCGTTTCTGAGAAAACGATCGTCAACGTTTTCGACGTAATTTAGGTGCCTCTTAGTGCACAATAATCTCAGCCGAAATGTTTGCACAGTCACTGGAGTCACCCCCTTTGTCTTTTGCGTCCCGTGTTCGAAGCCCGATTATTTTTTATTTCATTTTATCATTTTTTTCATTTATCTGCCCATCTCGGTAGAAGGTTACTGTTGGAATGTTTGTTATTAAGTTATGGAACATAAGGGCGATATATTAACTGTCAAGTTGCAAATTGGTTTCACAGTCTCACATATTTATTATACGATGTATGTGTGCATGGTGTTTTCAGGGGTTACACTCTTTTTCAACTTCTCTTTCTTATATCAACCCTTATGTTAATTTTTATATTTTATTCATATATTTGTTTCACAAGCTGCGACATGGCAGCGAATCGAACAGTGACGCGAACATAAAATAAATTTCGTTTACTTCACGTCTTTGGTTACAAACTCTTTTGTCATCAGACTACCGGTTTCGGCCTATAATACCCATCTTCAGATCTCTCTTATAAAAGCATGTCCAAATACAAAGGAGCCATAGTCGCATCGTCAAATTTTAAACACAAAATCAGCACCAGCATCGTCAAATATTTATAAATAAGAGCATATGCAAGAGTCATGTTGCCATCAGCAGGAAAATTAACTGATATTTGTTCTTGAGGAATAATTGGCGCATCCTCTTGGATGATACCAATCGTAGAAACATTCGAAACATAGGAATTCTGAACATCACGAGCATCACGAAAAGGCAGGCTTCCCACAGCGATATCTCTTCATACGAATCTCAGTCGGGAAAAGAACGTCGGCAACACTGATGAAAATTTCGCACGTTGCCAATAATTTCGCGGCAGACCACGCATAACGGATCACTTTTCCAAAAACTGGAGCTTGCAACTGATTATGAATCAAGATACACTACAAAAATTTGACCGAAAACAAATAATTTTCTCATTAATTCTATTCAATCAAAAAATGCTTCAAATGGCTCTGAGCACTATGGGACTTAACGTCTGGGTCATCAGTCGCCTAGAACTTAGACCTAATTAAACCTAACTAACCTAAGGACATCACACACATCCATTCCTGAGGCAGGATTCGAACCAGCGACCGTAGCGGTCTCTCGGTTCCAGACTGTAGCGCCTAGAACCGCACGGCCACTCCGGCCGGCTATATAATTCAATCACCAGACAGAAAGTTAATAGACAAGTAAGGAAAACGGTATCTCAATATACATAGGAAAACACCTTCCTCGGACATGGGTAGATGAATGAACAACAAAAATACGGCTAAAAATAATAATAATAAACGGGTTTTGAACACGGAGCGCAGAGATGCGAAGCTGCGACTCTAGCCACTGTGCCACCGCTTCGGTTAGACTAGTTATTTACAAAAAGGTGCATGAAGTACCTCGAAACCTTTGACCGTCGTTTTCTCTGAAACGGTAGAGTACATACGGATAAGCCGAGACAAGCGTACGCTTATTTTGACCCCTCTTACACTGAGCGATTTTTTTTCCCTTGAAATCGGGTTATGACACTACTGTTGTTCTCGTAAGCTAAATGATGTTACTGTGGTCCTCAGTCCCAACACTGCTCCGATGCTGCTCTCCACGCCATTCTGTGCGAGCTTCTTCGTCTCTGAATAATTGCTGCAGCCTACATACACACGAAACTGGTTCTTGTAGTCATTCTTTGGGCTGCCTCATGATTCGTGATTTTCTGTCACAAAATTCTGACCAGGTATCCTTCGACCACCGTAGTTACGTTGAGGACTCGTACGTCAAAAGCGTCGCAGCTCTCTGCTTGTCCCCAGTTGTATATTTAGTGTATACTACACTGAGGAGCCAAAGAAACTGGTACACCTGCCTAATATCGTGTAGGGCCCCCGCGAGCACGCATAAGTGCCGCAACATGATGTGGAATGGACTCAAATAATGTCTGAAGTAATGCTGGAGGGAACTGACACCATGAATCCTGAAGAGCCGGCCTTTTTGGCCGAACGGTTCCAGGCGCTTCAGTCCGGAACCGCGCGACTGCTACGGTCGCAAGTTCGAATCCAGCCTCGGGCATGGCTGTGTGTCATGTCCTTAGGTTAGTTAGGTTTAAGTAGTTCTAAGTTCTAGGGAACTGATGACCTCAGATGGTAAGTGCCATAGAGGCATTTGAACGAAGCAGGGCGCCATTTTACATGATGCACTTTGTCGCGTAGCATATGGTGCTGACACTGACTGCATCTCAAATCGAACTTTGAAATATTCTCTGACGCTCTCTGCCCAGGAACGTTGGGATCTTGTTGATGCCCATCGTAGTACTAGAGGAATAAATTTTCAAAATACACTCCTGGAAATTGAAATAAGAACACCGTGAATTCATTGTCCCAGGAAGGGGAAACTTTATTGACACATTCCTGGGGTCAGATACATCACATGATCACACTGACAGAACCACAGGCACATAGACACAGGCAACAGAGCATGCACAATGTCGGCACTAGTACAGTGTATATCCACCTTTCGCAGCAATGCAGGCTGCTATTCTCCCATGGAGACGATCGTAGAGATGCTGGATGTAGTCCTGTGGAACGGCTTGCCATGCCATTTCCACCTGGCGCCTCAGTTGGACCAGCGTTCGTGCTGGACGTGCAGACCGCGTGAGACGACGCTTCATCCAGTCCCAAACATGCTCAATGGGGGACAGATCCGGAGATCTTGCTGGCCAGGGTAGTTGACTTACACCTTCTAGAGCACGTTGGGTGGCACGGGATACATGCGGACGTGCATTGTCCTGTTGGAACAGCAAGGTCCCTTGCCGGTCTAGGAATGGTAGAACGATGGGTTCGATGACGGTTTGGATGTACCGTGCACTATTCAGTGTCCCCTCGACGATCACCAGTGGTGTACGGCCAGTGTAGGAGATCGCTCCCCACACCATGATGCCGGGTGTTGGCCCTGTGTGCCTCGGTCGTATGCAGTCCTGATTGTGGCGCTCACCTGCACGGCGCCAAACACGCATACGACCATCATTGGCACCAAGGCAGAAGCGACTCTCATCGCTGAAGACGACACGTCTCCATTCGTCCCTCCATTCACGCCTGTCGCGACACCACTGGAGGCGGGCTGCGCGATGTTGGGGCGTGAGCGGAAGACGGCCTAACGGTGTGCGGGACCGTAGCCCAGTCTCATGGAGACGGTTGCGAATGGTCCTCGCCGATACCCCAGGAGCAACAGTGTCCCTAATTTGCTGGGAAGTGGCGGTGCGGTCCTACGGTCTTGGCGTGCATCCGTGCGTCGCTGCGGTCCGGTCCCAGGTCGACGGGCACGTGCACCTTCTGCCGACCACTGGCGACAACATCGATGTACTGTGGAGACCTCACGCCCCACGTGTTGAGCAATTCGGCGGTACGTCCACCCGGCCTCCCGCATGCCCACTATACGCCCTCGCTCAAAGTCCGTCAACTGCACATACGGTTCACGTCCACGCTGTCGCGGCATGCTACCAGTGTTAAAGACTGCGATGGAGCTCCGTATGCCACGGCAAACTGGCTCACACTGACGGCGGCGGTGCACAAATGCTGCGCAGCTAGCGCCATTCGACGGCCAACACCGCGGTTCCTGGTGTGTCCGCTGTGCCGTGCGTGTGATCATTGCTTGTACAGCCCTTTCGCAGTGTCCGGAGCAAGTATGGTGGGTCTGACACACCGGTGTCAATGTGTTCTTTTTTCCATTTCCAGGAGTGTATTTATTCTGTGAAAATAGCCAGTTTTCTACCATCTCTTAGGCACGAGATTCCTGTGATAAGTGTTCTCAATAAAAAAAGAATCGTCCATAAACTTTTGCTTACAGAAGGTAGCCTCTAATTCGTGTCAAATAACATATGCTTTTCAATCACCCAAAATATGACATTACACTGAGGTGACAAAAAGTTATGGGATAGCGATGTGCACGACGGTAGTACCGCTGCACAACGTATAAAAGGACAGCGCATTGTCCGAGCTGTCGTTTGTACTTCAGGTGACTCGTGTGAAAAGCTTTCGGACGAGATTATGGCCCCACGACGTGAATTAACAGAATTTGAACGCGGAATAGTTGTTGGAGGTAGATGCACGGGACATTCCATTTGAGAAACTGTTAGGAAATTCAATATTCCGAGATCCATAGCGCCCACAGTTTCAAGACGGCATTCACAGAGAGCAGCGGCGTATGCCTAGAGTTGTCAGTGCTAACAGACAAGCAACACTGCGAGAAACAACCGCAGGAATCAATGTGGGATGCAAGGCGGACGTATCCGTTAGAACACCGCAGCGAAATTTGGCGTTAATGCGTTGTGGCGGCAGACGACCGACGTGAGTGCCTTTGCTAAGAGCACGACATCGCCTGCAGCGACTCTCCTGCGCTCGTGACCGTACCGGTTGGACGACAGACGACGGGAAAACTGTGGTCTGCTCAGATGAGTCCGAACATAAATTGGTAAGAGCTGATGGTAGGGTTCGAATGTATCGCAGATCCCGCTAAGCCATGGACGCAAGATGTCAACAAGGCACTGTCCAAGTTGGTGCTGGCTCCATAATAGTGTGGGCTGTGTTCACATAAAGTGGGCTCTGTCCTCTACTCCAACTGAACCGATTATTGAGTAGAAATCGTTATGTTCAGTTACTTGGATACCAATTTTCAGCCACTGACATTCCCAAACAACGGTGGTACTTTTATAGCCGACAATGTGCCATGTCACCATGGCATAGTTGTTCACGATTGGTTTAAAGAACATTCTGGACTGTCGAAGGGGTCGACATGAATCCCATCTAGCACGTGTGGAACGCAATAGAGAGGCCAGGCGTTGGCGCACAAAATCCTGCGCCGGCAACACTTCCGCAGCAATGGTCGGCTATAGAGGCGGTGTGGCTCAGTATTTCTGCGGGGCACTGCCAACGACTTGTCACGTGCAGCTGCTGCACTACGCCGGGCAAATAATGCCAGCAGGTATCCCACGACTTTTGTCACCTCAGTATACGTAGAGAGATGCAACTGTCTTCTACGAAGTTTCGATGGCACTCGTAAATTTGCTTACGAGGAGGCAGATCATCCTCCAATTGTCGTCGAAATGTACCTTGCCCATTGACAGTGGACTGTAATTTTGCGAATTCCAGCTCACGGAAAGACTGTTCGTTAGATGTCGCCATTTTCCTACAAACAGGCAACGGCGGCAGTGGCGCTCTCTGTTCAGCTTGTGCACAGGTTGTCTAGGAGCGCCTGAGTTGTGCCTCTGTCCTGCCTGGTTTTCGGGAGGCATTATCTCGAAATCTGTTTTGGAACAAAACTGTATTTAGCGCAACCGCAACCTCGCATCTACCACTAGCAGAATCTAAATTTATAAGAAACGCTTCTTTCTTTAAAAAAAACGCTTGTTATTACGTCATGTCCCATGGAGAAGTTCCGATTTTATACCAAAATGTCGGATCACTATATGGCGACCAGGAATTGTACCGTATCCCTGCCGTTCTGGATGCCTAACGAATTAGCGTGTCACCAAAATTATTCCGTTTTCGGTATTCGAACCGTTTGATTGCAGCTCAGACATACGAGTGCGCCATCGCGACTGTAATGTTAACAGGCCTGCTACGAGATGGTGTATGTCGAACCGAATTGGAAATATTGAATATTGCGATACCACTTTCTAGCAGCTCACTCGTTCCCCGATTTTGCATTTTTTTAAAATGTAAATTACTTAATTATTCCTCTTAACTATCTTGTGCAGTATAAAAGCGTCAGTAATTTTAAAAGTCAGTAGTATGTTTAATTGTCACAGTCAACAGACGTTGTCATGTTCTTTTTTATTTCAAGTTCTATTTCTCTATAATGCAGTTCAGTTATCCTATAAAGCAGTAATCTGTCTAAATGTTTACCCAAACAAAAGCATACTGTAATTACAAGGTAATTAACCATATATTTTGTGTACTGCTAAATGACTTGTAATACTAAGCTTTTAAGTAAAAAGACGTCAATTTCACGATAAAGAAAACAATTTACATGTTTGTAGATGTACCTGTAATCAAATGATATGATTAAAGTAATGAAAAACCGATATTTGTATTTGGAAATAGTTTGTTTAATGACTCCAGCAATAGTTGTTAACTTCTGCAAAACTTGTAAATTACAAAAGCCGGAACTGCAAGGCAGCATTAGTTGTTGGTTTTGGTTTAGTATTAGCTCAAAACCCATGTCACTAAAACTTATATTTTACAATTTTAAAGTTAAGTGAATTTAAATTTTATTCTGTGCAAGAAATTGATTGTAATACGCGTCAGAAGAAGTTGGTTGCTTGGTCTCGTCTACATTATTTAGAGAATCTACAATAACATAGACACTGAAGATAGGGCGGAATGAGTACTTTAAGCATTTGTAAACCTGCATGGACTTGGAAATGAAGATAATAGACTGTGGGAGGTACAAGTAAACTCTGGAGGGAAAAGGACTATCACTTAATGATCACTTAATGATAATGGTCGGCTAATAGTCGCCTAATGATCACCTAATGATCATAGGGGAAACGGACCTGACATGGAAAGAAATGGAAATGGCACTGGACAGAATGAATGCAGGAAAGTCTTCAGCTATGAACCAAGTTAGCGTCGAAATAGTGAAGACAGAAGCGGAGGTACGCAAACAGTGGCCCTATCTTGTGTTGAGGGTGTTGTGGGATGAAAGAAAACTCCAGAAAATTGGTAGAGGGCATTAATTGCCCCTGTATTAAAGAAAGGGAGTAGGAAGGATTGTGGAAACTACAGGAGAGTCACACCGATAACACACTGTCCCAACATATATGAAAATATTCCAGAGAGCAGAGACCGAACAAGGGTTGAGAAGAAATCAAAAGAGCAACAACATAGCTTTAGAACTCGGCGGTCAGTTGTTGACCTCATATTTTCAGGTAGGCAGCTGCACGAGCACAACTGTGAATTTGGGGTGATGGCCTCTCTCGCTATAGAAAACGCATTTGATAGCATCAGCTGAAGAAACGTCTGGGAAGCACTAAAAAGAAAGGAGTGGAAAAAGAGACAAACAAGCAGAATGGAGGAGATGTACTGTGTAAGTCTAAGTTGTGTAAAAGTGTAAAATGAAAGGACGGAATGGTCCAGCAAACAAGTGGTGTCAAAAAGGCCAGTGCATTGTCACCTCTTTATTGTGTTATTGGGTAAGATAACATTAAGGAAGCAGAAAGAACTGGAGAAGACAAGATGAAAGCAATGGTGTTCGCGGATAACTTGATCTGGGGAAATAGGGAGGAGAAGTTCCAACAACAGCTGGATGGCTTGAGAAGGAATTGGGAGACAGTATGGGATGACATTTAATGCAAACAAATGTGAGGTACTGATTAAAACTAGAAAGAAAGATAGATCAATTAGTGGAATCGGGATTGGAGGTGAATAATTGAAGAAGGTGGAAAGTGTCAAGTATCTGGGAAGTGTGGTAGAGGAAAATGAAGAAATGAAGAGAGATCAGTGAACGTGGCAGACAGGCAGGAGCATTCCCGTCAAATGTTAGAAGCCTGATTTGTAACAAACATATTCCACAAAGCAGCCAAGAAGTGATATATAGAAGCTACTATATTCTTGTTTTGATCTCTGCCTCTGAAACTTGGTAATGAAGAAAAGAGGTGTAAGCAGATTAGAGGCATGTGAAACGAAGTTTCTTAGAAGTAGGATAGCAGTAACAAGGAGAGATAGGATGAGGAGTGGTAGGGTAAGGGAAATAGTGAAAGAGGAACCGTTGCAAAGAATGATTGAAACACCAAGGCTAAAATATTATGGTCGCCTGAAGGGAATGGAAAACAAGAGAATTCCCAAGAAGATACACGAAATGGATATTCCCAGGAAATGACCAAGAGGAACACAAAGGGATAGATGGCTGAAAGGTGTGGAGGAGTGTGTTGAAATAGAGGCGAGAGGGAACGCAGAAAGATGGTGGGAAACAGGACTAGATGGCGAAGCTTGTGTTCCAAAACAACTGGTCAAGATGATGATGGTTCGCCGGCCGATGTGGCCGTGCGGTTCTAGGCGCTTCAGTCTGGAACCGCGTGACCGCTACGGTCGCAGGTTCGAATCCCGCCTCGGGCATGGCTGTGTGTGATGTCCTTAGGTGAGTTAGGTCTAAGTAGTTCTAAGTTCTAGGGGACTGATGACCACAGATGTTAAGTCCCATAGTGCTCAGAGCCATTTGAACCATTTTTTGATGATAGCTCACGCTATTAATTACCCAGGCCAGCGATCTGCAAACAAGACACTCCAGACTATCGTGTAGGACAGCGATGAAGAATCAGACGAATATCCATAATTTCATCTTAAATGTCTATTCCGCTTTGTTAAAACTACTACTACCCGAGGCACGCCTGATGAGACAGGATAGTCACTTCAGTCACGAACTTTAAATTTTTCATTTACTTATTTCACACAACAAGTGGAATATGGCGGCTAGGAATTCCAGCAATTCCCGTTACGTGTGCCTAAAGAATTCCCGCGACTTTCCATTTCAATGGCGGGATTCGCAGCTCCTGCCTCCAGCTCAGACACACAAGTCGGCTATGGAACAATATACACAGAATGCGAAGAATGACGTGCGAAAAACAGAGGATTTGAGAAAGACCAGCGTGCGATCCCTGTAACCGCATCACCGGTTTCCAGTGCACCATGTAATCGGCTTACTCTGTCGACAACTGAATTTATTTATTCTGCGGCAGTTCAGCCGCGAATACATGTAAATATTTAGTCGATACTGCACTTTTGGCACAAAACTCAAAAATTGACTGCTTCATACAAAATGTGCAAAATCGTGTATTATATGGCAATCCCTAAACAATTCCGTCCTGCTGCTGGTTCAAATGGCTCTGAGCACTATGGGACTTAACTTCTAAGGTCATCAGTCCCCTAGAACTTAGAACTACTTAAACCTAACTAAGGACTTCACACACATCCATGTCCGAGGCAGGATTCGAACCTGCGACCGCAGCGGTCGCGCGGTTCCAGACTGTAGCACCTAGAACCGCTCGGCCACCCAGCTACAGAGGACAATGAGATTGTTGTGCGAGCGAACTGAATTTCTGCCATCACGAAACCTTTTGTGCCACTCGGGAACAGTGCTTCGCCTGCATATGCTTGGTTAATCAGTGACCACGTTTCACTGGGGGATTTCCCGAGCTCGACGCAGAACTGAAGCTACGCCCTTTGCTCACAATCAGCATCCACTGTGTCACAGTGACTAGTGCGCCAAGAACAAAACAGTGTTCTGCTAAGCACAGCCGTGCCACCCACTAACCTAGCGCGGAAACGTGGCCAAGATGATTCCAAGGACGCACGCGTACCAGACAATATGAAAACATTTGTTGCTTTGTGGTGCTGTAAACTCAGAAACAAACAAGACTATAATGGAACTTTTCTGACAAAGGGAGTATTAACATTTTGTCCTGTTTAGAATAACTTTTCTTGCTGTCACCCAGTCTGTATTTCATATCTGCATTACATCTGGCACCGTCAGTTATTTTGATACCCAAATAACAAAACTCATCACTTACTTTTAGTTTCTTACCCACTCATCAAATTCCCTCGGCGTCGCCTCATTTAATTCGGCTACACCCCGTTACTGCGCGTTTACATCTCTTTATCTTTATCTACATCTACATACACACTCCGGAAGCCTTCCGTATGGTGCGTGGCGGAGGGTACCCTGTACCACTACGCGTCATTTCCTTTCCTGTTCCACTTGTATATAGAGCGAGGGAAAAACGACTGTCTCTTTGCCTCCTTTCAGGACACTATCCGTTGAGGTAACAGACCTTCCACGTCCGTTGCTGCTGTGACACGGTTAAACTTAAGACTTTTGTTGAAACTTCCTGGCAGATTGAAACTGTGTGTCTGACGGAGACACGAACTCGAGCCCGCTGTCTTTTGCGGGCAAGCGGTTTAGTGGTACTGACGAAATTAAAGCTGTGAGGAAGGATCGCAAGTCGTTATTGGGTAGGTCTGTCTGGCCCGCGAAACGCAAAGGTCCCGACTTCGAGTCTCGGCCCGGCATTGGTTTTAATATGCCAGCAAGTTTCGTATCACCGCACATTCCACTACAGAGTGAAAATTTCATTGTGGTAAGACTCCCGTTTCTTCCGACTCAGCTCTCAACCTTTTCGACATTTAAGCTCGATTTCCTTTATTGCTGTCTGTATATGGTGGCTGGATAACATACACTCCTGGAAATGGAAAAAAGAACACATTGACACCGGTGTGTCAGACCCACCATACTTGCTCCGGACACTGCGAGAGGGCTGTACAAGCAATGATCACACGCACGGCACAGCGGACACACCAGGAACCGCGGTGTTGGCCGTCGAATGGCGCTAGCTGCGCAGCATTTGTGCACCGCCGCCGTCAGTGTCAGCCAGTTTGCCGTGGCATACGGAGCTCCATCGCAGTCTTTAACACTGGTAGCATGCCGCGACAGCGTGGACATGAACCGTATGTGCAGTTGACGGACTTTGAGTGAGGGCGTATAGTGGGCATGCGGGAGGCCGGGTGGACGTACCGCCGAATTGCTCAACACGTGGGGCGTGAGGTCTCCACAGTACATCGATGTTGTCGCCAGTGGTCGGCGGAAGGTGCACGTGCCCGTCGACCTGGGACCGGACCGCAGCGACGCACGGATGCACGCCAAGACCGTAGGATCCTACGCAGTGCAATAGGGGACCGCACCGCCACTTCCCAGCAAATTAGGGACACTGTTGCTCCTGGGGTATCGGCGAGGACCATTCGCAACCGTCTCCATGAAGCTGGGCTACGGTCCCGCACACCGTTAGGCCGTCTTCCGCTCACGCCCCAACATCGTGCAGCCCGCCTCCAGTGGTGTCGCGACAAGCGTGAATGGAGGGACGAATGGAGACGTGTCGTCTTCAGCGATGAGAGTCGCTTCTGCCTCGGTGCCAATGATGGTCGTATGCGTGTTTGGCGCCGTGCAGGTGAGCGCCACAATCAGGACTGCATACGACCGAGGCACACAGGGCCAACACCCGGCATCATGGTGTGGGGAGCGATCTCCTACACTGGCCGTACACCACTGGTGATCGTCGAGGGGACACTGAATAGTGCACGGTACATCCAAACCGTCATCGAACCCATCGTTCTACCATTCCTAGACCGGCAAGGGACCTTGCTGTTCCAACAGGACAATGCACGTCCGCATGTATCCCGTGCCACCCAACGTGCTCTAGAAGGTGTAAGTCAACTACCCTGGCCAGCAAGATCTCCGGATCTGTCCCCCATTGAGCATGTTTGGGACTGGATGAAGCGTCGTCTCACGCGGTCTGCACGTCCAGCACGAACGCTGGTCCAACTGAGGCGCCAGGTGGAAATGGCATGGCAAGCCGTTCCACAGGACTACATCCAGCATCTCTACGATCGTCTCCATGTGAGAATAGCAGCCTGCATTGCTGCGAAAGGTGGATATACACTGTACTAGTGCCGACATTGTGCATGCTCTGTTGCCTGTGTCTATGTGCCTGTGGTTCTGTCAATGTGATCACGTGATGTATCTGACCCCAGGAATGTGTCAATAAAGTTTCCCCTTCCTGGGACAATGAATTCACGGTGTTCTTATTTCAATTTCCAGGAGTGTATTAACCACTTTAATTTTTTAAAGTATGTCTGATGTTGAGACTGTGCTATATTGAGAAGATCATTGACAGTCAAAGTAAGTATATCTAGTTTATTCGAACGAAAATCTGAGTGTTCACTGTTGCATTTATGACTGATGAAACGTCTCTGTGAAGTCGTTTCATAAGACGCTTGTCGAATTCGGTACAACTCATTCACTTTACTACCTGATGTTAGCTCAATTCGTGAACTCTTCCAGAAAGACTGACCACTTAAGTACGGCCTATTGAATACTGTATGTGTGTTTTAATGTAGGGTTTCGGTTTTGTTTTGTGGGAAAGGCTGAGTTGGTCATCGTCTGCTGGGGGCAGACGATGTTGCTTCTCGTTCGAAGGAGAGCACAGGATGACCAACTTAGGTTTCGAATACCTGAACAGAGAGGTTTACCCATCTTAGTCGAAGGCTGTTTTTGTTTGTGAGGTTGGTGACGGAGGGCCACCCCTCTGGTAGCTTCCGCTGCTCGGGGAGCTACTAGGTAGTCTGGAAAGAGAAAGCGGCACTCTTCGGCGAACGCCTGGTGAGTACGGATCGTAGCTCTTAAGGGGGGTTCAGGTGATAGGAATCAGGTTGAGTTAGGAGTTCGTTATGTTTAACTGTTGAAATACTTAAGAACTTCAGCTTAACTGAAGCGTGTGAAGCGAGTTATTTTTTTAATGATTTATAATCTTATATTTTGTGGAAGTTGCTTTTGCCTTTGTGTGTCGATTTTGTGCTACGTGTTTGGTAATCAGTGACCCTTCTGGTTCACCACGGCACCGCAATAGGCTTTATTTTAACAGTTTGCTTGTTTAATGAACTACAATTTCTGCAAGAATATCTGTTCTTTCGTGCGCTTTCTACAAAGCAGCACAACAGTTTGAGTCAGAATGCACCACGTGCTCTGGTTCGGCCGTTTGCAAGCAGCAGACGCAGTTAGTATGTTGAATAATTATCGCACAGCCTTGTGTATTGGTTAAACCTCTGTCCAGAATAGAGCATGCGTAGAATCGTAATGCGAATCTCACTCAGATATTTTATGTTTGAGATGATAGTATCATTGTCTCCCACCCCCGTTTTCTATGTTTCTTCTTGCTGTAGTTAAATTGTGCTCTGTTACATTCTCACGTAACCCTTACTTAAATGTTTCTAGTCAGGCACCAGTTATGTGTAGTTAGGATGTGAGTTAGGATGTGCAATCAAATACTTAGATACAATAAATAATCTACGTGAAAGATAAATTCTGTGGTGTTGATCTTACCCACTTACTACGATTTCCAATCCTGAATTAATCAAGTTGCTTCATGCACAACATGGAGTGCTATTTATCTGGCTACTTAAAGAAATTTTCATACTTGTAATTAAATTATTAAAGTAATTAAACTAATAATTTTCCAGCTCCGTTTTTTTCTAAATGGTTAGGAAGGGCTTGGGCTGGTGCCGACCCTGAATTTCTGAATTTTTATCATTGTTTGTGTGAGAGAAGCAGCTAGAAATGCGAGATAACATATATGTCTCGATGAGAAACGTCGTAAAGATAGTAATGCGACACACTATTATCGAAATGAAACCAATGGATGAATATGTAGCTGTGATACAAAATTTATTACATTTTAGGCCATTCATTGTTATTTAGGACTAGGATTTATTTTAGGCGTTATGAGTTCCTGGAAGTTTCGAGATACGGGATTTTGTCTCGGAAAAATTCTTGATTGTTTTCAGATACATCCCATGACATGACAGAGTTGGGGATTGAAAAGAGCAAGTCACAGTGGCTGCACAGTGAAATTACCTCTATAAAACAGGACATTTTTACCTATTGGCAATTTCATCTTGTATTATAATTGCGTAGGCTTCCGCGGCCAGAGTCAATCGACATTAAACGTTTTCTGCGTATGATATCACCTCATATTCTACACTCCTGGAAATTGAAATAAGAACACCGTGAATTCATTGTCCCAGGAAGGGGAAACTTTATTGACACATTCCTGGGGTCAGATACATCACATGATCACACTGACAGAACCACAGGCACATAGACACAGGCAACAGAGCATGCACAATGTCGGCACTAGTACAGTGTATATCCACCTTTCGCAGCAATGCAGGCTGCTATTCTCACATGGAGACGATCGTAGAGATGCTGGATGTAGTCCTGTGGAACGGCTTGCCATGCCATTTCCACCTGGCGCCTCAGTTGGACCAGCGTTCGTGCTGGACGTGCAGACCGCGTGAGACGACGCTTCATCCAGTCCCAAACATGCTCAATGGGGGACAGATCCGGAGATCTTGCTGGCCAGGGTAGTTGACTTACACCTTCTAGAGCACGTTGGGTGGCACGGGATACATGCGGACGTGCATTGTCCTGTTGGAACAGCAAGGTCCCTTGCCGGTCTAGGAATGGTAGAACGATGGGTTCGATGACGGTTTGGATGTACCGTGCACTATTCAGTGTCCCCTCGACGATCACCAGTGGTGTACGGCCAGTGTAGGAGATCGCTCCCCACACCATGATGCCGGGTGTTGGCCCTGTGTGCCTCGGTCGTATGCAGTCCTGATTGTGGCGCTCACCTGCACGGCGCCAAACACGCATACGACCATCATTGGCACCGAGGCAGAAGCGACTCTCATCGCTGAAGACGACACGTCTCCATTCGTCCCTCCATTCACGCCTGTCGCGACACCACTGGAGGCGGGCTGCACGATGTTGGGGCGTGAGCGGAAGACGGCCTAACGGTGTGCGGGACCGTAGCCCAGCTTCATGGAGACGGTTGCGAATGGTCCTCGCCGATACCCCAGGAGCAACAGTGTCCCTAATTTGCTGGGAAGTGGCGGTGCGGTCCCCTACGGCACTGCGTAGGATCCTACGGTCTTGGCGTGCATCCGTGCGTCGCTGCGGTCCGGTCCCAGGTCGACGGGCACGTGCACCTTCCGCCGACCACTGGCGACAACATCGATGTACTGTGGAGACCTCACGCCCCACGTGTTGAGCAATTCGGCGGTACGTCCACCCGGCCTCCCGCATGCCCACTATACGCCCTCGCTCAAAGTCCGTCAACTGCACATACGGTTCACGTCCACGCTGTCGCGGCATGCTACCAGTGTTAAAGACTGCGATGGAGCTCCGTATGCCACGGCAAACTGGCTGACACTGACGGCGGCGGTGCACAAATGCTGCGCAGCTAGCGCCATTCGACGGCCAACACCGCGGTTCCTGGTGTGTCCGCTGTGCCGTGCGTGTGATCATTGCTTGTACAGCCCTCTCGCAGTGTCCGGAGCAAGTATGGTGGGTCTGACACACCGGTGTCAATGTGTTCTTTTTTTCCATTTCCAGGAGTGTATAAAACTACTACAAGCCACGGTTGGAGCGGCCGTCTTCTGGGTCTACTGGTGCGTTCTAGCTACGCAATGTCCCTTATATTTTGTTATTACTGTTCACTGCGTATGCCATTACGTCATAATTATTAAAAGGTAGTTCATTTCATTGGTCACTTAAGCAAGAAGGAGACGCAACATTATTTCAGTGGGTTGCTGCGGTAGAGGGAGACCGTGACCTCGGTTGCCTATTGGTTCATGTATTATGTGCCGTGGTTGGTGGTCACCGGCGATTGAGAAGTTGGCTGCTGTTTACCATATATTGGACGTCGGTAGTGCTCGCGCCTCGTGCTGGCAGTGCGGTCTGTTGCGCTCTGATTGGTGGCAGCCAAGATGGGGCAAGCCTGAGTCCACCCTCCCTGTTCATGTTGTTAGGGTGTTTAAGTATTTCTATGGCATATCTGATTTTGCGTTTCGTCATAACCGGCTACTTGGGCAACATCTTGTATTCGTTGCTTACAATGATTGTAAAAACTTACTTTGTGAACAATTTTACATTTATATTCCAAAGTGCAACGTAGGGGTCGTTGGATAACGTATGGGTTTCGTCAGAAGAGCTAAATACACTACTGGCCATAAAAATTGCTAAAACAAGAAGAAATGCAGTCGATAAACGGGTATTCATTGGACAAATATATTATCCTAGAACTGACATGTGAATACATTTTCACGCAATTTCGGTGCATAGATCCTGAGAAATCAGTACCCAGAACAACCACCTCTGGCCGTAATAACGGCCTTGATACGCCTGGGCATTGAGTCAAACAGAGCTTGGATGGCGTGTACAGGTACAGCTGCCCACGCAGCTTCAACGCGATACCACAGTTCATCAAGAGGAGTCGCTGGCGTATTGTGACGAGGCAGTTGCTCAGCGGCCGTAGACCAGACGTTTTCAATTGCTTAGAGATCTGGAGAATGTCCTGGCCAGGGCAGCAGTCGAACATTTTCTGTAGGAACGTACAGGACCTGCAACTTGCGGTCGTGCATTATCGTACTGAAATGTAGGGTTTCGCAGGGATCGAATGAAGGGTAGAGCCACGGGTCGTAACAAATCTGAAATGTAGCGTCCACTGTTCAAAGTGCCGTCATTGCGAAGAAGAGGTGACCGAGACGTGTAACCGATGGCACCCCATACCATCACGCCGGGTGATACGCCAGTATGGCGATGACGAATACACGCTTCCAATGTGCGTTCACCTCGATGTCGGCAAAGCCGGATGCGACCGTCATGATGCTGTAAACAGAACCTGGATTCATCCGAAAAAATGACGTTTTGCCATTACAGCACCCAGGCTTGTCGTTGAGTAGACCACCGCAGACGCTCCTGTATGTGATGCAGCGTCAAGGTTAACAGCAGCGACGGTCTCCTAGCTGATAGTCAATGCTGCTGCAAACTTCGTCGAACTGTTCGTGCAGATGGTTGTTGTCTTGCAAACGTCCCCGTCTGTTGACTCAGGGATCGAGACGTGGCTGCACGATCCGTTACAGCCATGCGGATAAGATGCCTGTCATCTCGACTGCTAGTGATACGAGGCCGTTGGGATCCAGCACGGCGTTCCGTATTACCCTCCTGAACCCACCGATTCCATATTCTGCTAACAATCATTGGATCTCGACCAACGCGATCAGCAATGTCGCGATACGATAAACCGCAATCGCGATAGGCTACAATCTCACCTTTATCGGTCGGAAACGTGATGGTACGCATTTCTCCTCCTTATACGAGGCATCACAACAACGTTTCACCAGGCAACGCCGGTCAACTGCTGTTTGTGTACGAGAAATCGATTGGAAACTTTCCTGATGTCAGCACGTTGTAGGTGTCACCACCGGCGCCAGCCTTGTGTGAATGCTCTGAAAAGGTAATCATTTGCATATCACAGCATCTTCTTCCTGTCGGTTAAATTGCGCGTTTGTAGCACGTCATCTTCGTGGTGTAGCAATTTTAATGGCCAGTAGCGTGAGTGACATTTGGGCAGCAGAAACGCTGGTATTACCGTGAAGGAGGAAGAGGACATTTCATGAAAACAGCTCTCTAGTCAGACTGCGATCGTTCAACTCACGACCCACAGAGGGAGCGCCACCTGCCCGCGCTGGTGCGGTGGGTCTGGAATGGAAACGGGATCGGCGCCACCCCGTCAGACTGTGACGCACCGAGAGGCAGGGCTTGGCGCCGCAGAGCCAGACTGAGCTGGGTCGCGTGTGTGTACTGGGGGGGGGGGGGGGGGGGGGCGAGCTGGCGCGCCTCTTCCTTCAGTAGGGTGGAGGGGGGGGGTGTATTGATCAGCGGCGCAAAGGTCAGCGCTATCGGCCGCGGCCGTAGCTGTGGCTGGCCGGCAGTCCGGTGACGTGGCGAGGGGGCAGGTGGGTGCCCACACACAGTGGCCGTTATGTCTCGTGTAAGCGCCCTGAGAATTACAACTCACACGAGGCAAGTAGACTCTGACCACAGTTTATTGCTAATGAACTGTAGACTAAAACGGAAGAAAGTGCAAAAAGAAGGAATTTAAGGAGATGAGACCTGGATAAATTGGAAGAACCAGAGGGTGTAGAGAGTTCCAGAGAGAACATTAGGGAACGATTGACAAGAACATTGGAAAGTGATACAGTAGAAGAAGAATGGGTAGCTTTGAGAGATGAAATAGTGAAGACGGCAGAAGACCAAGCACGTAAAAAGACGAGGGCTAGTTCAAACCCTTGGGTTACACAATAAATATTCAATTTAATTGATGAAAAGAGAAAATATAAAAACGCAGTAAATGCAGCAGGCGGAAAGGAATACAAACGTCTCAAAAATGAGCTCGACAGGAAGTGCAAAATGGCCAGGTTAGAATGGCTAGAGAACAAATGTAAGGATCTAGAGGAGTATAATTGGCTCAAATGGGTCTAAGCACTATGGGACCCAACTTCTGAGGTCATCAGTCCCCTAGAACTTAGAACTACTTAAACCCAACTAACCTAAGGACATCACACACATCCATGCCCGAGGCTAGACTCGAACCTGCGACCGTAGCGGTCGCGCGGTTCCAGACTGCAGCGCCTAGAACCGCACGGCCACACCGGCCGGCAGAGGAGTATATCACTAGGTGTAAGATAGACGCCACCTACAGAAAAATTAGAGACTTTTGGAGGAAAGAGAACTCCTTCGGGAATATGAAGCGCTCAGATGGTAAACCAGTCCTAAGCAAAGAAGGGAAAGCAGAAAGGTGGAATGAGTATATACAATGTGTATACAATGGCGATGTACTTGAGGGCAATGATATGGAAATGAAAGTGGACATGCTTGAAGATGAAATGGGAGATACGATACTGGGTGAAGAGTTTGACAGAACACTGAAAGACCTGAGTCGAAACAAGGCCCCAGGGATAGACGCTATTCCTATTGAACTACTGATAGCCTTGGGAGTGCCAGCCACGAAAGAACTCTTCCATCTGGTGAGCAAGATCTATGAGACAGGTGAAATACCCTCGGACTTCAAGAAGAATATAATAATTCCAATTCCAAAGAAAGCAGGTGCTAAAAAGTATGAAAATTACCCAACTACCGGTTCAATAAGTCACGACTGCAGAATATTAACACGAACTCTGAACAGAAGAATGGAAAAACTGGCAGAAGCCGACCCCTGCAATCAGTTTGGCTTCCAGAGAATTGCTGGAACACGCGGGGTAATATTGACGCTACGACTTATGTTAGAATATAGGTAAAGAAAATGCAAACCTACGTTTCGAGCTTTTATAGACTTAGAGAAAACTTTTCACAAGTGATTCTTCAGTTTCTCCAGGCTTATTTCATGACGAAATAAATCTCGGGTAAACAGCCTGGTGTGAGTGTATAAAGTACACACTATTTCGACAATCTACCTTGTTGCCATCATCCGGTGTGCTGATGTACTGCCAAGGGGGTAATGCACCATGTTACCCTGCAGGCATTGACTGCTTCTTCTGGATTCTGCATCGTTGGGTAAGTCTTCACTTTGTAATGTGTCATCACGGATGCGATTGGTCGTGGACGTGAGGTCGTCTGTCCAGTAGAGCCACGGGCTGCTAGTAACGGTCGTTGTCTTCATTTCGTCGGCCTAACTGGCAGACCAGTAGTGAGGGCGCGTCTCTGAGTTTTCTGTAAGTTCTCGTAGCCCGCAGCTTGAAGTGCTGCATCATTTCCGGCACCTCGGCTGCTTCATGAAGGCGCTGTGCAGGGAATAGTCGCGGGAAATGGAATATCCTCCTGAAGGCAATGTTACGCAGTCCCTTCAGCTTGATGATGCGGCACTCGGTCGCGTTGCCCCAGACTTCACAGGTATACTCCATAATCGGCCGCACGCAGGATTTGTATGATTCCAGGGTCGATTGGGAGTGAAGAGTTCTCGTTAGAGGGTGCAAGGCTCCAAGGCGGGCCCGTGCCCTCTCACGAAAGTCGCCCATGTGTTTTCCCCACATGAGCGTCGGGTCCAGGATGACTCCGAGGTATTTGGCCTCGCCTGTCCGTGGGACGAATTCCCAAAGGAGCTGCAGTTGTGGTAGCACTGGTCTTCGTCGTTTTGTGAGTAGCAGGGCCTGACTCTTCGTGGCATTAAAACCTATTTTCCACTTCGCTGCCCAGCTTTCCAAGTCATTGCAGGCATCTTGTAGGCGTCGATGCAAGATTTGCGGCCATCTGCTGCGAGTGACGAGGGCACTGTCATCTTGGTACATCGCCCTGATGACCTGCGGCGTCTTAGGGAGGTCAGAGGTGTAGAGGGAGGAAAGGACTGGTCCAAGGACCGACCCCTGTGGTACTGCCGCTCGCACTGGCCGGATGGTGGAGCTGGCCGTTCTTGTGAGCAGGGTGGTGGCAGCTATCCGCTTGTTGGTATAAGTCGGTGTGCTAAAAACTGCTGTACACAGAGCTCGCGCCCTCTCTGGCGAGGATAGTCGCCAACAAGAATTGGCCCATCTGAAGTCCGTGTTTCTGAGGAACGGTTATAAGGAAAGGCAAATCCGGGATGCTCTACGTCCGACGCGCGCAACACAACCGGCGGAAACTAATGAAGAATCTGAGGAAAACTCGGCCATGGCATTAATTACGTGTTTTGGGGCCTTATCGGGAAAAGTTGGACGCAGTTTACGCAAATATCAAGTAAAAACCGTCTTCTGCCCTGCAACTAAAACCAGAGCACTTCTTGATAGTGCTAAGGACGACCTCGTTTTACGCAAATCAAGAGTTTACAAAATACCGTGCCAATGCGGTGAGGAATACATAGGTCAGACAATTCGCACCACTGAAGACCGATGCGGTGAATACCAACGGCACACGAGATTGCAACAGCCTATTAAGTCTGCAATCGCCAAGCATTGCCTGTCAGAACTTCACGACATGGATTACGATAAGATCAAGGTCCTAACACAGACGTCGAAATATTGGGACTGTATCATCAAAGAAGCTATACAGATCAGAGTAAGAAAACCTGATCTGAATCGTGACAGCGGCTATTCCCTTAACCAAGCTTGAGAACCAGCCATTACCGTGATTAAGGAGACGACAGAAATATCTCAGAATGTACTGACTTCGAGGGCGGGGGAAGAACCTCCGTAACGCCGCCGGCAAACCTCCCTGGGCGCGGACCTACGAGGCAACACCCAGACGCGGGGTCAGAAGCCGGGCGTCGAACCCGGCGCGGACGGCCGAGAGAGCGCCCGCAGCGCGGACGGTGGAGGGAGCACCCATGGGAGGGGGAGGGGAATCATATACATCACCCCTGCCGCCCCTTGGCAGTATATCAACACACCTGATGATGGCAACACGGTCGATTGCCAAAGTCCTTTGTACACTCACGCCAGGTTGTTCACCCCTTTTGACAATGTTGACTGGAATACTTTCTTTCAAATTCTGAAGGTGACAGGTGTAAAATACAAAGCGCTCAAGGCTATTCACAATTTGTACAGAAACCAGATGGCAGTTATAAAATCCAGAGACACGAAAGGGAAGCAGTGGTTCAGAAGGGAGTGAGACAGGCTTGTAGCCTATGCCCAATGTTATTCAATCTCTCTACTAAGCAAACATTAAAGGAAATAAAAGAAAAATTTGGAGTAAGATTTAAAGTCCAGGAAGAAGAAACGAAAACTTTGAGTTTTGCCGATGACATTGTAATTATGTCAGAAACGGCAAAGACCTTGAAAGGACAGTTGAATGGATTGGACAGTAAGTGGAAGGGAGGATGTAAGATGAACATCAACAAAAGCAAAACTAGTATAATGGAATGTAGTCGAATGAAGTCAGGTCATATCGACGGAACTAGTTTAGAAAACGAGACATTTCAAGAAGTAGATGAGTTTTGCTGCTTGTGCAGCAAAATAACTCTGATGGTCGGAATAGAGAGGATATAGAATGTAGACTGGCGATGGGAAGGAAAGCGTTTCTGAAGAAGAGAAATTTGTTAATATCGAGTATAGATTTAAGTGTCAGAAAGTCTCTTGTGAAAGTATTTGTATGGAGTGCAGCAATGTATGGAAGTGAAACATGGACGATAGTTTAAACAAGAAGAGGATAGAAGCTTTTGAAATGTGATGCTACAGAAGAATGCTGAAGATTAGATGGGTGGATCACATAACTAATGAGGAGGTACTGAACAGAATTGGGCAGACGAGGAATTTGTTGTACAACTCGACTACAAGAAGGGATCGGATGGTAGGAGACGTTCTGAGGCATCACGGGATCACCAATTTAGTATTGGAGGGAAATATGGAGGGTAAAAATCGTAGAGGGAGGCCAAGAGATGAACAGACTAAGCAGTTAAGAAGGATGTAGGTTGCAGTTGTTACTTGGAGATGAAGAGACTTGCACAGAGTTACATGGAGAGCTGCATCAAACCAGTCTTTGGGCTGAAAACAACAACAACAATGACGTGAGTGTATGTGCGAGGGGAGAGACAGATAGATAGATAGCTAGACGGACAAAGAGAAAGAGTGGCAGAAATAGAATTACAAAACAGAGAGGCGGGAGGGACAGATAGATAAAGGAAAAGGTAGGTTGAGATTGAGAGATTGCAATATATATATATATATATATATTCGGATCCTGAGGGTCCATCATAAGGTATCATTTGTCTTAAAACATGCTTTATTTTTTCGCTTTAATGAGGTGAAATGCATATTCGTGTCATGAAATGGTTTCGTGTTAGGTTATGAATTTCGTAAGTCAAACGCGGAAAATATGTGCGAAATAGTGGAAAAGATGAACAGTGTAAACTTACCACATAATCCAAGAAAAGCGTTTTTAACGTTTTTGCACCAGCATACGTTCTTTTCTCCATCGTTTTCGTACACACCACTTCATTCAAGAGGCCCATTTGCATAAACATGTTTGTAAACACTTGACAGATACTTTTGTACATGGTGTGATCAAGGATGAATTTATTCCTAGTGCTCCAGATATAATTATTAAGTAATTGACATATGCTGGAAAACAGCTTTAGAATAGGTCTTTAAAATTATTTCAGTAATAATGCAGCGTATCGAGGCTACAAAAATAGCACATAGTTGTCACTGAACAGTGAATACAAAAGTGGTACTACACTAAAAAGTTGAAATGTAACAGAAATTAATTATTTGAATATCAACAGACCTGCACTGACAGTGTCTGATGTTAATAATAAACGGTGAGTGGCACCACATGCTCTGTTAATGTTAGCAGGATGAATGCCACAATCCGCACACACACGTTACCAGGTCAAGATCAATTGGAGGTCGGCATAGCCAGCAGCATCAGGAAACTGTCGATGGTGCTAGCATCGCGCCCCAGGTACAGGCGCACGTCCCCGACCAGTGTGCGTGTCACGTTTCAAAATGGGGATGCATCTGAGACCTTTATTAAACCTGACATCAGCACAGTGGTTGACAACAGCAAGTGAACAGACATTGTAGCCGTCACATGTTTGAACAGTAGACGAGCATTTCATATTGAAGCGCGCGTCCACAGCCAGTAGACACATCAATTTAAAATAGGGGGGGGGGGGCACTGCAGCGCCTTTATGAACCAGTCATATGTAATGCAGAGTAGAATGAACAAATCACATTTGTTGCTCCATTACAAATTTTGCTTTGTGCATTCAGATCATTGTCCTCCAAAAGTCTACATACACATAGTTCACTTACATAAAACATTTAAGAACAATACAATCGTTTGTTTGGCCAATATGTTCTGTAAAACACGGCTACATAGTCCTAAAACAGCAGCTCAGAGCACTGAATCTTCACTACATCACGTCATGCGCGACCGTCTCGAAATCGCCATCTCCTACACTCAAAGAGCGCATGTGTTCTTGCGAGTCCTGTTGTGAAATACAGAGGACGAGTAGTGAAATACGGATACTTAAGCATTTTACGTAATTCCGAACAATTTAGTGTCACAGATCGTGCGTGCTAATTGAACAACCTTTTTCCATATAGTGCCTTTATATGCTCTCATACGAAACACTGTTTCAAATTTAAACATCATGATTTAACATGTTTGCTACTTTGATAGGCATCTCTAATTACTGATTACACTCAAATGATATAATATCCACTACAAAGCTAAGTCACGCGAGACATCGTGTCGTATAGTGCAGTTTTTCTCGACACGACACGCAGTTACTTGCAGCATTATAAGTTTCCTTAGAATTCAAATGAAACTGCAGGGCGAAATTCGCTAGAGATGCGAGTAAATATGTGTACAAATATGTATTAAATAAATTAAACGTATCTGAAATATACGTAGTATTTCGTGATCATTTTACAAAATGGATGATGGAGGAAGGAAGGTAAATATTTCGATTCGGGTCAAGGGGTGCTGGTTTGGAAACTTTTTTTTGTTTTGAATCATCAGTCTTTTGACCTCTCCTTAATCAACTTCTTCATCTCAGAGTAGCACTTGCAACTTACGTCCTCAATTACTTGTTTGATGTATTCCAGTCCCTGCCGTCCTCTACAGTTTATACCCTCTACCGCTCCTTCTAGTGCCGTGGAAGTTATTCTCTGATGTCTTAAGAGATATCATATCGCCCTGTCGCTTCTTCTTGTCAATGTTTTCCAAATATATCTTTCCCCGACGATTCTCCGGAGAAGGTCCTCATTCCTAACCTTATCAGTCCACCTACTATTCAACGTTCTTCTGTAGCACCACATCCTAAATTCTTCGATTCTCTTCTGTTCCGGTTGCCCCACAGTCCATGTGTCACCGCCGTACAATGCTCTGTCCCAAACGCACGTTTTCAGAAATGTTTTCCTCAAATTAAAGCCTATGTTTGATAATAGTAGACTTCTCTTGGCCAGGAATGCCCCTTTTGCCAATACCAGCCTGCTTTTTTTATGTCCTCCTTGCTCCGTCCTCATGGATTATTTTGCTGCCTAGGCAGCAGAATTACTTAACTTCGCCTACTACGTTAAATGGTTCAAATGGCTCTGAGCACTATGGGACTGAACAGCTATGGTCATCAGTCCCCTAGAACTTAGAACTACTTAAACCTAACTAACCTAAGGACATCACACAACACCCAGCCATCACGAGGCAGAGAAAATCCCTGACCCCGCCGGGAATCGAACCCGGGAACCCGGGCGTGGGAAGCGAGAACGCTACCGCACGACCACGAGATGCGGGCCTACTACGTTACCCCCAATACTGATGAGAGTTGGCAATACTCTCTTAGGATTTAAAGGTTGGCTACAGCTTGCATACACAAGCTCTGGAATCTATGATATTGTTGTCGCGCCTCGCAGCGCAATTTTGAAGCCAGTGTAGGAGCCGGCCTGCTGTGGTGCGCACGTGTGTTGGGCGAGGGGTCGTCGCCGTGTCCGCCAGCAGCGACACAGGATTTGGTACTGAGTTGATATTTTTTCTAATTTGCAGCGCGCTTATTAATTTAAAGAAAAGGGTTTGTGTATGCGCGTAGCAGCAGACGGTAATTTTGATAATGATAGGAGTTGAATTCTTAAGGGGAAACCATTGTTAGGCGAATAGATTCAGTATAAATTTTTGTCACTGATTTCTTTTGTAATTATCAGGGAATTGTTTCACTATGTATTTAATTGAGAAGTATTTCAGTCTGACTCAAGAGTTTGATTAATTTGTAATATTGCTTTAATACCACTGGAGGCAGATTTACATGCGAAGCGATTGTTCAAAGAGCTTCTAGCGTTTTGTTAATTGAATGAGAAAGAATCGCTTTCAGAACATAATTTTAGAAAAAAGGAATTACTTGTTTGGGTTATCATTCATCGAGTTTAGATTTGACCAAACCCTTTCTCTTGAATTATATGTAGTTGTAGTAAGCAGCAGCAGCCGTAGCAACAGCAGGAGCCGCCATACAGAACGTGCATTGCACTCAGCACGAATAATAGGTTTCTTTTATGTTTTTGTTAAATAATGGAATGCAGAAGATCAAGCAGTGGCAGCAGAAAGACCAAGTAAGTTATTTGTTGCGCACAGGATCAATTAAAAAAATACACTCCTGGAAATTGAAATAAGAACACCGTGAATTCATTGTCCCAGGAAGGGGAAACTTTATTGACACATTCCTGGGGTCAGATACATCACATGATCACACTGAAAGAACCATAGGCACATAGACACAGGCAACAGAGCATGCACAATGTCGGCACTAGTACAGTGTATATCCACCTTTCGCAGCAATGCAGGCTGCTATTCTCCCATGGAGACGATCGTAGAGATGCTGGATGTAGTCCTGTGGAACGGCTTGCCATGCCATTTCCACCTGGCGCCTCAGTCGGACCAGCGTTCGTGCTGGACGTGCAGACCGCGTGAGACGACGCTTCATCCAGTCCCAAACATGCTCAATGGGGGACAGATCCGGAGATCTTGCTGGCCAGGGTAGTTGACTTACACCTTCTAGAGCACGTTGGGTGGCACGGGATACATGCGGACGTGCATTGTCCTGTTGGAACAGCAAGTTCCCTTGCCGGTCTAGGAATGGTAGAAGGATGGGTTCGATGACGGTTTGGATGTACCGTGCACTATTCAGTGTCCCCTCGACGATCACCAGTGGTGTACGGCCAGTGTAGGAGATCGCTCCCCACACCATGATGCCGGGTGTTGGCCCTGTGTGCCTCGGTCGTATGCAGTCCTGATTGTGGCGCTCACCTGCACGGCGCCAAACACGCATACGACCATCATTGGCACCAAGGCAGAAGCGACTCTCATCGCTGAAGACGACACGTCTCCATTCGTCCCTCCATTCACGCCTGTCGCGACACCACTGGAGGCGGGCTGCACGATGTTGGGGCGTGAGCGGAAGACGGCCTAACGGTGTGCGGGACCGTAGCCCAGCTTCATGGAGACGGTTGCGAATGGTCCTCGCCGATACCCCAGGAGCAACAGTGTCCCTAATTTGCTGGGAAGTGGCGGTGCGGTCCCCTACGGCACTGCGTAGGATCCTACGGTCTTGGCGTGCATCCGTGCGTCGCTGCGGTCCGGTCCCAGGTCGACGGGCACGTGCACCTTCCGCCGACCACTGGCGACAACATCGATGTACTGTGGAGACCTCACGCCCCACGTGTTGAGCAATTCGGCGGTACGTCCACCCGGCCTCCCGCATGCCCACTATACGCCCTCGCTCAAAGTCCGTCAACTGCACATACGGTTCACGTCCACGCTGTCGCGGCATGCTACCAGTGTTAAAGACTGCGATGGAGCTCCGTATGCCACGGCAAACTGGCTGACACTGACGGCGGCGGTGCACAAATGCTGCGCAGCTAGCGCCATTCGACGGCCAACACCGCGGTTCCTGGTGTGTCCGCTGTGCCGTGCGTGTGATCATTGCTTGTACAGCCCTCTCGCAGTGTCCGGAGCAAGTATGGTGGGTCTGACACACCGGTGTCAATGTGTTCTTTTTTCCATTTCCAGGAGTGTAATAAAGCTTTGGCAATCTGTGTAATAGTAAAGTTAACAAGAGAACAAGCACGAGATTTTCAGTAGAAAACACGAGATAAGAAGATAGAGCTCACGACATTCACTGATGTTAAGTTTCTCGCTGTTGTCTCATTTCTGTCACTTTTCGTTACTTTCGTCTTTCTTCGATTTACTCTCAATCCACAGTCTGCACTCATTAGGCTGTTATCCATTCATCACATCGAACAATTGTCCGCCCCCGGTAGCTGAGCGGTCAGCGCGACAGAACGCCAAACCGCCAAACCTAAGGGCCCGGGGTTCTATTCCCGGCTGGGTCGGAGGTTTTCTCCGCTCAGGGACTGGGTGCTGTGTTATCCTAATCATCATCGCTTCATCCCCATCGACGCACAAGTCGCTGAAGTGGCGTCAAATCGAAAGACTTGCACCTGGTGAACGGTCCACCCGACGGGAGGCCCTAGCCACACGACATTTACTTAAGCAACAATTCTTCTTCACTTTCACTCAGGGTAGCAATGTCATCACCGAATATTATCACTCATACCGTTCCATCTTGTATTTTAATCCCACTCTTGAACCTTTCTTTTATTTCCGTCATTGCTTCTTTGAAGTATAGATTGGACACTAAGGGCAAGAGAAGACTGCATCGCTGTCTTACGCCCTTTTTAATCCGAGCACTTCGTTCTTGGTCTGCCAGTCCTGTTTCCTCGTGGTTCTTGAACATACTGAATATTCCCTATAGGTTACCCCTATTTTCTCAGAATTTCGAACATCTTGCACCGTTTTACATTGTCGAACGCCTTTTCCAGGCCGGCAAATCATATTAACATGTCGTGATTTTTCTTCACTCTTGTTTTCATTATCAACCGCAGCGTGAGAATTGCATTACTGGTGCCTTTACCTTTCCTAAAGGCAAAGTTATCGTCACCTAGCACATCCTCAATATTTTTTTTAGGACTCGTGTATATTATTCTTGTGAGCAACTTGGATGCATGAGCTGTTAAACTGATTGTGCGATAATTCTCGTACTTGTCGACACTTTCTCTCTACGGAATTGCGTGGATGACATTTTTACGGACCGCTACGGTCGCAGATTCGAATCCTGTCTTGGGCATGGATGTTTGTGATGTCCATAGGTTAGTATAGGTTTAAGTAGTTCTAAGTTCTAGGGAACTGATGACCTCAGAAGTTAAGTCAAATAGTGCTGAGAGCCATTTGAACCATTTGAACATTTTTACCAAAGTCTGATGATATGTCGCCAGTCTGATTCTACACATTAACGTGAATAGTCATTCGGTTACCAGTTTCCTCAACTTTCGGAAACTACGGGATAACAATCGTTCTAATACCTCTGAAAGTTGCCTATCCTACAGCCTTCGCAACAACAATCGCAGCACGTATTCCACCGTCAGAGATGCTAGTATAGATCAAAAAGAAATCTCTCAAAGGCGCATATCTTGAAAGCTGTGGGCCCTTGTTCGCTAGAAGAGAGGTGTTCCACAGTAGCGAGGATGAGTAAGCGCTGTTACCTCTTAAGGGATGAATTTTGGAGACCGCGTTTACTGGACAATTTTTTTTTCTTGTTTCGGTCCATGCTACGACCCCTGAAAGTTGTCTACCCCACAACGTTAGCAATAACAGTGCAGGTACCTGCGTTCCACCGTATAGGTATGAAAATGATTTTCCCTAATTACTTTCGACTCAGTCGTTTTCGAACAAGGGTCTTGCCTAAATTTAATATATTTTGCCTAAATTTAATATATTTAGCGTTCTCCACCATCCTTAAAAGCTGTTTACGTCATCACGGTATCATGCTGCACTAGGTGTGATGAAAAAGTAACGGAAATTTTCTAATCTCGCGGACTTTATGCAACTATTTTCAAAATTCTTTTTACCTTGCTGGTACACATGTTTTTAATCCATCTTTAAATTTCAGTTGTTTGGAATATTTATTGTTGACAGTCGAAATCGTTACATGAGTTTTTCAGTGCTCAACGAATTTTTACCTTCGAAAAAGACGGATCAAAGAATGAGCTTTAAGTTTTCCTTGAAACGTGGGATGAAGAACAGCACAGCGTTCTGAAAGTCGACTGTGGCCTTTGGGCAAACAACTGCGAGTAAGTCTAGGCTTTACGGATGATGCGAACGGAGCCAAGAAGAAGATGAACAAGACCATCGCTCTGGATACAGTAGCTCTAGGACATCAATTACTGACGGCAGTGTGGAACAAGTGAAGAAAATGGTTCTGGGAAACCATCTAATCGTCATTAGAGATGATGCTAATGATGTCAGTATAACCTTCAGCTCATTCCAAGCAGTTTTGGGCATTAAACGTATAGCAGGAAAGTGTGTTCCGAAACTGTTGAATTTCGATCGAAACCGATGTCGGGTAGACATCGCTCAGGAATTCCGAAGGAGGTTATAACAGGTGACGAAACGTGGGTATATGGCGAAGTGACGAAACGTGGGTATATGGCGAAGTGACGAAACGTGGGTATATGGGTTTGACGTCGAAAACCAAGACCCAGTCGTACCAATGGAAACTGCCCTAAGAACCAAGACCGCAGAAATTCGACTAGTTCGATCACACGTGAAGGTTCTTTTCACTGTTTTTCCGATTGCAACGGAGTAGTAGTGCACCATGAGTTCCTGCCATGTGGTGGTACAGTCAATAAGGAATGCTACCTGGAAGTTATGAGCCGTTTGCGTGAAGCACTCCGTAGAAAACTGCCACAATGATTTCAAAACCACTCATGGAAATTGCATCACGATGATGGTCGCGCTCACACCTCAATGCTTTTTCGTGATTTTTTTTTTTGGCAAAAAACAAAACCGCTTTGTTGCCTCAGCCACCATATCCGCTAGACATGGCCCCCTGCTACTTCTTTCTGTTCTCGAGCCTGAAGACAACCATGAAAGGACGTCGTTTTGCCACATTTGATGAGATAAATGCAGAATCGCTGAAACAGCTGAACACCATAACGAAAAGTGAGTTCCAGAAGTTCTTCGAAGCCAAGAAAAAGCGCTGGCATAAGTTGTAACACGCCCGGAAGTGTATATGGGTGGGGTACTTTAAACTGTTTGTCGTTTCGTGACCGTTGCTTTTCTTGACCGTGCGCCCTGCCCACACCACGTCCCTGGTAATCCCGCGGCGGTCGTACTTTCCTGCTCCACACTACTGTTGGCTTGCCTGAAATTATCTATCGAAATATGCAGGCGGGTTTAGGGGAACCACTCAACGTTTAAACACAACACTGTCCTATGTGTGGTACGGACATCTATATTTTGAGACGATATGGAAACCACAGGTTGCACTGTTTACACTCTAAATCGTAAATGTTTATCCGGATTAACAATCTTGATGATTAACAGTCCAAAAAGATCATTCGGACAAGCGTACGCGTAACCGTCGCGGCGCGGCTGATTGTTGATGATGCGGAACGCGATGATCGAACGCACGTCTTCACGCTCGTTACAAGACACTGGCACTCTTTTGTGGTAACTAATTTCTACTGATTCACACTTGTTCATTCTTGGAGACCGAACACGGCGCGGATGATCTATGCTATGCGACACGCAACGAGAGGATACATAAATACGTTATTAACGCCACTGCTCATTTTCAATTACTTCTTGACGCACTTTCCTCTCAACCATTTCCATATGTCATCACTTTACTATAATAGCACGTGTAGCAACACTTCAACCTGAATACTAACAATGCTTCTACATGCAGAGCTACACACTACACAACATAACAGTTTCGTGTCCCGTGCTCGACTCACTACAGACGCGGCTGCCCGCAAAGATACTCCACAACTAAGCCAGCGATATGACAATACGCTTACAAAGTGTGTTATATTTGAAGGAGGATTATTTTGGAGGGGAAGAAGGTGATGTTGACGAATAAAATAAAGATTCTCTAAGAAAATCAAAAATTCCCATTACTTCTTCACCACACCTCGCATGTGTGTGAAACGTATGTGACATATCTGTACTTGCCGAAGCTGCGGGCAGACAGGTAGTAAAGAAATAAAGTAAAAGCAGTGTCTAGCTGTGGGTCGCCCATATTCCAAAACAATTACTTGCAACGGTGACCAGAACACTGGCTGTGTAACGCGAGGACGCAGCCACGTACAACGGACATTTTTATCGTAGCCTTGTGCCTCGCCTAGCTGTCTGTGTGTGTCGCTGGGGCTGCCGTGTATGTGTGTGTGTGTGTGTGTGTGTGTGTGTGTGTGTGTGTGTGTGCGCGCGCAGCTGCCTCTGTCAGTCAGTCAGTCAGTCAGCTGGTGGGGGGAGAGGGGGAGGGAGGCGGCTGTCTGGCGCCTCGTGCGGCACGCACCGCACCCCACCGGCGCATAATTGATGTGTCCGGGGCGCAGCTGTCTCCCCCCCTCCCCCCAAACCCCAGCCACGCGCGCAGTGACTGCCACACACTCGACGTACACGCGTCACGGGGTGCGGAGGACAGATCTGCGAAGTCACAGAGCCAGGGGGCCGGTCTGTAGCGCTGTTTATTTATTTCTCTGCTTTACTTCTTTACGAGCGAAGCCGGCAGTGCTTCGCGACTGCTAAATGTGTAGAGGTATACGCTTTTCCGCGATGCTCCGTTATTCCACTGATGCGGTCTTTCCTAGAGCGTCGTGGTCTCCCACGTTTACATGTCCCACGTCATTTCAATTAAGAAATTTTCTTTGGTTATCGATGATCTGGCATTCTAAAAATACGTCCATAGCACTCAGCGATTCTATCAGCGTTTCATTTTATTTATTTATTTACACGTCTAGTTCCGTAGGGCCAAATTGAGGAGTAAATCTCCAAGGTCATGGGACGTGTCAGTACATGAAATTAAAACATAAAAGTAATAACACATAAAATAAAACGTCAAGCCAAAAGTTGACCAAACATAATCAACAATATAAGATAAGAATCAGGAACTCCTCATCAGAATAGGAGGAATGACCCATAAGGAAACTCTTCAGTTTCTATTTGAAAGGGCGTGGCTTACTGCTAAGATTTATCAAATCTTGTGGCAGCTTATTGGAAATGGATGCAGCAGTATACTGCACGTCTTTCTGCGCAAGAGTTAATGAAGTGCGATCCAAATGCAGATTGGATTTCTGCCAAGTATTAACAGAGTGAAAGCTGCTGATTCTCGGGAACAAGCTGCCATTGTTAAAAAGAAACGACAGTAAATAATATATACACTACTGGCCATTAAAATCGCTACACCACGAAGATGACGTGTTACAGACGCGAAATTTAACCGACAAGAAGAAGGTGCTGAGATGCGCAAATGATTGGCTTTTCAGAGCACCCACACGAGGTTGGCGCCGCTGGCGACACCTACAACGTGCTGACATGAGGAAAGTTCCCAACCGATTTCTCACACACAAACAGCAGTTGACCGGCGTTGCCTGGGGAAACGTTGTTGTGATGCATCGTGTAAGGAGGACAAATGCGTACCATCACGTTTCCGACTTTGATAAAGGTCGGATTGTAGCCTATCGTGATTGCGGTTTATGGTATCGCGACATTGCTGCTCGCGTTGGCCGAGATCCAATGACTGTTAGTAGAATATGGAATCGGTGGGTTCAGGAGGGTAATACGGAACGCCGTGCTGGATCCCAACGGCCTCGTATCACTAGCAGTCGAGATGACAGGCATCTTATCCGCATGGCTGTAACGGATCGTGCAGCCACGTCTCCATCCCTGAGTCAACAGATGGGGACGTTTCCAAGACAACAACCATCTGCACGAACAGTTCGACGACATTTGCAGCAGCATGGACTATCAGCTCGGAGACGGTGGCTGCGGTTACCCTTGACGCTGCAGCACAGACAGGAGCGCCTGCGATGGTGTACTCAACGACGAACCTGGGTGCTGTAATGGCAAAACGTCATTTTTTCGGATGAATCTAGGTTCTGTTTACAGTATCATGATGGTCACATCCATGTTAGGCGACATCGCGATGAACGCAAATTGGAAGCGCGTATTCGTCATCGCCATACTGGCGTATCACCCGGCGTGATGGTATCGGGTGCCATTGGTTACACGTCTCGGTCACCTCTTCTTCGCATTGACGGCATATTGAACAGTGGGCGTTACATGTCAGATGTGTTACGACCCGTGGATCTACCCTTCATTCGATCCCTGCGAAATCCTACATTTCAGCAGGATAATGCACGACCGCATGTTGTAGGTCCTGTACGGGCCTTTCTGGATACAGAAAATGTTCGACTGCTGCCCTGGCCAGCACATTCTACAGATCTCTCACCAACTGAAACCGTCTGGTCAATGGTGGCCTAGCAACTGGCTCGTCACAATACGCCACCAGTCACTACTCTTGATGAACTGTGGTATCGTGTTGAAGCTGCATGGGCAGCTGTACCTGTACACGCCATCCAAGCTCTGTTTGACTCAATGCCCAGGTGTATCAAGGTCGTTATTACGGCCAGAGGTGGTTGTTCTGGCTACTGATTTCTCAGGATCTATGCGCCCAAAATGCGTGAAAATGTAATCACATGTCAGTTGTAGTATAATATATTTATCCAATGAATACCCGTTTATCATCTGCATTTCTTCTTGGTGTAGCAATTTTAATGGCCAGTAGTGTACGTTGAGAGGCCAGAGTCAGGACACCCAGACTACTGAACAGCGATCGTCAAGAGGTTCGCGAACTCACACCACTTATTGCCCGAACTGCCCGTTTCTGAGCCAAAAATATCATTTTAGAGTGGGGTGAGTTACCCCAAAATATAATGCCATATGACATAAGCGAATGAAAATAAACCAAGTAGAGTAATTTTCGTGTCCAACAATCACTTATTTCAGATACCGTTCCAACAGTAAAAACGGTAGCATTAAGTCTTTGAATAAGATCCTGAACGTCGGCTTTCCACGACCGTTTACTATCTATCTGAACACCTAGAAATTTGAACTGTTCAGTTTCACTAATCATATGCCCATTCTGTGAAATCTAGAGGTCGGGCTTTGTTGAACTGTGTGTTAGAAACTGTTAAAACTGAGTCTTTCTGTGATTTAGCGTTGCTTTATTTTCTAGAACCCATGAACGTATGTCATAAACTGCACTAGTCGAAACAGAACCAATGTCACACACAACATCCTTTATTACCAAGCCAGTGTCATCAGCAAACAGAAATATTTTACAATTACCCGCAATACTACAGGGTATATCATTTATATAGATGAGGAACAGGAGTGGCCCCAAAACTGATCCCTGGAGCACCTTTCCCCCCCCCCCCCCTTTTTGAGCGTACCCCACTCAGCCCCCATGTCACAGCCATTCTCAACACTGTGAATAATGAATGACCTTTTGCTCTCTGTTGTTAAAGTAAGAGGTGAACCAGTTGTGAGCTATTTCCCGTATTCCGTAATGATCCAGCTTCTGGAGCAATATTTTGTGATGAACACAATCAAACGTCTTAGTACAATAAAAAACGATGCCTAGAATTCGAAACCTTTTGTTTGATCCATCCAGTACGTCACAGAGAAGAGAGAATATAGCATTTTCAGTTGTTAAACGGCTTCTAAAGCCGAACTGTACATCTGATATCGAATTATGTGATATAAAATGATCCATTATCCTTAAATATACAGTCTTTTCAATAACTTTAGCAAACAGTGGTGGCATAGAAATAGGTCTAAAATTGTCTACATTATCCCTTTCTTCCTTTTTATAAAGCAGCTTTACTCCTGGGAACTTTAATCGTCCAGGAAACTGACCATTCTTAAAGAAAAAATTACCAATATGGCTAAGTACAGGGCTAACTCGTGCAGCACAGTAATATTCTGCTAGGCACTCCACCATATCCATGAGAATCCTTAGTCTTCAGTGATTTAGTTATTGACTCAATCTCCCCGTTGTCTGAAATCCTCCTCTGTGATACTGACATCAATCTCGGGAATGCATTTTTCAAGATATATAATTCCGTGTAGAAACTAAGTTTTTATTTAATTCACCAGCAATTCTCAGAAAATGATTGTTAAATAATGTACATATATCTGATTGTCAGTAACAGAGATATTTTTACTACGTACTGACTTTATATCGTCTACCTTGTGCTGTTTACCATACAGTTCCTTCACAACTGACCGTATGGTTTTAATTTTATCGTGTGAATTAACTTTCTATTTGCATACCACATGCTCTTCGCCTTCCCAGTAACATTTTTAAGCACGTTACAATACTGTTTGCAATGGTCTACAGTAGCTTCTTTGTGACTACTTATAACATTTTGATATAATTCCCGCTTTGTTCTAAATGATATCCTTAACCCACTAATCAGCCACGCAGGTGGCCTTTTACTGCTAGTACCCCTTTTTGAACGTTCTAATGGAAAGCAACTCTGAAAAAACATGAGAAATGTGTTAAGCAAAGCATTATATTTGTCATCTATGTTATTGGCACTATAAACATCCTGCTACTCTTGTTCCTTAACAAGGTTTAAAAAAAAACCTCTATTGCCTTTCGATTAGTTTTCCTTCATAGTTTGTGACATTTGTTTGAATACAAAAGCCTTTTAGTGTTAGAATTGGTGCAGCATGGTCTGAATGGTCATTCACCATATTACTAAGAGAATGCCCATCTAGTAATGAACAATGAATAAAACTATTGTCTATGGCTGTGCTTTTGCACAATCATACACAATTAATATTGAAGCCACACATATAACTAAATTTTTGCATTTCCTATTAAGTGAACCAAGAACCCTCTCTAGCTCGAGCAGAAATTCTCTGAAGTCAGGGTTAGGGGATTTATAAACAACAACAATTAGAAGTTTACTAAGTTCAACTGCCTCTGCACAACACTCAAATATCTGTTCACTGCAGTGCCGTGATACGTCTATGGACTCAAACGGAATACTGTTCTTTAGGTACATGGCCACTCCCCCACGCCGGCAAGGGTGGCCGAGCGGTTCTAGGCACTACAGTCTGGAACCGCGCGACCGCTACGGTCGCAGGTTCGAATCCTGCCTGGGGCATGGATGTGTGTGATGTCCTTAGGTTAGTTAGGTTTAAGTAGTTCTAACTTCTAGGGGACTGATGACCATAGCAGTTCCATAGTGCTCAGAGCCATTTGAACCACTCCCCCACCACGCAAGAAACTCCTTGAAAAACAGCCAGCAAATCTGTATCCTGGTAAGGGATGCCTCAGAACTGTCAAATAATTTAAGTGGTGCTACATCTATAAGCAGTTCACAAACTTTATCTATAATACTTCTCATATTTTGATGAAATATGCTAATTCCTTCGCTACTTGAATACCTGACCTCCTCTGAAGGTGATTTCTTAGATGGAATTCCTATCAACTTCAATCTATAAAAGGTTCTAACAGCAACTTCATCTGCCTTCATTCGAGCTCTCACTTCATTAGTTTTCGATTCGTGATATTCTGGTTCTCCGTAAATAATCCAGCTGTCATTCTTCTTTACAGGTCAGTATTTCAAATCCATAGTTCTGACTCGTAGGACAGAACAGACTCAACCATTAGCCTACCGACTCTTTTCTTATTTTATTAGTGATGTTCTTGTCCCACAAAACAGAATTCATACACGCTATTACTTTTCTGCTTTGTTGTATGCTGCCTTTTATTTGTATCGTACCCAGTCCATTTTTGTCAATAAATGCCCCTAGCTATTCAAAAAATGGTTCAAATGGCTCTAAGCACTATGGGACATAACATCTGAGGTCATCAGTCCCCTAGAACTTACAACTACTTAAACCTAACTAACCTAAGGACATCACACATCCATGCCCGAGGCAGGATTCGAACCTGCGCCCGTAGCAGAGCGCGGTTCCGGGCTGAAACGCCTAGAACCGCTCGGTCTCAGCGGCCGGCCCCCTAGCTATTCAAATTTTTCTACCTGTTTCATAACTGCTCCGTCACTTACGTGAAGTAGAAATTCTGTGTCACTATTCACTACCAAGTGTTTGGCTTTTTGTCAGGATCATTTTCAGTCCCCATTTATCATATTTATAACGTAAACCCCGTATAATGAACTCAATAGGTTGTACGCTCTAATTTTGAATATCCCTTGGAGTTGTCAGGGCGCGTATTTCGGCTACCCGTCGCGACGTCCCCCACATCGAAGGTGCTGCGTTCGAAACTAATAAATTGTATATGATACGAATAAAAAGACCCTCCTTGATTTCGGTTTTGGTTTCAATTGTTTTTAAGGTTTTTAATACATTTTTTTTGTATACAGTAAAATTTCAAAACTTCGGAACGCACGACATGTTTGGTTTTTGGGCTGCTCCTAGGTAAGAGTATGAAATGGTTTCTAAACTACCAGTTAGTGAAAGGCCAACATACAACTGACCACGCGAATGTTACTTATTACCGTAAATCAGTTCCAACGTATTGGAACGTCCTGAATTACAACAAGGGAAACACTGATTCGCTTACATTTAATGTGTAATTCGATTACGACCATTGTTATACGAATAGTAAAGAGACAGACTTCTCCAGTTTCTATCACATAGTGTAATCTATAACGTACTAACTTAGCAAGGCCTCATTCTATTCAAAGTCCATTACCACTGAAATAGTATTCTAATCATGTGACGATTAGTGACAAAAAAATATATTTCGTGATATAGAGGTTTTCTCCTAAAACCTAAAGCGAGAAGGGAAACAAAACAGTACATTGCTAGCATTTCCTGCATCGCAGTCGGTTTTAACAGAAAACCTGTACATTGTTGTGTAAGGAAATATACAGCCCATGTCCGCCATAATGGTGTAGAAAATTTCAAGTGAATCATTCGAGAACATTCCGATATATTTGTTAACTGCGCTTCCCTTTTGTATATTACCAGAAATTTATGTGAGATGGAATACAAGTTACAGCAATTGTTGAAGGAAGATACAGCTTTCTGTTGCGCTCATCTTTAAATACACGTGCACTTTAAAGGACAGAATATACATATATCTTAGTTATAATAGTGATCTTCGTTTTTAAACATAAAATATGTTGCAAACATGGGTGTGAGACAGCGAAAGTACGAGAATATAATAAGAATAAATCAGCCAGCAGTTGCAACAAGCAGAACAACGAGTACGGGTGTCTTTATCAGGAAATTCTCGGTAACGTAAAAAGATCATAAATAAACATTAACATAGAGAAAAACTGAGGAATAGCCAGTTTTTATTCCCAACAAGTTTGCAAGAGGACCGTACTCGCATGTTGTACCCGGCGAACAAATTTAAGAGCAATAATGGTCTCGTAACATAAAGTTATTCCTTAAGAAATTGCTGTTGCAACCACATAAAATACAAAGAATACTTTTTTTAGGAAAAAAGGTATAAACATATACAGCTACAAGTTGTCCTTTGGCGATCGTTTAATAGTTAGAGGGAAAAATCCTGTTGAAGTCTTGACGTCAGTATGCAGACAGAGAGGAAAGGTTTGGGACTCAATATTCTTTCAATGACGGTTTCGTTCTTAATGTACAGTTGTAATCACATAATAATTTTTTTTAAGATAGTATAAAGCCATTACTTAGAAATACCTAATTTCACCATTTCTGAAATATCGTTTTCCTCTACCTATTTAGCATTAATTATATTGTACGTATTTCGTACAAAAATGTACCTAATGTTTACTGTTGCATTGACCAATACAAATTGGAAATTTGTGGTAAGGTCTTATGGGGCCAAACTGCAGAGGTCGTCGGTCCCTAAGCCTACACACTACTTCATTTAACTTAAACTAACTTACGCTGTGGACAAAACACTCACCCAGGCCCGTGGGAGGACTCGAACCTCCGACTGGGGGGAGCCGCACGGATCGCGACAAGGCGCCAATATAATTTTTCATTTTGCGTGATACTGGCTGTTGAGGAGGTGAGCTGAACTCATACATGCTATTAAAAATACTTCTTGTAAATTAGTCAGCTGGTGTCTTGGACCGTTCCTAGATGGGGCAACCTGTGTCGTGTCCACGTTGTGGCAACTTCGGCATTTGAGCCTCTTAGTCTGATCCCTCCTTCAATGTCTGTCTGCTCTTGCAGCCCTTCTCAGTTTGTGCCGTGCTTCTCAACGTAGCTATACTTCTACTGGCTGTCACTAGCTCTGTGTCGTTTGCAATTTCTTTAATTTTTTGTGGTTCTAATATTAATTTCTTCATGAACTATTTTATGTTACGACAGTATTTGACTAAGGACACAAAAGGGAGACGCGATATGCACATATACAGGGTGTTACAAAAAGGTACGGCCAAACTTTCAGGAAACATTCCTCACACACAAATAAAGAAAAGATGTTATGTGAACACGTGTCCGTAAACGCTTAATTTCCATGTTAGAGCTCATTTTAGTTTTGTCAGTATGTACTGTACTTCCTCGATTCACCGCCAGTTGGCCCAATTGAAGGAAGGTAATGTTGACTTCGGCGCTTGTGTTGACATGCGACTCATTGCTCTACAGTACTAGCATCAAGCACATCAGTACGTAGCATCAACAGGTTAGTGTTCATCACGAACGTGGTTTTGCAGTCAGTGCAATGTTTACAAATGCGGAGTTGGCAGGTGCCCATTTGATGTACGGATAAGCACGGGGCAATAGCCGTGGCGTGGAACGTTTGTATCGAGACAGATTTCCAGAACGAAGGTGTCCCGACAGGAAGACGTTCGAAGCAATTGATAGCGTCTTAGGGAGCACGGAACATTCCAGCCTATGACTCGCGACTGGGGAAGACCTAGAACGACGGGGACACCTGCAATGGACGAGGCAATTCTTCGTGCAGTTGACGATAACCCTAATGTCAGCGTCAGAGAAGTTGCTGCTGTACAATCAACATGTGTGGGCTGACGAGAATCCGCACGCAATTGTGCAATCACGCCAACAACACAGATTTTCTGTGAACGTTTGGGCAGCCATTGTTGGCGATGTCTCGATTGGGCCCCATGTTCTTCCACCTACGCTCAATGGAGCACGTTATCACGATTTCATACGGGATACTCTACCTGTGCTGCTAGAACATATGCCTTTACAAGTACGACACAACATGTGGTTCATGCACGATGGAGCTCCTGCACATTTCAGTCGAAGTGTTCGTACGCTTCTCAACAACAGATTCGGTGACCGATGGATTGGTAGAGGCGGACCAATTCCACGGCCTCCACGCTCTCCTGACCTCAACCCTCTTGACTTTCATTTATGTGGGCATTTGAAAGCTCTTGTCTACGCAACCCCGGTACCAAATGTAGAGACTCTTCGTGCTCGTATTGTGGACGGCTGTGATACAACACGCCATTCTCCAGGGCTGCATCAGCGCATCAGGGATTCCGTGCGACGGAGGGTGGATGCATGTATCCTCGCTAACGGAGGACATTTTGAACATTTCCTGTAACAGCGTGTTTTAAGTGACGCTGGTACGCTCTGCTGCTGTGTGTTTCCATTCCATTATTAATGTGATTTGAAGAGAAGTAACAAAATGAGCTCTAACATGGAAAGTAAGCGTTTCCGGACACGTGTCCACATAACATATTTTCTTTATTTGTGTGAGAGGAATGTTTCCTGAAAGTTTGACCGTACCTTTTTGTATCACCCTGTATATATAGCGCAGTATCACGTACACAAGGTATCAAAGCACAGTGCGTTGGCGGAGCTGCGATTTGCACTCGAGTTATCCGTGTGAAAAGGTTTTCGACGTGATTACGGCCGCATTTTGAACACGAAATAGTAGTTGGAACTAGACGCAGGGACATCCTATTTCGAAAATCTTCAGGGACTCAATATTCCTAGAGTCACAGTGTCAAGAGTGTGCCAAGAATACCAAATTTCAGGCATCACCTCTCACCACGGAGAAAGCGATTGCCGACGGCCTTCAATTAACGACCGAGAGCAGCGGCGTTTCTGTAGAGTTGTCAGTGTTAACAAACAGGCGACAGCCCGTGAAACAACCGCTGAAATGAACGTGCGACTTATCCGTTGGGACAGATCGGCGAAATTTAGCGTTAATAGGCTACGGCAGCTGACGGCCGACGTGAGTGCCTTTGCTGACAGCACGAGCTCGCCTGCTGCGTCTCTCCTGGGCTCGCGACCGTACCGGTTGGACTGTAGGTGACTGGAAAACCTTGGCCTGGTCAGATGAGTCCCGATTTAAGTTGGTAAGAACTAAAGGTAGGGTTCTAGTATAACGCAGAGCCCAAGATGCCATGGAACCAAACTGTCATAGAGACACTTTGCTAGCTGGCGGTTGCTTCATAATGGAGTGAGCGGTACTTACACGAATTGGACTGGATCATGTCGACCAGCTGTCTTTGTTAAGTTCCTCTCCCATCAATCCGGTGGTCATCCGATCGCAGTTTCTTACATTAGTCTACACCTCACTATTTATTTTAATCATCTGCCTTTCTTTCTTCGAGCGACGTGACCAGCCCACTTTCTTGTGCATCTCATAATTACTCCTTTCTTTCTTCCTGTCTCTCTTCGTTTAGCCCACTACTGGTCTTTACTTTCCTCTACGAGTTTTCTAACAATGAAACAGTTTAATGTACATGTCTCACAGCCGTAAGTTATTACTGGCAGTATATATTGCACATAAACTATTTTCTTCAATTCATCCGACACCTAGGACTTCAATACTGGACGTTTCAAAATATCTCTGATTTTGTGTGTCCTTTCATATTAACCAAATCACCCACATGGATGCTTCCCGGTAGCTACTTGCAACACATTGAAGACCCAAAGAAATTGCTAAACCTGCCTAATATTACGTAGGGCCCCCGCGAGCACGCAGAAGTGCCATAACAAGACGTGGCAGAACGGTAAGAGCACGAGGTGGTGGAGACCTCTTCCGAGCAGCACGTTGCAAGGCATCCCAGATATGCTCAATAACTTCCATGTCTGGGAAGCGTTTAAATTCAGAAGGGTATTACAGGAGACACTGCGTAACAATTCTGGATGTGTACCATGTCGCGTTGTCCTGCAAGAACTTTCCAAGTCCGTCGGAATGCACAATGGAGATGAATGGTGAAAGGTGGCTACACTGAGTCACAGCGCCAGAGATCGCGCCAAAGAGTTTTATTCCGCCGCCCCCACTGGCAGTGATTGTTCAGAAGTTGTGGTGGTTAGTGCTTTGCTGAGAGGATGTCGATAGCTGTACTATTTAAGGCCATGTCGTGTGCAGTTGTTTTGATGGGCTAGACAGCAGATGTTGTTCGAATGGAGATGTTGTAAAGATCAGAGTGTATTTTTAGTCAATATATATGAAGGTAAAAAACATTTTTTAATTTTTTTTTAAATTTCCTAACTAACAATGCCTCTTGATCACAGGTTCAGTCAACAAAGCATCTGGCTTGTGTTCATGTATTAGAGTGTAATTCTGGTTTTTATGTGCAATTATAGTATTTCAGTTTTATCTAATTAATTCACTGTAAATGTAATTTAAAATATCTTGTTTTATTGAGGAAGAACCGTGCGAGATGTGTACGTTGAATCACACTTCCACACACAGAACAGTTACACTTGTGCCTTGTTGTTTCGTAGCTTTCATAGTTGCTGGGGACTTAATTAATTAATTGTGTTAACGGAAATTTCCTTTCATTCTTTGTTGTTGTTCTATGCAGTCAGATTGCAGAGTAATACTAGTCAGGGCCCACCGGTTACGAGACTGCGTAACCGGACAGTCAGCTACTAATACTAAAAATATTTGCATTCTACATAATTAACCCCCCATGCAATGGATGCAGGTGATCAGGCAGGATCCTTACGCCCGTGTCACCCGTCAGTCGTATCTAAACGTATCAGGGATCACATATCACTCCAATTGCACACACCCCACACCATTACAGAGCCTCCACCAGCTTGAACATCCCCCTGTTGACATGCAGGGTCCATGGATTTATGAGTTTGTCTCCATATCCGTACACGTTCATTCACTCGACACAATTTGAAACCTGACTCGTCCTATCAGGCAACATGTTTCCAGTCATCTAAAGTCCAATTTTGATGCTGACGAGCCCAGGCGAGGCTTTAAACTTCGTGTCGTGCAGTCATCAAGGGTACAAGAGCGGGCCTTCGGCTCGGAAAGCCCATATCGATGACGTTTCGTTGAATGATTCGCACGCTGACACTTTTTGATGGCCCAGCATTTAAATCCGTGGCAATTTGCCGAAAGTTTGCGCTTCTGTCACGTTGAACGATTCTCTTCAATCCTCGTTGGTCCCGTTCTTGCAGTATCTTTTTCGGGCCGCAGCGATGTCGGAGAGTCGATGTTTTACTGGACTCTTAATATTCACAGTAGATTCGTGAAATGCTCACACGGGAAAATCCCCACTTCATCGCTACCTCGGAGATGCTGTGTCCCATCGCTCGTGCGCCGAGTATAACGCCACGTTCAAACTCACTCAAAGATAACCTGGCATTGTAGCAGCAGTAACCGATCTAACAACTACGCCAGACACTTCTGTCATATAGGCTCTGCCGACCGCAGCGCCGTATTCTGCCTGTTTACATATCCCTGTATTTGAATACGCATGCCTATACCAGTTTGTCTCGCCGTTCAGTGTATAGAAAATAAACAATTTTTTCAGCCTTCAGTTGCAAGGTAATTTTTACTCGTTTACCTAGGTTTCGATTCCAGTAATGGAATCTTCTTCATAACAAAAAATTAAATTATTTTGAGAGCCAAACACTGGCCATGTCACAGATTAAAAATTAAAACAATAAAGACGCATAATCATAAGATAATGTCTGTCAAAATTAAAACCATAATCTTATGATTATGCGTCTTGTAAGTAGGCTGTTTAGGTTTTTTTTATTGGTAACGCCACCTCTGTATGAAAATCACTGGCTGTGCTGTGTGCAGTCTGTGGCTGCTTTGCATTGTTGTAATACTCGCCATTGTAGTGTTAGGCAGCTGGCTGTGAACAGCGCGTAGCGTTGCACAGTTGGAGGTGAGCCGCCAGCAGTGGTGGATGTGGGGAGAGAGATGGCGGAGTTTTGAAATTTGTCATGAACTGCTATATTTATAAATGATGATATCAAGGTAAATACATTATTTGTTCTCTATTAATATCTTTCATTTGCTAACTATCCCTATCAGTAGTTAGTGCCTTCCATAGTTTGAATCTTTTATTTAGCTGGCAGTAGTGGCGCTCGCTGTATTGCAGTAGCTTGAGCAGCGAAGATTTTTGTGAGGTAAGTGATTTGTGAAAGGTATAGTTCAATGTTAGTCAGGGCCATTCTTTTGTAGGGAATTTTGAAAGTCAGATTGCGTTGTGCTAAAAATACTGTGTGTCAGTATAAGCACAGTTGTATGTAAAATTTTTCTAAGGGGACATTTCATATGGCGACCCTACCAGGATACCTCACTGGAATCTTCTGATTTTTTCTTGTAGTTTGTGTAATTAGTGTAGATTTTGTTTATTGCTAGCACGTAATTGTAGAGAGAATCTCCTTTGTAGTTGCAGTCTTTCATTGTTGTACAGTAAAACAGTTGTGGCATGCATGTAGATTTGCACCAAGTATTTCACAGCTGCAATTAACTAGATATTATTTTCAGTGTTATGTTAATGTGTTCTCTTATTTTTGCTCTTCAAATTGTGCTTTTCTGTGTTATCGTGTGAAATATTGTGACAATAATGGCGTGTATAAAACGTAACACTAGGCTCCAAAGCAAACTGAGAAATAAATACATTCTGAAATTAAAGTGCTTTCTGAGAGATACCAGATGTCACAGAGGTTAGTTTATGTGACAGCTACACGATTTTATCACGACGCTACTAATGAGTGACAATTTACAATGTGGCTTTTGCGGTGTATCTGTTTTATATCTGCACAGCTTTCTGTATTCTTCTGGAAAGAAAAACATGTTTTAGTAGTAACTCTTGTGGTATAGCAACAATGAGACAGCCTTTTTCGTGGCACAACAATACGTTACAGTACAGTACTTTCTTCATCACAACAATAAGCGTAATAACTACGATATCTATACACAAAGCATTTCACTATTGTTTATCATGAGGTAAGTACATTGACTTCTGCAGAACTTAGCTTTCGGAGGACGATAAATACGAGACTTCCACAGAGATTATCTTACAACATGACGCACAGTTTAGCGCTACAGTACACGTATTTGAGTGATCAATTTCGCACTTAAAACATTTTTTTTTTTTTTAAGATATTTGAAGTGCAATGATACAAGGGTTTTCCGTGATACATTTCATTCCATTGCTGTAATCTGTAACACCTGAGGGTATAATTACATTAATCCTCAGGGGGGTACACGCTTACTTTGTGTACCATGTGTTTGGCAAGCACAAGGAGCCCTAGCTAATATGGTATTTGCTTATACAACTTTACACATCGGTACCATATTTCTCTAACACATAAATTACACAGCTATCTGATCATTTAACAGAGAAAGAAACTTTTTTTTACTACATCAGTGACAGATGTTTACGTAATTACACAGTTGGATAACTTCACACTTATGAAATTGTATTTTGTCTGTACTTTGTAAACTGTTCATATTTTTTCGGAACCATTGTGATACTATGAGAGCTTTGAATGATGTATTTGGTTTGGGATCACGATTTTTAAAGTACGTTTCAGGCAGATGACACTTTTGACTTGAGCAGAGAATATTTTTTTTAGGATTTGAAATTATTGCAGAAAGCTACGACGATTTTGAGAATTGACTGAGGTGTTATGATGTTATTTTTACGACGACGATGTGTATTATGCTGTTGAGGTACGTTTATAATCAATAAGCTGATGCTATATAAGGAATGTGATTACGTGTTTATATGTATATGAATAATGAATAGATGTTAGGGACTCTGGTTAGTGAAAAAGGATGTTGGAAACCGAAAATCGTACTTTAAGAATTATGAACTGTGTGTACATGCGTGAATGTATTACAATGCCACTGAAAATTTTTTGGACTCTGTTATATTTACAGGATTTTGTTTCTACAGATTTGCAACGCTAATTCTTGACGTGTGAAATATTTTTATGTGAGACTGTCACTGTAGCGGAAACTGGTGTCGTAAATATTTCGGTAAGAAAGTTAAGTGACCACCTGCACGTAATACGTCGTGGGCACCCAGATGGGCGACAACAGCCCGAGAGAAAAAAAAGACATTAGCGTGTGCCCCTTTCAGAGGTACAGGTGGAGAAAAAAAAAAGGGAGGCCATTATCCTCGCTATTGACGTTCCATTGTCGAAAGCATCGCAAATACGAGACGCTCAAACTTGAAAACATATGATAACACTGTGGCGCTCTTAATTCATTATATTTACTGAAATGTCTAATGAAATGACAAGAAATATTTCATGTCTATACACCTGATTATGACTACTGTCTCTCTAGTTGAGAGATTTTTCTACTAACTTATGAAATGTCTCATGACTATTGAATGATATTTTTATGCTTTGCTTTTCATAGTTGCTTATTTCATTTGATATCTGGTTTCCACCTGTGTTGCAGCATTAGTTTTATAAAATAAAATGCATTTGCTAATGTGAACACTTTCTGTCAATAGATCTGTTAAATAATTACTTTATAATCCACATTCTTAAAAAAAAAAAGGAGCACTTGGAAAGGAAAGAACAATAAGAAGGGACTAGTAACAGTAACTGCACACATAATTTTCTTTTCAAGTACATGGTAATATTTTTTTTTACAATAAGTTGTTGTGGCGCACCACTTTAATTACATAGACATTAAGATGTGAATATACATTTCCCTTGTCTGCATTGTTGTCTTTACTGTAATATTTTTCTGCTTGAGCTTTGTCATGTTTAGATATAATTTATTACCTTTGCTTCTGCTGTTTGCCAGGCATAGTGTTGCTGAATTTGAATTTGTGTTACTCTGCTAAGCCAGATTTATTTTTCTTGTTACTGCACATTGGCTCATATTAGTTGTAACGTCGCATTGCTTGGTAATTTAGATTTACTGCAGCTTGCTTTGCCTTTTGTATTTTTTATCATTGATGTTTGTGTTAATTGTTTTGTGCTGCTGCATTGCCTCGTCCCTTAGTTTAATATCTGAGCTCAGTAGATTTAAGTTAGCTTAAAAGGGGGTAGACTATATAAGAACCTAACTATGGAGAATAGGGAAAGAACGCTTTGAAAGTTATATGAGAACGATTTGGGCCTAAATGAGTATTGTACAATGAGCCATATTTATTTTGAAAGAAATATGGTTAGAATACAGAAAAGAGGTACAGATAGGACTTTTCGGGAATAATGATGAACGAAGGGAGATCTCCAAGAACAAAAAAGGTTTGTTCACAAAATACTGCAGTACCAAAAGTTACACTGAAAACAAACCCTGTCCTTTCCATTGTGTTATCCCCCTATGTGTTTGTGCACCCTTGTGTATTTGTTTTCTTCCTGTCTCTGTGTACTGTTTCATAGAACTTTTTTTTCTCTTCTAATACTAAGTTACATTCACTATGATCAGGAATAATGTTATCCTCAAATACAATTTGCATTAATAATATGTTATTTACTTTGTAAAGATGTTTAGACATTATTTATTCTGTTTTGTGTTAATGCTCATGTGTGAAGTTGATGTTTCAAAATTTATTCTGATCTTTTATGTATCTACTTATCTCATAATTCCTGTAACATTGATGTATATGTTTATTTCTATTCTGTTGTAAAGCCTGTACTACAAATGTTATCTGTATTGTTATGTTCTTTAATGATGTATTTTGCACCTTTGTAATTGTATTCTTATGTTATAAAATTGTAATTGACACCAGTTCATCATATTATTAACTTGTAAGTTACATTTCACTGCACACGTTTCTGTTGGTCATAGTATATGGACAATATGTGAGGAGTAGGGACTGTTAGTGTTTGCATGTGTGTTAATAATTCAGCAAGGGACTGGATAACAGCATTGCTGGTTCTAAGGACAATTAAAAAAACTTTGTGAGTGCACAACCGGTGGTTTATGGACTTGCTATATTGTCCGCAAGACTCTTCGATGGTGATTGTGCACCTGCACATTTGCAACAGATGGCTGCCGGCCATCTCTACCAGGACTACAGTGGGTCTACATCTTTGATGATCCATCAGTACCATTATTTCTGCAAGGACTGCAGTGGGTCTGCGCCTCTGGTGGCCCACCAATACCATACTCTCTACCAGGACTACAGTGGGTCTGTTCAGCGACGACCTACCTACCAATACTCTTCAACTTCGAATGACTCTGCTGTGGGTTTGCTCTGTTGTGATCCATTACCTGTCTGCATGTCAAAAGTCAGCACTGTCTTTCCATTGGAAGGACAACGCTACTTCTTCAAGACTGCATGGAAATCCACTACGTCTGTGTGCATTGTCTTTTACTTCTCAGACTTTGATAAAAGAAACGGCAGTTTTACGATGAACGATTAGGACTGTCTTTATGGACTGTGAGAAAATTTTAGCTTTTGACCAACATTGTATCAATAAGTGTGTGCATTTGATTTCTTTGTTATTATAAGTATGAAAAATTTTTTCAAATCTGTATTGGCCAGTGCCCAAAAAAATTTGTAAAATTTTTTTGTGGGGAGCATGGGGGCTATGTAAGTAGACTGTTTAGGTTTTTTTTATTGGTAACGCCACCTCTGTATGAAAATCACTGGCTGTGCTGTGTGCAGTCTGTGGCTGCTTTGCATTGTTGTAATACTCGCCATTGTAGTGTTAGGCAGCTGGCTGTGAACAGCGCGTAGCGTTGCGCAGTTGGAGGTGGGCCGCCAGCAGTGGTGGATGTGGGGAGAGAGATGGCGGAGTTTTGAAATTTGTCATGAACTGCTATATTTATAAATGATGATATCAAGGTAAATACATTATTTGTTCTCTATTAATATCTTTCATTTGCTAACTATCCATATCAGTAGTTAGTGCCTTCCATAGTTTGAATCTTTTATTTAGCTGGCAGTAGTGGCGCTCGCTGTATTGCAGTAGCTTGAGCAGCGAAGATTTTTGTGAGGTAAGTGATTTGTGAAAGGTATAGTTTAATGTTAGTCAGGGCCATTCTTTTGTAGGGATTTTTTTGAAAGTCAGATTGCGTTGCGCTAAAAATACTGTGTGTCAGTATAAGCACAGTCGTATGTAAAATTTTTCTAAGGGGACGTTTCAGTCTTTATTGTTTTAATTTTTAATCTGTTACATGGCCAGTGTTTGGCTCTCAAAATAATTTAATTTTTTGTTCTGAAGAAGATTCCATTACTGGAATCGAAACAGGTAAACGAGTAAAAATTACCTTGCAACTGAAGGCTGAAAAAATTGTTTATTTTCTATACATATACGGTTGCTGACGCGCTGCATTGTGCTAAGGATTTGTCTTTCAGTGTATGTTCTTGGTTTGTAGGGATTAACTTTTTTTTTTTTTACATAAACTGAAGGAAGCTATAAAATACGGGAAGAGTTCAATAAGTAGTCACACCACATTTCTTTCTCAACCAGTTTTGGTTGAAAAATTGCGGAATTAATTGTGGGACATTGTGGAATATTCCCGCTTCATTCCCTGTAGTTTCATGAGGTTCCAGTAGGTGGTGGTTCTATATGTAGACTTCAGAATGGCGACTGTAGCGGAGGTGCTTTCCAAGCAGGGACCTGTCACAGAGTTTCTTTTGGCAGAAAACCAGAGCGTCGCAGTGACCAAAAGCACGGTGAGTAGTTGGGCGAGGCGTCCGCCATCGCCGCAACAAGGACGCCCAGACCTGTCTCCTGCATGTGGGCCACACGCACGCAGCTGTGACTCCTCTAGTGCTGGAACGAGCGGACACTCTCACTCGAGGTGATGGACGGATCACAGTCAGACACTCCGCCGCTCGGCTGGACGTCCCTCACAGAACTTCCTCATCTAGCCTGCAGCCCGGATCTCGCACTTTCCCCTAACTTCGGTGTGTTTCGCCCAGTGAAGGTAGCACTCTGCAGTAGGCAGTACGTAGATGTTGGGGAGATTAAGACGTCGGCTCTGACCAGTAGAGTGGTGCAATGCGGTGATACAGGCCCTCAGAGTCAGATGACGTAAGGCCGTCGCATTGAACGGATATTACGTTAGAAAATGTGTTTTTTTGTAGCCTAAAGAGTGAGGAATAACGTTTTGTATTCAAATCCTGAATTAAACCAAGTAGCTTTCAGAAAAAAAATATGTGCATTACTTATTGAACGACCCTTGTATTTTACTAAGATAGTATCTTTACGAAGTAACTAACTACTTGTGTGCTTTTTTAATTCTACATTGCTTGACAATGGAGCTGTAGCCTAGAAAATAGTTGCAAAGAACGAAAGGTAAAGAAAATAAGTACATTGCGCAGTTGTAGAGTGTCAGTTAGCCAGACAATTGCTTGCAACAGTGGGCGACACGCTGCTATTGTAAGCAACATGAGCAGGCAGTCATATCTCCGCCAAAAATTTATTGAAGAACTGTCCTGCATTTTTAAATGATTTTTTTAGAAGTAGTCGTCATTACGCGGCGCAAAAAGAAAAGAAAATCATAAAATAATCGTACTATGTATATATGTCAGCTTCAGAAAGATGCGCTACTCCTTCAACATCACCTGGAGAATAAATATTTTATACGCAGAATAGAGATATTTTCTTGTCAAATAAATATCATTTGTGAAATTTCGTTAAGCACGTCGTAATTTTTATTTAACCGACACGACTACTGTAAAGCAGGAGCAAAGATCACAAATTACGAGAAGATAACGTTGGCTGACAAAAAAAAAAAAAAAAAAAAATGAAGCATCCAATAACATGTTCATATGCCAGCGTAATAACTTACACGTACACACCATCGGCGGGTATGTAAATGATTATAGAGTAGCAGTTTCTGTGACATGCAGAGGGCAGCCGGAGTGCCTTGCTGTTGTTCCTGTTCAGTGTTGTTACCTCGCCCATTAGGGTACATGAGGAATGTGAAATGCGTCGTATGTTGAGTGATCGCTGAAGGACACAGAGGTGCCCCGCATTCGTACGAGACAGCATTATCAGCAGCTAACAGAGTTTGAATGGGACCTCAAAGCTTGTCGCCACTTGGCCACCTGATAGAATCGTCCAGCACCCGGATTTGGTCAGCATTAGGGTGTGACAGTGGCCACATGTCAGACTGCTTGGCAACGTGGGGGAGGATCGCTGTCCTGTACACCAGACACCTTCACATCTGCGCCTGCCGTCGGAGAAGAACTAATGGACTCGCTACTACACTCATGTTCATTAATTAAGGATAATTGCACAACGTGGTGCCTCACAACGTGGCACTATACAAAGGTGGCGCTAACAGCATAGACACACAGGGAACACAGATCTGTAAGTCCACGGTATTGGTGAAAAGTTGAGAAAACCGCCCCGAAACACATGTGCTACAAAACGCCACTGTTTCCTGCGCATGTACCCCGACATCAGTATGGGATATGATCACCATGCACACGTACACAGGCCACACGACGGCTTGGCATACTGTGGATCAGGTGGTCGAGCAGCTGCTGGGTTATAGCCTCCCGTTCTAACACCACTGCCTTTCGGAGCTCCTGAAGCGGCGTAGGGGTTTGAAGGCGTGCAGCGATACGTCGACGGAGAGCATCCCAGACGTGCTCGGTGGTGTTTAGGTCTGGAGAACAGGCAGGCCACTCCATTCACCGGATATCTTCTGTTTCAAGGTACTCCTCCACGATGGCAGCTCGGTGGGGTCGTGCATTATCATCCATCAGGAGGAAGGTGGTACCCACTTCATCCCTGAAAAGGCGGACACACTGGTGCAAAATGACGTCCCAATACGCCTGACCTGTTACAGTTCCTCTGTCAAAGACATGCAGGGGTGTACGTGCACCAATAATAATCCCACCATCAAACCACGACCTCCATACAGGTCCCTTTCAAGGACATTAAGGGGTTGGTATCTGGTTCCTGGTTGACGCCAGATGAAAACCCGGCGAGAATCATTGTTCAGACTATACCTGGACTCGTCCGTGAACATAACCTGGTGGGACCACTGTTCCAATGACCATGTACTGTGTTTTTAACAACAGACTTTACGGGCTCTCCTGTGACCAGGGTCAGTGGAATGCACCTTGCGGGTCTCCGTGCGAATAAACCACGTCTGTTCAGTCGTATGTAGACTGTCTGGAGAAAAGTGCTCCGGTAGCTGTGGTAAGGTCCTGAGCAAGGCTACCTGCAGTACTCCGTGGCCGTCTGCGGGCACTGATGGTGAGATATCGGTCTTCTTGTGGTGTTTTACACTGTGGACGTCCCGTACTGTAGCGCCTGGACACGTTTCCTGTATGCTGGAATCGTTGCCATAATCTTGAGATCACACTTCGTGGCACACGGAGGGCCCGTGCTACGACCTGTTGTGTTTGACCAGCCTCCAGCCGCCCTAGTATACTACCCCTCGTAAGTGTTCTTTGAGCCATTTTCAACACACAGTCACCATTAGCACGTCTGAAAACGTCTGCACACTTACTCGCTGCACCGTACTCTGACATGCACCAACACACCTCTGCGTATGTGGACTGCTGCCAGCGCCACCGTGCGACGACCGCAGGTCAAATGCACCGCATGGTCACACCCCGAGGTGATTTAAACTCTCAAACCGCCCACCAGAGCGTTGTTTAATCATGTATCAGCATTATCCTTAATTTATGAGCATGAGTGTATATTCCGTGTCACCCCGCGCCACTGGTCGGAGACCGGCAGGAGTCGGACTCGTGAACTACCGTCCCACGCGCAGCCTGCCCTCAACACCACAACTGCGTCTGGAGTGGTGCCCGCTCCAGAAAGCACAGACTGCTGACAAATGGCGCCGTTCTGCGATCAGCGATGAACCGCGGTTCTGCACGTTGACGAATACGACGGGAACTTCGGGAGAGGTCACATTGTTGCAGTTTTTTGGAGAGTCACAGCGGTGTTCTTGTTGGCGTCACGGAGCCATCGAGTATGACTCCAGATCACGGCCGCTGGTGACTTAGGGGGCTCAGCGGTCACAGCTGTCATACTGCCTCCTCACGCTTTACTTGTAGTACGACAACATCGCGGTACGATTTTCAGCACGACAATGCTCGTGCTCACATACAATGTGTCTCAATGAAATGTCTGCATGATGCTGATATACTGCCGTGGCCAGCAAGATCACCAGATGTGTCCCCGGCAGAAAACGTGTGGGACCAGCTCAGACTAGGTCAACTCCGTCTCGATGCTGGTATCCAGGACATCGAGGACCTGCTAGGACAGCTGCGGGTCACTTCGCCTCGGGACTGGGTGCAGCGGCTTTGCGACGCCCTTCCCAACCCAGGCTGGAGGAGGTGCAACGTCACACTGGCAACCGAACTCACACTGCCAAGTTCCTCGTAGATCTGACTCAATTCTGAAATCACAAAAATAACGTCATATACCCTCTCAACCCGCTAATTTTCACTTCGTTTCTTCCTCCCCTTCTAGCTTCTTCGCTTTTTTTTTATGAGCCAATGTATATCTCGTGAGAACGTTTTCATGAGTGAAGTCGTCGTTTCGTTAGTGAAGCAAATGAAATCAATGAATCCCATAGAATGCTTCAATAACGGAACGACAGCCTGCATAAAGTGTATCAGAAGCGTTTTTTCTGCCTGTGGTTGTTTGTGTTATTTTGTGTGTGACTGTAATTACGACATTACCTGGTATTCCAGTTTAATCTGTCTGAGCATTTGCAAAACGTGAATAAAGCTATAAATGAGGGTACCTGTCGCTTTTGACACCTCGATTTACAAAATCGCTCTTTAAAAAGATGCGTTAAGCGGAAATTAACCTGTTGAAACTATCTCTTTAATTATTTTTTTAATTAAATACTGACCTACAGAATTTTCCCTGGCAAAGACAACTCAGATTTAACTTATTCATTTACTACCGCCAATATACAAGCCCAATGCAATCTGACTGCTATACATTGACAACACGAATTCCAATCATTAACACAAAGAATGGCCCTAAATTGCAAGAAATCCTAACAGTAATACAAAAAATCGTTCAAATGGCTCTGAGCACTATGCGACTCAACATCTGAGGTCATCAGTCCCCTAGAACTCAGAACTACTTAAACCTAACTAATCTAAGGACATCACACACATCCATGCCCGAGAGAGGATTCGAACCTGCGACCGTACGGTCGCGCGGTACCAGACTGAAGTGCCTAGAACCGCTCGGCCACTCCGGCCGGCAACAGTAATACAAATCCAAAAAATATGAAATTAAAGAAATAAGAAACTACCTCCAACTCTGTTAATTGCCTAAACTCATTCCAATCACGAATCCCGATAGTGGAAACCCCAGTATTTTTCACAAATCACTTACCTCACAGAAAATCTTCATAACACGAACTACAGCAATTACAGCAAGTAGCAACAACAGCCAGCTAAACAAAAAGATTATAACTACTATAGACTCTGACTACTAGGTGGCATATGGTTAGCAAAAAGAGAGACTTTGTTGAAGAACAGACTATGTATTTAGAAAATTTTTCCTTATTCATGTGACATCCAGTTCCAAAAATTATATAGTTGTCAATAATTCCACTGCCCAAACATTATCAACCATACATCTATCCCCATACATTTCCTGGCGCATTTTCTTACAAACACATCATTTCATCTCACTTTACAATGCATGTCCTACCAACACAGTCTCTCCACTAAGAATATCATGTCCATACACTTCCCTATCCACATGCTGACTGCTAGTCCGTACAAGCACAGAATCTCTTTCCGAGGGCACAGAACGCTCTCAGTCTATAGCGCTGCCAACATACAAACATGCTACTTACACTGTAGGTTATATGCAACGAACAAAAGTTTTCGGATAATGTAATAAACACCCGGTTTTAATAATTTATGTGCGTTTTTCTTGACTGACGCAGCCTTGCCTCCCGGTCCTGCAGTCACAATCTTGTGTCCAGGTGCTTTCGCAACCGATTGCAGTGAGAGATCATTATTGATGTACATCAAAAGTATTCGCAGTTGCCAAAATGGACAACCGTCAGCTGTAGAATGGAACGACGAAACTGAAAATTGGTGCCGTCCGTGTCTCGAACCCGGATTTCCCGCGTGTCTCGAGCGGTCGCGTTACCATTAGGTTAGCCGCCCACGCTTCACAGTCTACACCCAAACTTCCATATGTGGTCAACAATGTGTCTACAACCTCCACTCGTACATTCATTTTGTGCACTGTCGGAAAATATTTAGTACACCCTTTTAGACGTTTCCAATTCGCTTAACATTTATTCTTGCAACAGTGCATATGGAGTACATGAAATCATTCATTACATTTACAGATCAGTAGCACAAATGGTTCTGAGGGAGCAGGTATCAACAAATGCTGAAACAGCCGTTGTTAGTATGCGGTGTAGCCTCCACAGGCGGCAATGCAGGCGCTGACTCTGGAATCCAGACGGTCTTACAGATGGCGAATACTGTTCTGAAACACTTTATAGTAGTCCTGCTTGACCTGTTCACGTAGTTGCGTAAGGGTTGTTGGTTGAGCAGTCACACGAACCACTTCTCGTCCCATCACATCTGCTCGTTAGGAATCAAGTCCTCGATCATGCTGGCTAGGAAAGTTGCTTGTTCGACTAGAAGAGGCCTGGCACGAAGTCGGCGTTCCAAAACATCCCAAAGGTGTGTTCTATATGATTCAGGTCAATTGTGCAGGCCAGTCGTTTACAGGGATGTTATTGTCATGTAACCACTGCGGCACAGGTCGTGCATTAAGAACAGGTGCTCGATCGTGTTAAAAGATTCAATTGCCATCGCCGAATTACCCTTCAACAGTGGAAAGCAATAAGGTACTTAAAACATCAGTGTGGGCCTGTGCTGTGATAGTGCCGCACAAAACACCAAAGGGTGCAAGCCCCCTCCATGAAAAACACGACCACACCATAACACCATCGCCTTCCAATTTTGCTGTTGGCACTACACACGCTGGCAGATGACGTTCACCGGGCAATCGCGATACCCACACCCTGCAGTCGGATCGCACCTTGTGTACCGTGATTCGTCACTACACACGTTTTTCCACTGTTCAGTCGTCCAATGTTCATGCCCCTTACACCAAGCGACGCGTCGTTTGGCATTTACCGGCGTGATTTATGGCTTATGAGCAGCCGCTCGACCATGAAATCCAAATTTTCTCACCTCCCACCTAACTGTCATAGTACTTGCAGTGGATCCTGATGCAGTCTGAAATTCCTGTATGATGGTCTGAATAGATGTCTGCCTATTACACATTACGACCCTCTTCAACGGTTGGCAGTCTCTGTCAGTCAGCAGACGAGGTCGGCTTGTACGCTTTTGTACTGTACGTGTCCTTTCACGTTTCCACTTCATTATCATATCAGAAACAGTGGACCTAGGGCGGTTTAGGAGTGTGGAAACCTCGCGTACAGACGTGTGACACAAGTGACACCCAATCACCTGACCACGTTCGAAGTCCGTGAGTTCCACGGAGAGCCCCATTCCGCTCTCTCACGATGTCTAATGACTACTGAGGTCGCTGTTAGGGAGTAGCTGCCAGTAGGTCGCAACACAATGCACCTAATGTGAAAAACGAATGTTTTTGTGGGTGAATATGAACACATCACAAACTGGGAAACTTTCTTGAGCGAGCATAAAATTTTTAAAAATGAAAATAATAATTTCTAATCAGAATTTCTTAACCAGTTTTGCACTATTTTAATCAGAAAATTCCAAATTATTTTATGGCATTAAAACATGATTTTTTACTATTTCGTTGCCTTCCAGCTCCCCTTAAGTTTTTTACTCTAGTATAGTATGCATGGAGCACACTGAGCTGGGTATCTGTTGATCCTGCGGTGGTAGTCGAAGGCACGGTGACCCATGAGGGCTGTGTAAAAATTAGTGTGAACCAACTGTCTGATGATGGCGGCATCTTCCAGCAGGGTAACGGTCCATGCTGCAGCGGTTTTAGGAGCATCCTATGGAACGCATGTTCATATCTTGGCCGCTAAATTCGCTCCTGGGACCACACAGATCTGGAAACCTGCCAACGACCTGTCGAAACTGTATCATGCAGAATCTCTGATGCACTGGGTTCTAAACGTGGACCAGCACCTTATTAAACAACTGATATTAATATTTCATAGCGCCTTTTCCCTAGATACTGTAAGATGGCAAGAACTATGCCCCTTACATGAAGTCATTAAAGATCACCGAACTCACGCTGAGCGACCAGTAGGGCTGAACAAAAATGACTTACAAGGTACAATGCATCTTGTAGAGGGTATAGTATGGACGTATTGGAATAATTAATATCGGGTGATGGTTTTAAAGTAATTCATACGACATGAAAACTTTGTGGAAATGCGTCCAATTTACTGGAGGCTAGTTTATCCCAGGGAAGTATTCAGAGTCAACCGCGGCCAGGTGGTGACGCACGGCTGGGGAGCGGCGAAGGGAAGCGACAATAGGTAGCTTAGGCGGCTCAAACTCTGAGAAAGCGGTAACGGGACGCGTCCTCCAGCTGCCTTAAGATGAGTGACAGTGAGGGACTGGTTGACCCCGACCCCATTCTGGTGTACCAGGAACTTGTACACCTGTTGATAAATGTCCGTCGTCCCGTTTTCAGTGAAACATGCGAGAAAGCCATGCAAAGGTATGGTGGAGCGGTCAACAGAGGCCGAAATATGCGTGTTCCTGACTATAGCAACTTCACCCTGAATTCACGATCCGCAGAGTGTGAAGTAAGTCAGGCAAAGACTGAAAGAATGAAATATACCACCTCCGATGGGAACGTAGGACCAAGGAATTTGAAGTACTCTCCTGGGAGCCAGAATTTCGGAAAAATTGGTGTTTTATGCAGGTGCTGACCTCGATGGGTTTCATGAGAGTAGCTAAATAGCAGGGAATTTGTTCACTTCCCAGAGCAGGCATTGGTCGGCGCTGGGAAGCAACGCATAATTAACGTGACTTGTGTTCCAATTGGCGTAAGTGATTTTGCTGGAGGGGAAACCGAGGTGAAGAGCAGACTGGCAGAAGTCTCCATAGAGGTCTTCCATGACCAGCTTGCGTAGAGTGCGGACGTGGCATTCTTTACTCAGCTTGCCTGAGAGAGAGAGTGAGCATCTCTGCAGTTTTATGACAGCAAAACGGAACGATTGAGCTTGGAGATAGAAAGTTTAGGTTCAGCTATGTACTGAGCAAGATAGTTAGGAGTGAACAGGCGAGCGCAACCTTGCTGCACCAAGAGGCCGGCCGATGTCCGCACAATGACGCCGCCCCGCCATGCTGAATTCGGTGATACTGCACCCGCTCTGGCTTGAGTTAGGCCACTGATTAGTTTGTTGGATCACGTCGGGAAAGTTTTCACAACGATTTCATGGGCCGTGTATTGTAGAATTCTTCTCGCACTTTGCATTATGCGTGCATCAGTCGATAGGAATTAATTTTGATTTATTGAGCTTTACTCCACGTAAATGCAATTTATTCCCACTGCCTGTTAGGAGCACTGTGAGTTAAAATAAATTTGTGCTTATCAACTGCATCTGTTTTCAATCAAGTAGTTGAAATCCCAAGTCACTTTCTTAATTAATTTTGTGTTCAACATTTGCATCTGGTGTTCAATAGCTGAATATAACATCAATGTGGACCCCTTTTTAATTAAAGTGGATCAATTCTGAATCAATTAATGCAAACACTGCCAGCGCAGTTCAATGTGGGGTCACAGGGCCTTATTACTTTCTTTGCGTTATCCGAAATTGCGGCAGTTTTGCACTCTCTGTTGAATGTGTGTGAAATCTTATGGGACTTAACTGCTAAGGTCATCAGTCCGTAAGCTTACACACTACTTAACCTAAATTATCCGAAGGACGAACACACACACCCATGCCCGAGGGAGGACTCGAACCTCCGCTGGGACCAGCCGCACAGTCCACGACTGCAGCGCCTGAGACCGCTCGGCTAATCCCACGCGGCTTTCTTCCCTTCTTTTCTTTAAAATAATTCAGGCGTATAATGATTAAGTGTTAATATGAACAAATGTGCTTAAGTGATAAAAGGATATTTCATTACTTTTCCTTTCTAATTGTTACTTGATAACTGTACTATGTCACAGTTTATTCAATTCCTCAAGCGAAAGTGGATGAGCTAAATATCTAAATCGAAATTGTCGTAGAACAGAAATTACACTTTTATGGACATGGAATCCCATTCAAAATATTTTGTACTCACTCCCCCTTTTTTCAGTCATCAGTCTTCTGATTGCTTTAATGCGAATTCCTCTCCTGTATCAACATCTTCATCTCAGAGTAGCACTTGCAACCAGCGTCCTCAATTATCTGCTGGATGTATTCCAACCTCTGTCTTCCTCTACAGTGTTTACCCTTTACAGCTCCTTTTGCTACCACGGAAGTCATTCCCTGGTGTCTTACCAGATGTCCTTTCAACAATTTAACTGGTTTGATGCGGCCCGCCACGAATTCCTTTCCTGTGCTAACCTCTTCATCTCAGAGTAGCACTTGCAACCTACGTCCTCAATTATTTGCTTGACGTATTCCAATCTCTGTCTTCCTCTACAGTTTTTGCCCTCTACAGCTCCCTCTAGTACCATGGAAGTCACTCCCTCATGTCTTAGCAGATGTCCTATCATCCTGTCCCTGTTTTCCACATATTACGTTCCTCTCCGATTCTGCGTAGAACCTCCTCATTCCACCTAATTTTCAACATTCGTCTATAGCATCACATCTCAAATGCTTCGATTCTCTTCTGTTCCGTTTTTCCCACAGTCCATGTTTCACTACCATACAATGCTGTACTCAAGACGTACATCCTCAGAAATTTCTTCCTCAAATTAAGGCCGGTATTTGATATTAGTAGACTTCTCTTGGTCAGAAATGCCTTTTTTGCCATAGCGAGTCTGCTTTTGATGTCCTCCTTGCTCCGTCCTTCATTGGTTATTTTACTGCCTAGGTAGCAGAATTCCTTAACTTCATTGACTTCGTGACCATCAATCCTGATGTTAAATTTCTCGCTGTTCTCATTTCTACTGCTTCTCATTACCTTCGTCTTTCTCCGATTTACTCTCAAACCATACTGTGTACTCATTAGACTGTTCATTCCGTTCAGCAGATCATTTAATTCTTCTTCACTTTCACTCAGGATAGCAATGTCATCAGCGAATCGTATCAGTGATATCCTTTCACCTTGTATTTTAATTCCACTCCTCAACCTTTCTTTTATTTCCATCATTGCTTCCTCGATGTACAGATTGAAGAGTAGGGGCGAAAGGCTACAGCCTTGTCTTACACCCTTCTTAATACGAGCACTTCGTTCCTGATCGTCCACTCTTATTATTCCCTCTTGGTTGTTGTACATATTGTATATGACCCGTCTCTCCCTATAGCTTACCCCTACTTTTTCAGAATCTCGAACAGCTTGCACCATTTTATATTGTCGAACGCTTTTTCCAGGTCGACAAATCCTATGAAAGTATCTTGATTTTTCTTTAGCCTTGCTTCCATTATTAGCCGTAACGTCAGAATTGCCTCTCTCGTCCCTTTACTTTTTCTAAAGCCAAACTGATCGTCACCTAGCGCATTCTCAATTTTCTTTTCCATTCTTCTGTATATTATTCTTGTAAGCAGCTTCGATGCATGAGCTATTAAGCTGATTGTGCGATAATTCTCGCACTTGTCAGCTCTTCCCGTCTTCGGAATTGTGTGGATGATGCTTTTCCGAAAGTCAGATGGTATGTCGCCAGACTCATATATTCTACACACCAACGTGAATAGTCGTTTTGTTGCCACTTCCCCCAATGATTTTAGAAATTCTGATGGAATGTTATCTATCCCTTCTGCCTTATTTGACCGTAAGTCCTCCAAAGCTCTTTTAAATTCCGATTCTGATATTGGATCCCCTATCTCTTCTAAATCGACTCCTGTTTCTTTTTCTATCACATCAGACAAATCTTCACCCTGATAGAGGCTTTCAATGTATTCTTTCCACCTATCTGCTCTGGAATTCCCTTTACCACCGTTGCTTTTAATGTCACCAAAGGTTGTTTTGACTTTCCTGTATGCTGAGTCTGTCCTTCCGACAATCATATCTTTTTCGATGTCTTCACATTTTTCCTGCAGCCATTTCGTCTTAGCTTCCCTGCACTTCCTATTTATTTCATTCCTCAGCGACTTGTATTTCTGTATTCCTGATTTTCCCGGAACATGTTTGTACTTCCTCCTTTCATCAATCAACTGAAGTATTTCTTCTGTTACCCATGGTTTCTTCGCAGCTACCTTCTTTATACCTATGTTTTCCTTCCCAACTTCTGCGATGGCCCTTTTTAGAGATGTCCATTCCTCTTCAACTGTGCTGCCTACTGCGCTATTCCTTATTGCTGTATCTATAGCGTTAGAGAACTTCAAACGTATCTCGTCATTCCTTAGTGCTACCGTATCCCACTTCTTTGCGTATTGATTCTTCCTGACTAATGTCTTGAACTTCAGCCTACTCTTCATCACTACTATATTGTGATCTGAGTCTATATCTGCTCCTGGCTACGCCTTACAATCCAGTATCTGATTTCGGAATCTCTGTCTGACCATGATGTAATCTAATTGAAATCTTTCCGTATCTCCCGGCCTTTTCCAAGTATACCTCCTCCTCTTGTGATTCTTGAACAGGGTATTCGCTATTACTAGCTGAAACTTGTTACAGACCTCAATTAGTCTTTCTCCTCTTTCATTCCTCGTCCCAAGCCCATATTCTCCTGTAACCTTTTCTTCTACTCCTTCCCCTACAACTGCATTGCAGTCGCCCATGACTATTAGATTTTCGTCCCCCTTTACATATTGCATTACCCTTTCAATATCCTCATACACTTTCTCTATCTGTTCATCTTCAGCTTGCGACGTCGGCATGTATACCTCAACTATCGTTGTCGGTGTTGGTCTGCTGTCGATTCTGATTAGAACAACCCGGTCACTGAACTGTTCACAGTAACACACCCTCTGCCCTACCTTCCTATTCATAACGAATCCTACACCTGTTATACCATTTTCTGCTGCTGTTGATATTACCCGATACTCTTGTTAGTATTTTCCACATATTCCTTTTCTCTCCAATTCTTCGCAGAAACTCCTCATTCCTTACCTTATCAATCCACCTAATTTTCAACATCCGTCTGTAGCAACACATCTCAAATGCTTCGATTCTTTTCTGTCCCGGGTTTCCCAGCGTACATATTTCACTACCATACAATGTTGTGCTCAAAACGTACATTCTCACAAATTTCTTCCTCAAATTAACGGCTATGTTTGATAGTAGTAATCTTCTCTTGGCCAGGAATGTCCTTTTTTCCAGTGCTAGTCTGGTTTTCATATTCTCCCTGCTACGTCCGTCATTGGTTATTTCGCTGCTTAGGTAATAGAATTCCTGGTCTACTTCGTTACCATCAATCCTGATCTTAAGTTTGCCGGCCGCGGTGGTCTAGCGGTTCTAGTCGCTCAGTCCGGAGCCGCGCGACTGCTACGGTCGCAGGTTCGAATCCTGCCTCGGGCATGGATGTGTGTGATGTCCTTAGGTTTAAGTAGTTCTAAGTTCTAGGGGACTGATGACCATAGATGTTAAGTCCCATAGTGCTCAGAGCCATTTTTTTTATATCTTAAGTTTCCGAACACTCTGTATATTACAGCTTTCTCTGTTGATGTGGTAGTCAGTTAGCTGGGGTGAACACACGCCAAAACCAGACAAGTGACGGGTGGGGTGTTACAATACGTACAAATGTGAGGTTTCCCCCAAGCTCTGCGCTCGGCGTCCTGCCTGGCCTACTTTGCAGCGAGGCGCTGACTGCTGAGCTATTTCGAGCAGCCACCAGTCACATTGAGGTATCAGCCGTCTGTCCCTCGTTCCTTGTCCCGCCTCGTGCGTGCCGCACACGTCTGTTCTGGCGCCTTCCGCCTGCCCTGCTTTTAACGATATTACTACGCCGGGAGGCGGCTCCGCGCCGCTCCCACAGTGGAGCAGTCGGCTGCCGCCACCTCGTGTGGGGTAAGAAATTGAACAACGGGTCCGGACGCGAAAAAAGGGGAGCTACACAACCTGGCCGTCCTAAAAATAGCGCCGCCATAATCCCGCGAATGGAGTCAGCCCAACACCGAAGGGCGAACGGAAATTTATGCGAACCCACATTCCCCGCGTCGTCTGAAAATTTCATGAGAAATGAAACACTGACTTTTTTCACCCCATCCAACTCTAATTTTTTTTTCTTTTTATAATCGAACTTCGTGTGGAACTCAATTCTCTGGTGACAGGATGGATTCATTGAGTCCAGAAGTGGACAGTGCATCACCTTTATTGGTCTTCCGCGGTCGTTGCCTTCTGCGATAAAACGTTTCCGTGTGTGTCACCGCGTCGTCAGGCTGTTTTCAAAACCTGTAACTCTACGTCGTCCTGATCAACGTGAGAACGCGCTCATACACCCAGAGACAGTTTACTGTATAGCTTCCACATACTACGCAAATGACATTTTCTTACATTGCTGGTTTATAATTATTATTTCTTACTGGAATTTCACTATCCTAATAAACTTCTTCTGACGAGATATAAATATTTGCTCACGTCTTACATACTCATTTGGCACCTAAACTACACTGAACACCCAAAGAAACTGATACAGAGCCTCGACCAAGCTTACAGAGTCCCCTGCTGACGTGCAGGGTCCATTCATTCACGAGTTTGTCTCCATACCCGTACACATCCATCCCCTCGATACACTTTGAGCCGCGCGGGATTACCCGAGCGGTCTGTGGCGCTGCAGTCATAGACTGTGCGGCTGGACCCGGCGGAGGTTCGAGTCCTCCCTCGGGCATGGGTGTGTGTGTGTTTGTCCTTAGGATAATTTAGGTTAAGTAGTGTGTAAGCTTAGGGACTGATGACCTTAGCAGTTAAGTCCCATAGGATTTCACACACATTTGAACACTTTTTTGATACAATTTGAAACAAGACTCGTCCGACCAGGCAACATGTTTCCAGTCATCAACAGTCCAATGTCGGTGTTGACAGGCCCTAGGGTAGGAGTAAAGCTTTGTCTCGCGCAGTCATCAAGTGTACACGAGTGGGCTTTCGGCTTCAAAAGCCGATATCGATGATGTTTCGTGGAATGGTTCGCACGCCGACAGTTGTTGATAGCCCAGCAATGAAATCTACAGAAATCTGCTGAAGGCTGCACTTATGTCACGTTGAACGATTCTCTTCAGTCGTTGTTGGTTCCGTTTTCGCTGGATCTTATTCCAACCGCAGCGATGTCGGAGATTTGATGTTTTACCGGATGTCTGACATTAACTGTACACTCGTGAAATGGTCGCACAGGAAAATCCCCACTTCATCGCTACCTCAGAGATGCTGCGCCGACTATGACACCAAGTTCAAACTCACATAAATCCTGATAACGAACACACTTCAATCTTGATAACCTGCCATTGTAGCAGCAGTAACCGATCTAACAACTGCGTCAGGCATGTGTTGTCTTATATGGGCGTTACAGAGCGCAGAGCCGTGTTCTGCATGTTTGCATATCTCTGTATTTGAGTACGCATGGCTACGCCTGTTTATTCGGCGCTTCAGTGTATCATTGTCCCGAGAAGAGAGAGCGGAATTACGTTAATGACGCGAGGTGAGACGGAAACAGGAGTCATCAGTTATTCTTTGCTCGTTGCTGACAGATTGATCAAAAATGGTTCAAATGGCTCTGAGCACTACGGGACCTCATCAGTACCCTGGACTTAGAACTACTTAAACCTACCTAACCTAAGGACATCACACACATCCATGCCCGAGGCAGGATTCGAACTTACGACCGCAGCAGCAGCGCGGTTCCGGACTGAAGCGCCTAGAACCGCTCGGTCACAGCGGCCGGCTTGACAGCTTGATGCATCACCGTGAGTTTGAATGTCAGTAAGACAATGCTATTATTTGATTTGCATTGCAATGATTCTTTAAAAGAAATCGGACTTCGTAACATGATTTAACAATAAATGCAGGCTCTTTTGAGCATACGATGTGCATTCACCTGTGCAGCAAAGGCGTCCGATCTAAATATTAATTAAAAACATTGTATCTTTAAAGTAAGCATATGTAGTGTTAGCACTACAAAGAAAAAACCAATAGCAGTTCAGGCGAAGAAAACGTCGAGAAAGTGACACTGGAAGCTGATAAGGACTCAGCAGTTGTTTGTTTCCTATGACGGACTCTGTCCATTTTACAAATATTTTTAACATTATCTGAGGATTCGTTAGGCTTATACGCCTTTTATACAGGGTGAAGCGAAATTCGCCCACTCGCGCGACTCGTCACATCCCAGCGACAAAAAATGGCTCTCGCAAAATTTCGTCCTGCGAGTGCATCCGGCAGAAAAAGGACGTTAAAGAGTGGCAATCTGGCAACACTGTAACCACATGTATGGTAACTAGCTTTGTCAACAGGTATTAGTTGTACGGCACAAAAAAACTTGGTGCACAGGATAGAGTTTTGGGTTAGTATGCGGGTGGTCGTGGGTTCGATCCCGGGTTTGGGTGCATTTTTTAATTTGCTAATTTCATTCTAACACTTCATACTGTAATATACACCATGCTTAGACAAATAAGAAATAGACAGTTGAAGCAAATGACGTTTCATAGGACAGAATAACTACAAAAACAATATCAATTAAGAGATGCTAAAGACGCACCTGTTCCATGTAATGCGCATTACCCCTCTGACGGATATTGTTCTGCATGATTCATTCGACGTCGCTAATTTTGTGATATTCTATTTCGATTTACACTGTGTCCCTAACGGTAATAGACGTGATGTTTCCACAGTACCATTGATAGAATAATAATGATAATAATAATAATAATGCATTGAAATACATACTAAACAGCATGCAGTTGCCAAACTCAGTGTTGAAAGGCATGGGACCATGGTGATAACACATACAAATAGTAACCGAGTTTGGACACTACTCGCAAAGCACATTGGTAGTGCTATTGGTAACGTAAGGCCCTAACGAAATGCATGGACCTGAACGAGGCAACAATAATAGTTGCTACTAATCTCTGGGACCATTAGAGGAGCATACAAAGAAAACAGGTTTCGCATCTAGTGGCTAAGGTAATTGTGAAATTTCATGGCATGAAAAGGGCTTCTTCCATTTCTACGATTGTAATATGTAAGTGCAAGTGTTTCCTAGAGGACCCGCTGCAATCGCTGTTGATGATTAAGATGCCTGATACCGTACCTCATGCACTACATTTACCAAATAAAAAACATAGGCCTCAACGAATGATCGAACCCACGTCCTCCCGCATGCTAACCAAAACTCTATCCTCTGCACCAACTGTGCTGCACAACTAAAATGTGCTAACAAAGCTAGTTACCATACATGTGGTTACAGTTTTGCCAGATTGCCACTCTTTAACGTCCATTTTCTGCCGCGTGTACTCGCCGGACAACATTTTGGGATGGCACTGCACGCAGCCCAACGAGCCCGCACGGTGGCCGCAAGGCTGGTGAGGAGTTGTCGTGGTGGGGTTGGGGTGCTCGTTGCCTCCACCATTGAGGTTGAAAAACTGCTGGATAGTCGTCGGTGCAATCGGACGTGCTGCGATGCTTCTCAACGCCCCCCACACGTCCTCCACGGTACGGGTAGTTCCAAGAACTTTTCCACCTGCTGTGTTCGACGTGGTCGCGCATTTTCGTTCACAAAACCTGAAGTCAAACCGAACCCACCCTGCAAAATGCGCATGGGGAAGGAGGTACAGTGCCACCATAACAATGAGTGTACCGTGTTCAAAGATTACCGATGTCACACTTTTTTCCCTACACACCATATCTTCCGGCGCACGAATACCGTCACATTGGACAGCTTTGCTTGGCGCATTGTGTGTTCCCACCTCCTCCGCTTTTGAGGGCACGTAGTTCACCCAGGAACATTGTCGAACACGATCATTTTGACGGTCCAAGTGTTACGGTGTAGGGAGACACAATGCTGTGTGGGCGTACTGACCTCCAGATCTTTGAACATAGCACAGTTACCGGTCAACGTTATTGTGACACTGTACAAGACTAAGTGCGTCCTTTTAGTTATGGATTCCGCAGTGATTACATTTTCACGGATGACAATGCGTGACCGCTTAGAAGTGAAAAGGTATGTGAACCAGACGAGACCCCAATAATATGCAACAGAGATTATGCGAAAGAACTCGTACCGCTTCTAGCAGCGTTTCTCACTTCGCTGCAGTGACGAAGGTCACCCAGCGACTGCAAAACAAATCATTCCCGTTTCCAAGAAGCAACGTTCGGCAGATTCACACGATAACAGGCTTTTATCGCTGACGTCACTCTGTTGTAGAGCTATGGAACGTATTACAACGTCTCCGAAGAACGAAAGCCTGTATAAGCGTCAACATGAAATCCGCAACAAAGTGATTTTGCGAAACACTCCTCTGTCCGTTCCTCCACGACATCCACAGTGCCGTAGTCGTCGGCGCTCAGGTTGATGGCATTCTTACACTTCAGGAAAGCATTTGACACTGGCCCCCACTGCCATTCGGTGAAAAAAATACACGTTTACCGAGTATCGGACCAGATTTGCTACTGGATTCAAAATTGCCTTGCACACAGAACTCAACACGTCGCTCCTAACGCAACAAAATCGACAAACCAAAAGGTAATTTCCGGAGTACCCCAATGGACGCTAATACGACCATTACTGTTTACAGAGGATATAAAGGATCTAACAGAATGCGTCAGAAGCCCTTTAACAGTGTTCACAGAGGATACCGCTGTCTTGTAAAAAGGTTTATATATATATATATATATATATATATATATATATTTTTTTTTTTTTTTTTTTTTTTTTTTTTTGTCATCAGCCTACTGACTGGTTTGATGCGGCCCGCCACGAATTCCTTTCCTGTGCTAACCTCTTCATCTCAGAGTAGCACTTGAAACCTACGTCCTCAATTATTTGCTTGACGAATTCCAATCTCTGTCTTCCTCTACAGTTTTTGCCCTCTACAGCTCCCTCTAGTACCATGGAAGTCATTCCCTCATGTCTTAGCAGATGTCCTATCATCCTGTCCCTTCTCCTTATCAGTGTTTTCCACATATTCCTTTCCTCTCCGATTCTGCGTAGAACCTCCTCATTCCTTACCTTATCTGTCCACCTTCACAGTCCATGTTTCACTACCATACAATGCTGTACTCCAGACGTACATCCTCAGAAATTTCTTCCTCAAATTAAGGCCGGTATTTGATATTAGTAGACCTCTCTTGGCCAGAAATGCCTTTTTTGCCATAGCGAGTCTGCTTTTGATGTCCTCCTTGCTCCGTCCGTCATTGGTTATATTACTGCCTAGGTAGCAGAATTCCGTAACTTCATTGACTTCGTGACCATCAATCCTGATGTTAAGTTTCTCGCTGTTCTCATTTCTACTACTTCTCATTACCTTCGTCTTTCTCCGATTTACTCTCAAACCATACTGTGTACTCATTAGACTGTTCATTCCGTTCAGCAGATCATTTAATTCTTCTTCACTTTCACTCAGGATAGCAATGTCATCAGCGAATCGTATCATTGATATCCTTTCACCTTGTATTTTAATTCCACTCCTGAACCTTTCTTGTATTTCCATCACTGCTTCCTCGATGTACAGACTGAAGAGTAGGGGCGAAAGGCTACAGCCTTGTCTTACACCCTTCTTAATACGAGCACTTCATTCTTGGTCGTCCACTCTTATTATTCCCTCTTGGTTGTTGTACATATTGTATATGACCCGTCTCTCCCTATAGCTTACCCCTACTTTTTTCAGAATCTCGAACAGCTTGCACCATTTTATATTGTCGAACGCTTTTTCCAGGTCGACAAATCCTATGAAAGTATCTTGATTTTTCTTTAGCCTTGCTTCCATTATTAGCCGTAACGTCAGAATTGCCTCTCTCGTCCCTTTACTTTTTCTAAAGCCAAACTGATCGTCACCTAGCGCATTCTCAATTTTCTTTTCCATTCTTCTGTATATTATTCTTGTAAGCAGCTTCGATGCATGAGCTATTAAGCTGATTGTGCGATAATTCTCGCACTTGTCAGCTCTTCCCGTCTTCGGAATTGTGTGGATGATGCTTTTCCGAAAGTCAGATGGTATGTCGCCAGACTCATATATTCTACACACCAACGTGAATAGTCGTTTTGTTGCCACTTCCCCCAATGATTTTAGAAATTCTGATGGAATGTTATCCATCCCTTCTGCCTTATTTGACCGTAAGTCCTCCAAAGCTCTTTTAAATTCCGATTCTAATACTGGATCCCCTATCTCTTCTAAATCGACTCCTGTTTCTTTTTCTATCACATCAGACAAATCTTCACCCTCATAGAGGCTTTCAATGTATTCTTTCCACCTATCTGCTCTGGAATTCCCTTTACCACCGTTGCTTTTAATGTCACCAAAGGTTGTTTTGACTTTCCTGTATGCTGAGTCTGTCCTTCCGGCAATCATATCTTTTTCGATGTCTTCACATTTTTCCTGCAGCCATTTCGTCTTAGCTTCCCTGCACTTCCTATTTATTTCATTCCTCAGCGACTTGTACTTCTGTATTCCTGATTTTCCCGGAACATGTTTGTACTTCCTCCTTTCATCAATCAAGTATTTCTTCTGTTACCCATGGTTTCTTCGCAGCTACCTTCTTTGCACCTATGTTTTCCTTCCCAACTTTTGTGATAGCCCTTTTTAGAGATGTCCATTCCTCTTCAACTGTACTGCCTATTGCGCTATTCCTTATTGCTGTATCTATAGCGTTAGAGAACTTCAAACGTATCTCGTCATTCCTTAGTACTTCCGTTTCCCACTTCTTTGCGTATTGATTCTTCCTGACTAATGTCTCAAACTTCAGCCTACTCTTCATCACTACTATATTGTGATCTGAGTCTATATCTGCTCCTGGGTACGCCTTACAATCCAGTATCTGGTTTCGGAATCTCTGTCTGACCATGATGTAGTCTAATTGAAATCTTCCCGTATCTCCCGGCCTTTTCCAAGTATACCTCCTCCTCTTGTGATTCTTGAACAGGGTATTCGATATTACTAGCTGAAACTTGTTACAGAACTCAATTAGTCTTTCTCCTCTTTCATTCCTTGTTCCAAGCCCATATTCTCCTGTAACCTTTTCTTCTACGTCTTCCCCTACAGCTGCATTCCAGTCGCCCATGACTATTAGATTTTCGTCCCCCTTTACATACTGCATTACCCTTTCAATATCCTCATACACTTTCTCTATCTGTTCATCTTCAGCTTGCGACGTCGGCATGTATACCTGAACTATCGTTGTCGGTATTGGTCTGCTGTTGATTCTGATTAGAACAACCCGGTCACTGAACTGTTCACAGAAACACACCCTCTGCCTTACCTTCCTATTCATAACGAATCCTACACCTGTTATACCATTTTCTGCTGCTGTTGATATTACCCGATACTCATCTGACCAGAAATCCTTGTCTTCCTTCCACTTCACTTCACTGACCCCTACTATATCTAGATTGAGCCTTTGCATTTCCCTTTTCAGATTTTCTAGTTTCCCTAACATCTTCAAGCTTCTGACATTCCACGCCCCGACTCGTAGAATCGTAGAACGTTATCCTTTCGTTGATTATTCAATCTTTTTCTCATGGTAACCTCCCCCTTGGCAGTCCCCTCCCGGAGATCCGAATGGGGGACTATTCCGGAATCTTTTGCCAATGGAGAGATCATCATGACACTTCTTCAATTACAGGCCACATGTCCTGTGGATACACGTTACGTGTCTTTAATGCAGTGGTTTCCGTTGCCTTCTGCATCCTCATCTCGTTGATTATTGCTGATTCTTCCGCCTTTAGGGGCAATTTCCCACCCCTAGGACAAGAGAGTGCCCTGAACCTCTATCCGCTCCTCCGCCCTCTTTGACAAGGCCGTTGGCAGAATGAGACTGACTTCTTTTGCCGGAAGTCTTCGGCCGCCAATGCTGATTACTTATCAAAATTTAGGCAGTGGCGGGGATCGAACCCGGGACCGAAGACGTTGTGATTATGAATCAAAGACGCTACCCCTAGACCACGGGTAATTCGGAGATAGTGAGACGAGTTGTGGACGCTAGAAACTGGAGTTCCAAGTCTAGAAATTGGGACATTTCCGACATTTTCTTCTGCTTTAGTTCGATAAAGGGGTGACAGTAGCGGAGGTAGCCATAGATATTTGTGCCGTGTATGGGGATAAGGCTACTGGACAAAGCACGGGAAAACAATTGTTTTATCATTTTAAGGAGGGTCGTTTTGACATTAGTGAAGACCTTCTCGGTTTCATGAAGATCGTTTAAACTTATTAACCCACAATGGTTACATATGCATCTCGGCTTGCTAGTCGTCTGTTGCCTTGTGAACAATACGGACTATTTTTACCCCCATCGTCACTTGTGATGTTAGCATAAAGACACCATTCTCGTGACATCTCGCGACCTCACTGCGGTTGTTGCGAGGTGCTGTGGGACCAGACGTCGTATTGATGGACGATAATGCTCGACCTCATAGAGCACGAGTGGTGTTACCTTGGAAACGAAAGATATTCCACGCATCACGTTGCCTGCTCGCTCTCCCGATGTGAATCCTGTAGAGAATGTCTGGGATGCACTAGGTACACAGGTTGCATCACGTCGGTATCCTCCAACCACTCCCCACTACTTGCGAGCAGCTCTGCAGCAAGAAGGGGCGTTATTGCCTCAAACATGAGACTGATGACATCATTCATTGCATGTCCCGTCGTTGTCAGACCTGTGTTGCTGCCTGTGGCGGCCACACCCTTTACTGAGCACATTTAAGTTGGAGAAAAGGAAGAACGTTTTTGTCTACCGTTGTGCATGCTACAGTTGTTTACATTTTGTATTCTTTACATAGTTTCTACTATACTATCCCCTGTTTATAGTGTTCTGAGGCAAAATAAGCGCAAGCTTCCACAATTTCCGCCTGTTACTTTAATTTTGGACACCAGAGTAGATTAATTGGCGCAGCATTCACTGAGAGGAATGTCTCCTGTCGAGTTTGGACCGACTGTGGTTGACGAATCAACCGCTGTCGCTTTGGTCCTTTTTAGCACCGCTGTTGCTACGCCGTGTTGCACGACTGCCAGTGGTACCCCGTTTCTTGTAGACACGTTGTGCAGTTCTCATTGATACAACAGTGAATCGGGTAAATTTATTTGGGGTATGCTTACGGGTACATCAGAACACAACAGCTCCTTTCTACTATTCCCACACGTCTCTACGCGACTCAACTTACTCAGCGCCGATTTCATACAATTGACTGGCACATACACTTCACATTGCCACCGCGATTGACGTTAGTGGTTGACAGCAACATAACCGACTCGTAACAGTTAATACCATTCACAGCGCTCTAAAGCGACCAATGTGCTTTTTTAAGGGGGATATTGTGTCTTTGTTCAGAGTACTGAGAGCGACTTGGAATCCCCGGCCTTGCGCCTGCCGTTCAGCGTGTAGGCCGTCCGCCTATGATCTGGGTACGGCGGGTTGCCGGCTGCTCGGGGATCCCGGCCGCGGCGGCTGTGCGGTCCCGGGCTGCTGATTAGCGGGTGCATTATTCAGACGGCGGGGAGACCGCGCCGCTGAATTACTCATGGCGGCAAGGCCCGGTAATGGCGGAGCGGATGTACGGCGCGGCGCGGCGTCGTGGTAGCGAACAGGCACCGCGATTTACCGACAGGTACCGCTCAGCAAGTTGCTGCGGGGTGATCTTCCAGTGTCCGATGTTGTGGTCACCTAGGCGACACAGAACACATCGAACCAATTCTGTACAGACGGTACGTTGCGAGAACTCAGCTGGGAGTTACTTTCAATCGACCACGTGCCACAGTCGCACAAAATTTCTGAAATGACGATGTTTCTGACATCAACACTAATGATTACTTATATTCCACTGTACCTGACAGCAGTTAAACCTTGCCGACTCACCCGCACAATTTTATGAAGAGGGGTTCGAGTGGTCAGCATAATCCTTGCCCATACCATTAGTGATCCTCCTCGATATCGGCCTCTTTCCACAGTTTGGGTCCCGAAATCGTATTCCACGTTCCCTCCACAGGCGAATCCGTCGAGAATCATTCTCTAGACCAAATCGGGCTCATCTGTGAAAAGAACATAGGCCCACGATTCGACTGTGCAGGTGTCATGTTGACGACTCTACGCGTTCCCTTCTGAGAAGACGCGTCAGAGACAGACATACAGCAGGTCTCCGACAATAAAGGCCACTCTGCCGAAGCCTTCTGTACACCGTCTGCCTCGACACAACACGTCCAGTGGATGCTGCGAGGCCAGATACCAGTTGCCGGGGAGTACTGAGGCGGTACTGTTGTGCCCTTACAGCAAAATAACGGTCTTCTCATTTTGATGTCACACTTCATCGGCCCTGTCCTGGTCTTTGGGTTACAGCCTTGGTTTCATTAAAGTGTTGCCACATCGGAGAAACAACGGAACGATTCACATCATCCCATCGGGCCACATCACTTTGCGACTGTCCTACTTCCGTTCTTTCTATGGCCCTCCCCCGCAGAGAGTCTGGTAGGCATCTTGTCTGTGTCATACTGCACCGTCTGTGGCTGTGTACACAGCGATTGTGGCTGTGGGACTATCCGGCAAACACTACCCCGTTTGATGACTGCCCTGACGTCATAGCTGGCGAAGTTGACCGCTGACCGAAATGCCATCTTCTGTGTTGAACACGATCGTACGGACGTCTGTTTGCAGTTTGTATAATTATATGGTGAATTAGACACAGGACTGGGAAGTAGCAGTTTGTTGTTTTGATTTTAAAATAAGAATGGTTCGAAGGGCTCTGAGCACTATGCGACTTAACTTCTGAGGTCATCAGTCGCCTAGAACTTAGAACTAATTAAACCTAACTAACCTAAGGACATCACACACATCCATGCCCGAGGCAGGATTCGAACCTGCGACCGTAGCGGTCGCTCGGTTCCAGACTGTAACGCCTAGAACCGCACGGCCACTCCGGCCGGCTTTTGATTTTAAGTACCAGTGTAGTTACATTACACTCCGTCACGTTACGCGCTACAGTTTGACATCCTCTAACGGCATAGTACTGCAACATGCGTCGGCGAAGCTGGCAAATCGAGCAAGTAGTATGCCGTATGTGTAACACCTCAACCCATATTGAGAAATGAGTAAAAAATTCGGACGCTTTACTTTTCAGCACATCATGTAATGTTTTCCATCTGGTACCAGAAGAATCGCATCGCCGGAGTTTAGCCGTATATTATTCCATTCCGTTTAAAAATTAAATGGCATTCGAAGTTATATTGTTTCTCTGTTTCTCTTTTTATGTCTTAACTGTACCTGTTCACATCAATGCAGGTTGGACCAGGTGGCTGGGCAGTGATGTCAAAGTCAAATGCGACGGTATAACTATTGTCCCATACTGTCGCTTAGTCAGTGCACGTAACGGACAGCATAAGACTTGACTGTGTTCGAAACAGCTTGTCCTACACTCCGTGAACGAAATGCAATGAGATTCCAGCACGCGCGGAAGAATAGGTGGTGTAATGTTTATATCAAGTTTATAAATATGATGAACGCAGTATACATGCAGCTGACATTTGGAATCGGCTGCATCACGAAGGCCAAGCGGTCACATCGTCACATAAGGCTGCACGTCTTCAGCGGGCGCAGCGGCCAGTACAGCGGCCAGCGGCTGGCTGCACGCGCGACGTGAGGGGGTCGCAGTTCTTGAGATGTGAAGCTCGTGACAGGCAAAGCATTGTTACCGATGGACAACTGCGAGACTGGCCCTCCGAATCGCAATTAAGACGAAAATTATTGGTTTAAAGTATTCTTCAGCCTGGTTAAGTAGGTACAAGAAATCATATAGGAAGTCGCAAAATAGCGACGTTTACTACAAGTAAAAGTGTAGCGGAGATGTCATTAATTCGTAGCTGACGTGCCGTTACCACCACGTCCGCTGCGTCTAATGCCGATCAGTCATATTTCGTGAGAGAACTGCACTTTACCGTTTCGAGGTGAGAAAGACATAGTCTGTGGTGCAATCCACTGATGCTGTGACAGATTAATATACAACAATGACAGTCATAAAAATAAATGTCGTGTGACTGGGGTCTCCCGTCGGGTAGACTGTTCGCCGGGTGCAAGTCTTTCGATTTGGCGCAGCTCCCGCGACTTGCGAGTCGATGGGGATGAAATGATGATGATTGGGACAACACAACACCCAGTCCCTGAGCGGAGAAAACCTCCGATCCAGCCGGGAATAGAGCCCTGGCCCTTAGGATTGACGGTATGTCGCGCTGACTACTCAGCTACCGGGGGCGGACAATGAGAGCGATAGGTACGAGTGGATTACTGTTTCCGCAGCTTTATATTTTTCAGGTACCTCAAGGCATATTAGGAGCAAAAATAAGAAAAAAGGTTTATTGGCAAAAATATTATAATCGACCTATCAGAATCTCGAAAAATAGAAAGAATAATTTTAACATTTCATTGGAAACAGCTTCAGACCAAACATTAAGTGTTTGCATTTGTTGGTCTCCAGGCCTGGACATAACAATACCTCGGTCTTTCAAGATGACTACGAAAGGACTGTTGATTCAGATTCTACCCGGAACAACCAATGTGACCCTCGATGAAAAAATTTTACTTCTGTGGCAAGTACTTTTAAGGGAATTATCCGACAATGAGTTTGTGTCATTTGGGGTTTATCAAGACAAATATTCTTAAATTTATTTCACTTGTGCATTATCAGTATACATCAGCACATTTTACAAATTGCTTCCAGTATGCTCGGTATGCAGCACAATACGCAGAGCAACCGCCGGGACCATTGCTTACTTCAACGCTATTCTGTCTAAATAAAACTAGTAATTGCTGTGACGTACCTGAAAGCACTGATTTTTCTTTCGTCAGGTGGCTGCCGTACGGAAAATATTTGTTTTCGTCATTCGGATGACACTGCGATTTATAGTGACGACTATGAGGAATAAAGACGGTTCAATGGCTCTGAGCACTATGGGACTTTATATCTGAGGTCATCAGTCCCCTAGAACGTAGAACTACTTAAAGCTAACTAACCTAAGGACATCACACACATCCATGCCCGAGGCTTGATTCGAACCTGCGACCGTAGCAGTCGCGCGGTTCCGGACTGAAGCACCTAGAACCGCTCGACCACTGCGACCGGCTAACAGAGAAGTAACTGCTTCATAAAATAAAATATGCACTACTCAAGAGTTAGCGTAAGAATTGCGCTACAGGAATTTTTATAAAAAGGTGCATTTGTAAGAAATATTTCATTTCAATCGATCAGTCACGATTGATGGGAGTCGTCTGTGTCGTTACAAAGATTACTTTTATAATTGCGTATGCTTCCGCGGCCAAAGTCAGTCGACATAATAGAGTTTTCTGGATATGGTACCGCGTCGTAACATATAAAAAAAATAAAAAAAACTACTGCTTCTGGAGACAAACGAGCGTTTCGGCGACGGTTACAGCGGCCTTCTTCTGGGTCCAGCTATGCCACAGCATGTGACGGTTGCTGGATTTGGACGGATTACTCGTGTAACCGAAGTATCGGATCTGACGATGATTCTTGATGAACCGAGGCCGGTCGCATGAATAAAGCTCTAACAATCAAGACGGATTTTACAGAAAACTGTAAACAACACAAATAGCATCCCCAGCAATGTACAATTTTCTTCATCTTCAGTCGTTTCCATGGGAGTGATAATAATACTTGTTCAAATACTTTCGCCTGCGAGAATGCTTCTAAAATTATTTGCTTCATTAAGTACAGAGGGACGCCTTTATCTGTCTATTGCTTCAAAGTATACATTTTTGTCGCACTCTGAATGTACTCATGACAAAGGTTGTTTTTGGTTCGCTTCTGCTGTTTACGTTTTAATAATGCGATCAAAGCGCGTATGCCGCATGCCGTGTGCGAGACGCTGCGAGCTATAAAGCTGCCATACTCAGTACGGCGATGGCCGTTCCTTCAGTATTGGCTGCTTCGTCGTCAAAATTATTGATCAAACGACTGTAATATAGCATTTCATGCAATCACAGTGTATGCAGAACAGTGTATCGTCTGATGTTTCGGGCAATCAATTTATATTTACAAAAGAAGACCTTAAATAGACTCATGCTTTTCATTTCATTCTGAACACACATTCATTTATTTGTTAATTCTCTGTACATAATTTGCTTGTGGGAGGCTTTCGTACAAATAGTATTTGGTCTATAGAATTAAGTAGGAAATGCGTTTCTTAAAAATTGTATATTCTCCTGTCATAAGAAATATCCAAATGCGCAATAAAGTATTTCTTTATTTGTAAGTATGATAACCTCACTTTATTGCCAAACTAATTAAAATTCGAGTACATACAATCTATTTCCTATTTGCTAACAAACCACAACTCAGTCTTTTAATATAAGATTCACTTCAGCAGAGTAGAATAGTCTTAACGTTGGGATGAATATCTTATAAACTTAGACGGGTTCAAATCTTTATTCTACCATAAATTTATATTTAAATTTTGCGACTTATCCGAAACCTAGTCCGAATTTTTTCAGCACATCAAAGCATCCAGACTTCAATTATATCAATGCGTCTTTCATTTTATTAAAATACTTCAATTCCCTGAAGCGAAGGACTCTTTTTTTAAAAAAATTACTGTTTCAACAGTCAGCTTGAAACTTGGAAGTCACTAGGAAAGAAACAAATTGGAACGGCATTGGCTGTGGTTTACAGCAAGGGAGCGACCCCTGGCATTTGCCTAAACTGAAAATGAGAAACTACTCAGAAACATTTTCAAGGGCGCCTCACCTCCTGAATCCAGGGATTGTTAACTCAGAGCCTTCAGGTGCACAGCTACCGCGGTCGATGGAGAATTCTGAGAAACTGGTTGGTGTGCATAGTTTGCAAATAACACAAAATACATCACAAGAAAAGATGGAATCGTGATGCTGCAGATTTCGTTATTTGACAGTGTATGAATACATGCATTTTTTAAGGTTTAATTGTGCAAGGAATTTGCCGCTCCAGTTGTTATAGTATTACAAGAGAGTAAATATATTTTGGACGATGGAAAGTGGGGTGTAGCGATGCAGAAGGTTTTCAGCTCGGACAAATTCAGGCAGCTCGCTGAAAACATCTTGTAGAAACGAACGAATTACAGAGTAGCTCTCATCACATACTCCTTCCACTCTCCACAAACCGGTTCCCATCGTTCCTATCGAAAATGGTTTTCATAATTCAGCATAACGCCGTCGTGAGTCGACTGGGCGATATTTTGCCGTTTGGGCTGCTAATGATACAATTTTGGGCGATGTTTTTGTCGACCAACCAGATTTTTGGGGGACACAAGCAAATCCAAGTGTATTTCTATTCACTGATTTTACTTTAATGTTATTTGTAATTATGTTTACAGCTCCGCTGCGTTGTGAAGTACTATTGCAACGCCACAGTTCTACCAAACTACAAATAACGACCCCAGTACCACTATTTTATACATAATTTGGCTATTACAGTAGTGTGTACGCATTTATAACTTGTCACAGCGCTAATGGACGAAACAAAAACAGTTTTCCACTTCTATTTTGTCCCAAAATTTTCCAGAATTAAAAGCAATCAGAACTGTACAAAGCATAAAAACAACAAACGGTAGCGCTTGCATTAGATTCGACTAACTGCAAGTGAGAACTGAGGTGGTTAACAAAACGACAGCTGAACTCGAGTTACGGACTTCTTCACGCAGCAGAACACGGTGGTTCACCAAACTAGCGTCTTCAATCTGGTACGTCGGTAACATGATTACCTCAACGCTGACGGCAGTTTTGCTTGATTGGCGTACCGATTCAGGACTGTACGGTCTTCGAACTGAAGCTTTTTGATCGTTCTTTTTAAGTAAACTGCCTATCTTTTATTAATTATTAACCACAAGAAATTAGAAATCAATTCCCTCAAGCTATTATAATTTATATATAGTTCTTTCCACATCACTATATACACAAACAGATCTTCTCAACCCTAAAATTCTTTCTCTGAACAGCTGTAGTATACCATAAACGCGCTCTGTAGCAATTGCTTTTAAACATTACATCTTCAGCTATAGCAGTTTATTCCTACTTTACACCACTATCCACATCGATAATTAATTATTGATGTCCTTTACTTCAACTTTTTGTTTCTTTTGCACACCTTCCCCCAACGATGCCATCGAACACCATTTCTCTTTGCTTTTCCTGCTCCCACCTTCTCTCAACTGCCGTTTCCTAATTTTACAGAGATATTAGTCAGTCTGACACAACAGGAAAATGTGCAGCTACAACACTTAAAGGCACACGCAATTTACGCAATACTGGTGACATAGATTATATAAAAGAGAAAAATAATATGTAAATGAACACGTCATAAAAATTCCGCCTCGAGAGTAGGACCTAACTTACAGGTGCTGGAGTAAACCTGTGACCAAATAGCATAGGCCTAAACTTTCAACTCACCTTTGTCGTCTCTTGCCTAGAGAGAGCGAGAGAGAGAGAGGAGATTTGAGAGAGAGTGTCGTATTTATACCTAGAGATGTACAGAGCGAATAACTGTGATGTCAGCTCAGCAGCTAGAGTTCAGGATAAGAGAAGCTCGTTTGAACTTCCCTGTAAAAATGCAGACAGCTCCCCCTTTCTGGGTTTCATTAAGGGACACAACAGGGCGGTCTGCCGCAGGTGACGCTAACGACGCTGAGCTAGACGCTTCCAAATTACGGTCCGCGACGTCAGCGGTTTCCCCCAGACCAGCGCAGTCGACCGCTCGCAACCAGTCCCCATCCAAGAGCAAGTGGAACTCGGAGTCTGACGTAACATGACGAATACCACGGCGAGTGGCCTAGTTCGGTTGAGGAGTAATGGGCATCCCTATAAAAAGGGGGGAGGGGAGGGGGGAAATTACAGAAGTTGGACGCTCACTTGTAGGTACAGCACAGACAGGTGCGACGAAATTGTGAAAAACAAAACAAATACAAGTAATCGAATTAAGATGGAAAAAGAAACACGGTCGGGAAAAGAAAGGAAAATGTAAACGTAAGTCACTTAAGAATGAAATCAAATTAAAGCGCTCAGAAGCTAAAGCGAGGCGGCAGTAGAAAAAGTGTAAAGAAACCGAAAAGTAAATGGTCGTCGGAAGGAGAGATTCAGCATAATAGAAGAGGAAACATAATTTTCAGTGAAATTAAAATTAACGTCATCGTCATAAATACACTACTGGCCATTAAAATTGCTACACGACGGAGATGACGTGCTACAGATGCGAAATTTAACCGATAGGAAGAATATGCTGTGATATGCAAATGATTAGTTAAACGACGTTTGCAGCAGTATGGACTATCTGCTCGGAGACCATGGCTGCGGTTACCCTTGAAGCTGCATCACAGACAGGAGCGCCTGCGATGGTGTACTCAACGACGAACTGGGTGCACGAATGGCAAAACGTCGATTTTCGGATCAATCCAGGTTCTGTTTACAGCATCATGATGGTCGCATCCGTGTTTGGCGACATCGTGGTGAACGCACATTGGAAGCGTGTATTCGTTATCGCCATACTGGCGTATCACCCGGCGTGATGGTGTGGGATACCATTCGTTACACGTCTCGGTCACCTCTTGTTCGCATTGACGGCACTTTGAACAGTGGACATTACATTTCAGATGTGTTACGACCCGTGGCTCTACCCTTCATTCGATACCTGCAGGATAATGCACGACCGCATGCTGCAGGTCCTGTATGGGCCTTTCTGGATACAGAAAATGTTCGACTGCTGTCCTGGCCGGCACATTCTCCAGATCTTTCACCATTTGAAAACGTCTGTTCAATAGTGTCCGAGCAACTGGCTCGTCACAATACGCCAGTCACTACTCTTGATGAACTGTGGTATCGTGTTGAAGCTGCGTGGGCAGCTGTACCTGTACACGCCATCCAAGCTCTGTTTGACTCAATGCTCAGGCGTATCAAGGCCGTTATTAAGGCCAGAGGTGGTTGTTGTTCTCGGTACTGATTTCTCAGGATCTATGCACCCAAATTGCGTGAAAATGTAATCACATGTTAGTTGTAGTGTAGTATATTTGTCCAATGAATACCCGTTTATCATCTGCATTTCTTCTTGGTGTAGCAATTTTAATGGCCAGTGGTGTAGTTTGAAAGAAAGGTCGTTGTAAAACGGAGGTGAGAGAGCGGAAAGAGTACACTGAGGGGGAGAAACTCTCTGATGACGTCATGAAAGAAGAAATGAGTGGATATAGAAGACGTAGGGGATCCAGTTTTACAGTTTGACAGCACTTCGGAACACTTGTGGTCAAATAAGGCGGAATGGGAGGACAACATTGCTGTGCAGTTTCTTAAATTTGTGGGAAAAACGAAACCCAACGATTTTTCAAGATAGTGAGAACAGAGACGTGCCTTCGGATTTTGAGAAGAATGTATCATCAACACAATATCGAAGACAGTAAAGGTAGATTAGTGCGGGAACTATGGCACAATCATCTCAACAGTCCTTGCACCCAAATTTCTGATTAGAATAATACACAGAAGACTGGAAAAGAAAATGAAGGGTCTGTTACATGTCGACAAGTTTGCCTTTAGAAAGGATAAAGATACCAGTGGAACAGTTCTGACGTCGTACTTGGTAACACAGGCGAGACTTGGAAAACAACAGGGCAGCAACCTGGAAAACGCGTTAATTGCGAGACTGCTGGTGACGATCTTGACCACACCAATATTAAACTAATAGTTAAAATTACCGTCAGGTTTATTGGAAGGGTTCTGGGAAGGTGAGGCGTATTCATCAAGCAAATCTCGTACAAGAAGCCAGGGTAACCACTTCTAGAGTACTCCTCCAGTGTTTGGAGTTCTTATCAGATAACATATCAGCATATCCCAATGTAACAATGGTGTTAGAGGAGCGTAATGGAAATTTTGAAAGAAAGACGACGTAGTTGCAAAACCCTGTTCGGTAAATTTACAGAACCTGTACTCGACGATTGTAGGACCGCTACGCTTCCATCGACGCATTTCTCAGCTAGTGATCGTGAGAATGAGGTGGGCGAGGTTAGGGTGCACACGGAGGCATACATGTAAAAAAAAATTTCCCTACAGAAATACGAGAATGGAATCCATATAGTGTTTATAAAAAAAAAATCACTGTACGTATGTACGTTTCACATCTCTTAAAGCAGCGGATCATTGTCAACGAAACTTTGTACACGTACAGCTTGTGGCTAAGAACCACCTCCCATAGGAGTAGAGGATGAAAACTGAGTTACGTACAAGCATATTCAGGAACGTCGCGAACAATTTGAACCGTACTTTATTTAATGCATGACTCACTGTCGCATAAAAAAACTGTGGAAGGTACCCGTAATGACCCTAAGAGTGGATGACAGGCTGTGACTGGATGACTTGCAATACTTTAAATTATGTACCACAATCTGCCTCTTATTTATGAAGTTCGGATACAGGTGGAACATGTGTGCCGCGCGGAGTGGCCGTGAAGTTTAGGGCGCCATGACACGGACTGCACGGCCCCTCCCGCCGGAGGTTCGAGTCCTCCCTCGGGCGTGTGTGTGTGTGTGTGTGTGTGTGTGTGTTGTTCTTAGCATAAGTTAGTTTAAGTTGGGTGTAAGTCGAGGGACCGATGACCTCAGCAGTTTGGTGCCTTAGGAATTCACACTCATTTGAATTTGAACATTTTAGAACACGTGTACAAATACGTGTGAAATATGTTTAATGAGTGTGAAATGTATTGAACGTGATTTAAAAGGTTGTCCATAAGTGAAAGAAACTGAAATATATTACTTTTGAACAGGAATTTAAGGTCTTGCAACAACCCTGGGTCAATGAGGACACTGCAATGTCTAGAACAACAAGGATAATGAATGCATACGCTGCGTATGTTCAACAAAGATAATGTACCATTTGCGTGTACTACTATCGTGATTCAGTATGTTGAGTACGTGCACAATTTTTTGTGCAGATACATTGGGTACTCAATGCCAGATATCCCAAGCGTTGGATCGAAGGGCCATATCGTTCCCCTGGTCTGAAGCAACTTGATTTGTTTTCTTTTTTTGTATTGGTGTGGGCATTTCAGAAACTTGGTGTACGCGACACCAGTTCCCGCGGAAGAAATACTTCTTTTTTTCTTTTTAAGGAATACACCACCATTTGACTGTTTTATTGTTTATTTAAGTAGAACGCAGGATTCGGCTTTTTTATGACATCTTCAAGTTCTTGTTTTCATGTCTTTAGCATATATTGCACGACACGTAACACGTTGTCAAGCTCAAACATGCAATATATGTTAAAGACATGAAATTAAATACCTGAAAATGGCATAAAAAGCCGAATCCTGGGTCGTAACTAAATACTCAATTAAATAGCGACATGGCGGTGTGTTCCTTCAAAAAATACTGTATGACTGTTGCTCAGCAACGTCACAAACACTTCTCTCTCTGCATCGTGCAATGCGCGATGTACTAGTTAGCATGAACCAAAATTTTCAGCAATACGTTATGGCTGTATCGAATGTGGTGGTCGCCATTCCTTATTTGCAACCTTTCGATGTCCTCCGTCAATCCCACCTGGTAAGGATCCCACACCGCGCAGCAATATTCTAACAGAGGACGAACGAGTGTAGTGTAAGCTGTCTGTTTAGTGGACTTGTTGCATCTTCTAAGTGTCCTGCCAATGAAACGCAACCTTTGGCTCGCCTTCCCCACAATATTATCTATGTGGTCTTTCCAAGTGAAGTTGTTCGTAATTTTAACACCCAGGTACTTAGTTGACTTTACAGCCTTGAGAATTGTACTATTTATCAAGTAATCGAATTCCAACGGAATTCTTTTGGAACTCATGTGGATCACCTCACACTTTTCGTTATTTAGCGTCAACTGCCACCTTCCACACCATACAGCAATCTTTTCTAAATCGCTTTGCAACTGATACTGGTCTTCGGTTGACCTTACTAGACGGTAAATTACAGCATCATCTGCGAACAACCTAAGAGAACTGCTCAGATTGTCACCCAGGTCATTTATATCGATCAGGCACAGCAGAGGTCCCAGGACGGTTCCCTGGGGAACACCTGATATCACTTCAGTTTTACTCGATGATTTGCCGGCTATTACTACGAACTGCGACCTTCCTGACAGGAAATCACGAATCCAGTCGCACAACTGCGACGATACCCCATAGGCCCGCAGCTTGATTAGAAGTCGCTTGTGAGGAACGGTGTCAAAAGCTTTCCGGAAATCCAGAAATACGGAATCAACCTGAGATCCCCTGTCGATAGCGGCCATTACTTCGTGCGAACTGTTGTGGCGTAACAAGACAACTACGCCACACTGAAGTAGCCGAAAGGCACGCGTTAATCTCACGTAGGCTACAGAAGTCAAACAGGAGACGTAATGAATGCTATAAAGAAAAGTACGTAGCTACGAAAATACTTAACTTTATTCCATCATTTGTATACAGGATTCTTGATGATACAAGTGAGACTCTCTCTTGAAATGGTTAATGGCGCCTTTGCTAGGTCGTAACCATGGACTTAGCTGAAGGCTACTCTCTCGGCAAATGAGAGAAAGGCTTCGTCAGTGTAGTCGCTAGCAAAGTCGTCGTACAACTGGGGCGAGTGCTCGTCAGTCTCCCGAGACCTGCCTTGTGGTGGTGCTCGGTCTGCGATCCTGACAGTGGCGACACGCGGGTCCGACATGTACTAATGGACCGCGGTCGATTTAAGCTACCACCTAGCAAGTGTGGTGTCTGGCGGTGACACCACACGAATAAAGAGCTTTTGTTGTTCCTAACTTTCCACAGACTTCATTTTAAGTTTGTTTCCAAGGCTATAAGTTTTCGTATTTCATCTCCTCTATCAGTTCCTTCAGTTTGTGCGCAACCTTTCGGATTACCCTGTGTCAGTCCTAAACGTTCCGAGACTGTATTAGTAACCAATAGGGAGAAATTTCGCAGCACCGCTTCAGACTATCAGGAAAGTCCTTTTTTTGGATGCCGTTCAAGTCGCGCGTCACAATCACTTGGATGTCGGTTATCTCGTCGAAGCGTCGAATCTTCACATGAATTTCTGCACTTTGTCGTCATGAAGTAGGTTCGCACTGATAATATCATGTCTCGTCACCATTAATGATTGTTTCCAGAAAAGATTTGACCGCTTTTTGCATTTCAGTCAAGTAATGGCAGACGTTAAACCTTAGATGATTCCGTTCGGGGATCAAGGTGTGCGGAACAAACTTTGCACACTTTCGTATGTCCATCCTTTTAGTAGGAGGTCTCTGGGACGACGGCCGTTTACTGTCATGGCAAGTAAATAAAAACACCTTCAGCAGTCCTTACCATTTTATTTTATTTTGTCGCTAGCAGTTTCAACAGCCTGAAGATGACGCACTGAAGCATTGAAACTGGTAGCGACAAAATAAAATAAAATCATAAGGACGGCTGTAGGAGTTTTTTATTTACTTGTCACAACTTTGCACACATTTTTCAGTTGCCGGCCGCGGTGGCCGTGCGTTTCTAGGCGCTCCAGTCCGGAGCCGCGCTGCTGCTACGGTCGCAGGTTCGAATCCTGCCTCGGGCATGGGTGTTGTGTGGTGTCCTTAGGTTAGTTAGGTTTAAGTAGTTCTAAGTTCTAGGGGACTGATGGCCACAGCAGTTGAGTCCCATAGTGCTCCGAGCCATTTGATTTTTGAACATTTTTCAGTTCCTCAAAATATTATTCAGAATGGCTTGAACAGTTGATTCAGAAATGACGTTCCATTGTAATACACTACTACCGCATGTCCACTGCTAAACCCTCCGTCGGTGTCTTCAATGTTTTGTGAAATAATCTGCCTGTTGGGATATTTATATACCTCAGACTGCAATTTCTAGGCAGATATTTGGAAAGAAATAATAAGTGATGAATACAGAATACGCCCTTTGACATTCATTTGAACAGAAATAAAAAGTAATGAATACAGAATACGCCCTTTGTTTTTTGAGTCAACATTCTCCTGACTGGTTTGATGCGGTCCGCCAAGAATTCCTCTCAATTACTTGCTGGCTGTTATTTCAATCTCTGTCATTCTCTACAATTTTCCCCGTCTATTGCTTCCTCTGTTACCGTGGAAATTATTCCATGATGCCTTAACCCACGTCTTACGATCCTCTCCCCTCTTCTTGTCAATGTTTCCGATATATTCTTTTCCCCACCGCTTCTCTAGAGAACTTCCTCATTCCTTACCTTACCAACCCACCTAATTTTCAACATTCAGCTGTCGCATCACGTCTCAATTGTTTCGAATCTTTTCTGTTTCGGGTTTCCCACAGTCCATGTTTCACTACCATGCAAGGTGTGCTACAGACCTATATTCTCAGCTATTTCTTCCTCAGATTAAAGCGTACGTCTGATACTAATAGATTTCGCTTGGTCGGGAATGCCGTTTCGGCCAGTGCTAGTCTGTCTTCTTATGTTCTCCTTGCACCGCCCGTCGTAGGTTATTTTGCTGCCTGGGTAGTAGAATTCCGTAACTTCGTATTCAGGAAGACAATCAGCTTCGGCACTTCCTTGACGGACGGTGTTTGCGGGGAATACACACATGAAGTTTGCAAACGCGGTTGAAGCGGCCAACAGCGAGCTGGTAGGACGTAACGAGGGGAACACGTAAAGAGCCGTCACACGATTTCCCTGGAACTTCGCTCAGTGGAAAAGCAGTCAAAACAAGCAAACGGCTCTCCGAAAACGTGCCTCCCCGCAGATACTAGGCCGTTTCTGAGAAAACGACCGTCAAACTTTTCGAGGTACTTCGCGTGTCTTTATACCACGCACTGCCCTCAGACGAAATGGCGGCTCAGTGGCTTTAGCATAGCTGATTTTGAATTTTGCACCAGCGTCAAAAACCCGATTATTGTCTTTATTTATTTCGTTTTTATTGTTTTCGCTTATCTACCTAGATCCGTAGAAGGTTACTACACGAATGTTTCTTACCGAATTACGGCATACAAGGGTGATATAGTAACTGTAAAATTACAACTGGATTTCACAGTAAGTGTCATACATTTATTATATAACATATGCTTGTGCCCTATGTTGAGGGGTTACAATCTCTTTAAATTTTCATATTCTGGTATTTCATTGTCGTATCAATTCTTTTATTAATTCTTATATTTCATTCATGTTCTTCAGGAAGACTTGATGCATTCCGTTGGATGATACCGAGCGTAGAAACATTCCGAGCAACACGGGCACCGCGCGACGGCACATCTGCCGCAGCGACGTGTGTCCGTGTTGAATGTCACTCGGCAGAGACGCGTCGTTAACACTACGGAAGGTTCCGCGCGCTGGCAATAATGTTGTGGCGAACGGCGCTTGCCGGATCACTCTCGCGACAACTGGCGCTTGCAGTTGATTATGAATCAACATACACTACCAGGAATTTCACGGAAAATAATATGAAGTAATTTTCTCATTTTTTTTTTAAATCATTGATCTGACGTACAATTAGTAGACATATAATTTCAACGTTCTGTCAACATACAGTGCAAAACATTCGTGCAGTAATCTTCTACGGACATGGGCATAGAAAGGAAAAACAAAAGTAAAACTCGTAATCGGGCTTAGAACACGAGGCGCAAAATCAGTTAGCCACTACGGTACTCACTTTTTTTTTGCGCTGATCACTTTTTTTCACGATGAATTACAATACGTTATATATCGTTATTTGATTATTAATCACACCTCCCGATGTTTTACTTAAAAAAGGTAATGAAAAGTATTCCATCTATCAAAATTTTATCAGATACGCCAAAAACATGTTGTTGTGGCGGTCTTCAGTCCTTAGACTGGTTTGATGCTGCTTTCCATGCTACTCTATCCTGTACAAGCTTCTTCATCTCCCAGTACTTACTGCAACCTACATCCTTCTCAATCTGCTTCGTGTATTCATCTCTTGGTCTCCCTCTACCATTTTTACCCTCCACGCTGCCCTCCAATACTAAATTGGTGATCCCTCGATGTCTCAGAACATGTCCTACCAACCGATCCCTTCTTCTTGTCAAGTTGTGCCACAAACTCCTCTTCTCCCCAGTTCTATTCAATACCTCCTCATTAGTTATGTGATCTACCCATCTAATATTCAGCAATCTTCTGTAGCACATTTCGAAACCTTCTATTCTCTTCTCCTCCAAACTATTTATCGTCCATGTTTCACTTCCATACATGGCTACACTCCATACAAATACTTTCAGAAACGACTTCCTGACACTTAAATCTATACTCGATGTTAACAAATTTCTCTTCTTCAGAAACGCTTTCCTTGCCATTGCCAGTCTACAATTTATATCCTCTCTACTTCGACCATCATCAGTTATTTTGCTCCCCAAATAGCAAAACTCCTTCAGTACTTTAAGTGTGTCATTTCCTAATCTAATTCCCTCAGAATCACCCGACTTAATCCGGCTACATTCCATTATGCTCGTTTTGCTTTTGTTGATGCTCATCTTACACTCCTGGAAATTGAAATAAGAACACCGTGAATTCATTGTCCCAGGAAGGGGAAACTTTATTGACACATTCCTGGGGTCAGATACATCACATGATCACACTGACAGAACCACAGGCACATAGACACAGGCAACAGAGCATGCACAATGTCGGCACTAGTACAGTGTATATCCACCTTTCGCAGCAATGCTGGCAGCTATTCTCCCATGGAGACGATCGTAGAGATGCTGGATGTAGTCCTGTGGAACGGCTTGCCATGCCATTTCCACCTGGCGCCTCAGTTGGACCAGCGTTCGTGCTGGACGTGCAGACCGCGTGAGACGACGCTTCATCCAGTCCCAAACATGCTCAATGGGGGACAGATCCGGAGATCTTGCTGGCCAGGGTAGTTGACTTACACCTTCTAGAGCACGTTGGGTGGCACGGGATACATGCGGACGTGCATTGTCCTGTTGGAACAGCAAGTTCCCTTGCCGGTCTAGGAATGGTAGAACGATGGGTTCGATGACGGTTTGGATGTACCGTGCACTATTCAGTGTCCCCTCGACGATCACCAGTGGTGTACGGCCAGTGTAGGAGATCGCTCCCCACACCATGATGCCGTGTGTTGGCCCTGTGTGCCTCGGTCGTATGCAGTCCTGATTGTGGCGCTCACCTGCACGGCGCCAAACACGCATATGACCATCATTGGCACCAAGGCAGAAGCGACTCTCATCGCTGAAGACGACACGTCTCCATTCGTCCCTCCATTCACGCCTGTCGCGACACCACTGGAGGCGGGCTGCACGATGTTGGGGCGTGAGCGGAAGACGGCCTAACGGTGTGCGGGACCGTAACCCAGCTTCATGGAGACGGTTGCGAATGGTCCTCGCCGATACCCCAGGAGCAACAGTGTCCCTAATTTGCTGGGAAGTGGCGGTGCGGTCCCCTACGGCACTGCGTAGGATCCTACGGTCTTGGCGTGCATCCGTGCGTCGCTGCGGTCCGGTCCCAGGTCGACGGGCACGTGCACCTTCCGCCGACCACTGGCGACAACATCGATGTACTGTGGAGACCTCACGCCCCACGTGTTGAGCAATTCGGCGGTACGTCCACCCGGCCTCCCGCATGCCCACTATACGCCCTCGCTCAAAGTCCGTCAACTGCACATACGGTTCACGTCCACGCTGTCGCGGCATGCTACCAGTGTTAAAGACTGCGATGGAGCTCCGTATGCCACGGCAAACTGGCTGACACTGACGGCGGCGGTGCACAAATGCTGCGCAGCTAGCGCCATTCGACGGCCAACACCGCGGTTCCTGGTGTGTCCGCTGTGCCGTGCGTGTGATCATTGCTTGTACAGCCCTCTCGCAGTGTCCGGAGCAAGTATGGTGTGTCTGACTCCATTTCCAGGAGTGTATATCCTCCTTTCAAGACACTGTCCTTTGCTGTCTCTGACAGAATTACAATGTCATCGGCGAACCTCGAAGTTTTTATTTCTTCTCCATGGATTTTAATACCTACTCCTAACCGAGCGAGGTGGCGCAGTAGTTAGCACACTGGACTCTCATTCGGGAGGACGACGGTTCAATCCCGTCTCCAGCCATCCTGATTTAGGTTTTCCGTGATTTCCCTAAATCGTTTCAGGCAAATGCCGGGATGGTTCCTTTGAAAGAGCACGGCCGATTTCCTTCTCCATCCTTCCCTAACCCGAGCTTGCGCTCCGTCTCTAATGACCTCGTTGTCGACTGGACGTTAAACACTAACATCCTCCTACTCCTAATTTTTCTTTTGCTTCCTTTACTGCTTGCTCAATATACAGATTGAATAACATCGGGTATAGGCTACAACCCTGTCTCACTCCTTTCCCAACCACTGCTTCCCTTTCATACCCCTCGACTCTTATAACTGCCATCTGGTTTCTGTACAAATTGTAAATAGCCTTTCGCTCTCTGTATTTTACCCCTGCCACCTTCAGAATTTTAAACAGAGTATTCCAGTCAACATTGTCAAAAGCTTTCTCTAAGTCTACAAATGCTAGAAATGTACATTTGCCGCTAGACGTAGAACTACTTAAACCTAACTAACCTAAGGACATCACACACATCCATGCCCGAGGCAGGATTCGAACCTTCGACTGTAGCAGCAGCGCGGTTCCGGACTGAATCTGGATGCACTTTTAATAACTTTCCTTATGACCACACTTTTAGTTTTCATCAGCCTTACGACTTTTCAAAACGACGTAAAGTCGAAACGCGTAAGGTTGATGAAAAATAGAAGTGTGGTCAAGACGTAAATAAACTTATTGAAAGTACTTTTCAGAAATGGTAGAGTATCTACGAATAAGCCGAGACAGGTGTTTGCTCGTTTTGAACCCTCTTGCACTGAACGAAGTTCCTGCGAGGTGGAACTTGCCGCGTTCTGTTTGTAAATAACTCCCGTCGCGCACTTCTTACGTGGCTCTGACAGGACGAATAAATCGGAGCAAGAAACTGCGCTACCAAAGAGAGTCGTGAGCTCGCGCTTAGGACGCTTCACGTGCTTCCACATATTCTTTTTTGGCTCGCCTGTAACCCATTCGCTCATTCGTGGATGCCACTATATCGCGAAAGATCTTCAAGCGCGGGCGGCAGGCGCGTCTGTGGAGCGGGCGGTTTCAAATCGGGGGAGTGGGCGAGTGGCCCTGTCCGTGTGTGTCGCCTCGACGCAGCCTCCGTCCAAACACACACGCACTTCCCACAGCCACGCACACGGACACGCACTCACACTCGCGCACAGTGGCGGAGTCGTCGTCGTCGTCGTCGGCGGCGGCGGCGGCGGCGGCGGCCGGCGTGGGATATCGATTGCGCAGGGTCGAGACCCGCGTGTGGCGCTCACACACACACACATCTAAGCGTACGCTCTGATCCACTGGCGGGCAGCACACAGGCTGAGGTTCGTCCGCCTGCCCAGTGGACGCCGCCTACACTCACCCCAAAGCGGACGCCGGCGCCGTCAAAGGCAGCGGTAGTGGTCGCCGAGTGAGTGGATGGGGGAAGGGGGGGAGGGAGGCGTCGCCTCGGCTTAGCGGCGCCACTCTGCCCCGTCCGGGTCAGCGCGCCGCTCGCGTCGAGCCGTCTCCAGCCGTAGATGAGAACACGAGATATGCCGGCTCGACTCTCCATCCAGTTGTGCAGACACCACTCACCCAGACGTCACCCGGGGAAAACGTGAGGCCAGTCGAGTGGTGCTTCAGCACTAGTCCATCACTCTGCTGTTTGTGCCACATAAAAGTAATCCCCTGCCGCATGACACTGAGACTTATCAACAACGTGCTTTCGGATAGATACTTCCAGGTGATACAGGGTAACAACTTAAGCAAACAGAGGAAACTGAACAAAGGACTGCCTCAAGGATCAGTTTTAGCACCAATGTTCTTTAATCTTTACATGTCTGACCTACCTGAAACCATCTCAAGGAAGTTCAGCTATTCTGATGATATGGCCCTAGCTATCCAAAGCAAGCAGTTTGAAGACACTGAAAACATCCTCACAACTGACCTGAACAAAATTCATGAGTATTTCACCAAATGGAGGCTAATACCAAATCCCACCAAGACTGAAGTCAGCTGTTTTCATTTGAACAACAGAATGGCGGGATATGAGCTGAAGGTTCATATGAATAACAGTCAACTGCGATATCAGCCACATCCAGAGTACCTGGGGGTCACTCTAGATGGGATATTATCCTTCAAAAGACACCTGGAAAATGTATCCAATAAAATAAGCTCACGGAACAGCCCCATTCAGAGGCTCTGCAGCACTAACTGCGGAGCAGCAGCAGACACACTACAAACGAACCTCTGCACTCGCCTTACTGTACTCTGCAGCCTAGTACTGTGCACCACCGTGGTTAACCAGCAAGCATGTAAACAAGGTGAACACCCAGCTCGACGCTGCTATGAGAACCATAACTGGTTGCATAGAGACTACCCCACTATATTGGCTTCCAACACTTAGTCATATAGCTCCACCCTCCAAGCTCTGATAAAGTAATACACAAAAATAATGAATAACCCCCTACTTCCTATCCATGAAGGTGTCCCAACTCCGCTCCAGAAATCCCCCTTTATGACTGGCCCAACAACTGTCAGCTGCCAACTTCAGCATGGATACTAAATAGCACGAGAGCTGGAGTGATTGTGCCTCCCCTGACAACCGTGAACTTATCTGTCCATCTGAGAAACCTAAGGGCTTTGAACTTCCACGACAGCTATGGAAAAGCCTAAACAGAATCCGAACAGGACACGGACTATGCGCACACAATCTGCACAAGTGGGGAAAGCTTCCCAGCCCTGGCTGTGACTGTGGGGCACCTAATCAGAAGATGCAGCACATCGCCCAGGACTGTGACTTAAGAGCCTACCAGGGTAGTCGGGCTGACTTCAACGCCACACCACCCTGCCTCGAATGGATCGCCAATTTGGACGTCAGGATTTGAAGACTTGTGTAACGCAAAATATCTGCTGTGATGTTACTTTTTATTGTGTTATGTATTATATTTTATCTGTGTATCCTTCACTTATGTATTTTATCATATAATTTCATAATGTAATAAGTGTAAACCATGCCATTAGCCAAGCGGTCTAAGGCGCTGCAGTCATGGACTGTGCAGCTGGTCCCGGCGGAGGTTCGAGTCCTCCCTCGGGCATGGGTGTGTGTGTGTTTGTCCTTAGGATAATTTAGGTTAAGTAGTGTGTAAGCTTAGGAACTGATGACCTTAGCAGTTAAGTCCCATAAGATTTCACACACATTTATTTGTAAACCATGTGTGTAGCGCCACACGCTAAATAAATAAATAAATAATGTGCCATATCACAGTACTTCAGTCTTATACAACGGGGTAACCCCCCCCCCCCCCAAAAAAAAAAAAGTGCTACACGCCCCGTAGCCGACTTCAGCTGAAGGTCGCAGATTAGTTCCTTTAATTTACAAATGAAATTTATTTCTACTGTAGGGATGCTTCTTACAGTTACAAGCGTAATAAATAAATGAATAAAAAGTAAAACTTAAAACCACATCTCGTGGATTGAGCTTGAACGCAGGCAGTATTGCCATAAAATCTGTCGGATAAACTGTCGGATACAGGCAGTCGCTTAGTTTACGCATTCGTCGCCTTCTATTCTCTCCGCAGCGCGTTTATTATGGGGCAAAAAATCTCCACATCCAGACATAACACTAAAGAGCTTTCAAATGTTTCTCAACTTTTTCGAATTTAATCAGTTAGTTTACCGAAAAATGTTAAACACATATTGCACCAACACAACTATAAAAAATAAACGATAGTTAACTGACGGAAACCGATTGGTTTTGAGTTCCATGTCCTATAGAAAATTCGAATTGAGCTGTCTTAGTCATTTGTTACGTGTTTTGCTCTTCAGCGTTGTTAGTCCCTCCCCAATATGGTCGTAGTGATTCTCTCTCATTCCCGCTCATCAGATACTACGAACAGTAAGAGTAAACTTACCCGAATGTAAGCAGTCCGCCGTGAGTTGGAGCGCTATCTAATTGTGGACGGCCTAAGTACACACACACACACCCATGCACTACTGTTGTCTTTGCTGTGTTTTTACATCCGATAGCTCCTGCCAGACGTTGAAACGAACATATCAACAAAACTTGCAGATTTCAGGGCATTAAATAAAGACGTAACTGGTAACAGGTGTAGAAGGCTCATTACAACCGCTAATGAAATAAATGATTGGAGCACAGTTCCTGTAGTGAATACAACTGAGGTACCGTTAGGTATCGTGTCCTGACCCTAGGGACAGAAGCCGCTCTATCGCATAGCGGATGTGTACGGATTAGCTGCATTATAACCGCAATATATTTCTCACTCTGGGATAGTAAACAAGCTTAACAAACAGTTTTGGATTCCTTTTGTCAGTATTTCTGTAAAATTTTTTAACCACAACCATATTTTGTAGTGCTTTAACAGTTACTTCCTTTCACTTAAATGAGATGGTTTGGTGAAGGTAAGAGAATGAAATCGATTAGTACAGTGTAACATATACAGGGTTATTACAAATGATTGAAGCGATTTCACAGCTCTACAATAACTTTATTGTTTGAGATATTTTCACAATGTTTTGCACACACATACAAAAACTCAAAAAGTTTTTTTAGGCATTCACAAATGTTCGATATGTGCCCCTTTAGTGATTCGGCAGACATCAAGCCGATAATCAAGTTCCTCCCACACTCGGCGCAGCATGTCCCCATCAATGAGTTCGAAAGCATCGTTGATGCGAGCTCGCAGTTCTGGCATGTTTCTTGGTAGAGGAGGTTTAAACACTGAATCTTTCACTTAACCCCACAGAAAGAAATCGCATGGGGTTAAGTCGGGAGAGCGTGGAGGCCATGACATGAATTGCTGATCATGATCTCCACCACGACCGATCCATCGGTTTTCCAATCTCCTGTTTAAGAAATGCCGAACATCATGATGGAAGTGCAGTGGAGCACCATCCTGTTGAAAGATGAAGTCGGCGCTGTCGGTCTCCAGTTGTGGCATGAGCCAATTTTCCAGCATGCTCAGATACACGTGTCCTTTCTCGGCTCCTGTCGCCATTTTGTCTCACTGCGCTCTCGAGCGCTCTGGCGGCAGAAACCTGAAGTGCGGCTTCAACCCAAGAAAACTTTGAGTTTTTCTACGTATCTGTAGCGTGTCGTGACCATATGTCAATGAATGGAGCTACAGTGAATTTATGAAATCGCTTCAATCATTTGTAATTGCCCTGTATTTTAGTATCTTCAGTTCTGAGAGTCTAACGAAACTTCTCTTTGAACATAGTTCTGCAACAGTAATATAGTTTGAAATTAGCAAGATAAACAAATGTTCTACATATCCTTCATCATCCAGCCAGGGAAATTTAGCAGTTGCCGATTCAAGTAGTTAAATACCCTAAACTTCATACTTCTCTTATAAATGAACTGTACAAAACGGGATTCATATGCCTGTATCGACGGCTCAATAATGTCGCTGAAATGATCAGTTGCAGCACTGATGCCAGCTGACGAGTCACATAAGTTGCCAATTACTTAACATTTATTAGGAGTAAATACTTCCCTCTTCTCTTGAAACTCACTGCCAGAAGTAAGTATCTCTTTACAACGCAAGAATCCATACTTTCTTATGCATTTATGTGCTAAGTAGCCAGTAACATATGCTACTGAACACTGTTCAGAAGAAAGATCTTTTCTGAGACGGAGACAGGAACAAAGAGTGTCAGGGATTTCCATGTCTCCAGAGCCGTTTAACTGCTGAGGATCATAATCTTCTTGTTCCAACTCACAGTTGTTCAGTAACAATACTTTGAAAGTGTCGGTCTCGCAGTTTGGAGCATCATGTTTCATTAGTGTAGTACTGTCCGTACCCGGTAGCTGAGTGGTCGCCGGCAGGGTAACTCAGCGTGTTCGGTCAGAGGGTTAGCTGCCCTCTGTAATAAAAAAACTGAGTTAATGGATCAACGACGAACTGAACCGGGTGTCTTGCGACGTCCGCCCCGAGCAGATACAAAGAACGAAGACGAACAAAATGAGATTAAAAAAAAAAAAGTGGTCAGCGCGACGGAATGTCAATCCTAAGGGCTCGAGTTGGATTCCCGGCTGGGTCGAAGATTTTCTCCGCTCAGCGACTGGGTGTTGTGTTGTCCTAATCATCATCTCCTCCCCACAGACGCGCAAGTCGCTGCAGTGGCGTCAAATCGAAAGACTTGCACCCGGTGAACGCTCTACCCGACGGGAGGCTCTAGTCATACTTTCTTTTTTACGTCAGTCCCTAGGTTTACACACTACTTAATCTAACTTACGCTAAGGAAAACACACACACACATGCCCGAGGGAGGACTCGAAGCTGCTACAGGGGGAGCTGCGCGAACCGGGGCAAGGCGCCCTAGACCGCACGGCTACCCCGTGCGGCAATAAATCGGAAATTGGGAGACTAGCAAAAAATGAATCAATATTACCGCCGCGACAGGTATTGCCACAATCAAACCTGCTGTTGTCTCATGTCATACTTTGAGACGAGGTCATCAGATTAGACGAACATATGATGAAACCTTACTGCAAATAAGACAGTAGAAGATGCACGTAAAAGAAACTTTAGTTACCAGGTAATCAAAGCACAAAGAGTTTCTGAGAACGCTTTTCGTGTCATGTGTTTCGCATTCAGAGATTTTTTTTTTTTTACACACATAAATATGAAACTTCAATCTGAACACAAAGTCATTTCAGTTTGCTGCTGCTTGCACAACTGTCTTGGAGAGGAATAGCAGTCCCCACAGCCTTAAAAAACAGGTCTGTCACAAATTAATGAACTGCCCAACGACAACATGATACCCTTGGCAGGAGTTGGCGGTTACACCGAAGCTGAGGGCTTCACTGTAAGAAGCGGATTCACTGATTACTTCAATGGAACGAATTTAATCGACGTTCACAGCACTGATCACAAGAACAAGATCCAACTCGTGATAACTATGGTTAACAATTTATTACAAATGTAGTTATACATGTGTTACATTGGACATAATAAAAGACATTTCTAATTACTTGTTTTATTCATTTTTCTTCCGATTTCTGCCCTATTTCAGTCCTTTTTCATTTGATTTATCCACTCGGCGTCGGCAATATTCCACAAAATTTGCTTTTCGGAAACCAGTTCGGTAAGTTCCTTATCCTCTGAGGCAGAGAATCGGCCAGCCGACATTTCTGGTGATTGTTTCTATAACAACTGTGTTAAAAATTGTCTGTTCTTGCCTGTGCGCGCGAAAAAAGCAGTGCAGCTGTCGTCTCGCTGGTGCCGAGTTCGATTACCCCCGCTCCTCCGGCCAAGTGAATCGCTGCGACGTGCGGGACAGACTCCTTCCGAAGCACGCAAGCATTTCTCGCAGGCAGAGCCCGCTGCCCCAGTGCGTTGTCTGCACTCCAGTCTCGTACGTTTGCATTGTGCGAGTGGGCAGCGGGGTCTCGCACGCGTTTTGGGCAGTACGCTGCGGGAAATTCCCACAGGTAGGAAAACGCAGCCCTAGGGATCCTCGCGTTTGCACAAGGTTGCCACATATTTCATCGAATGGAGCCACATCTAGCTGCTGGAGCCAAAAGTGTGGGTGTGAAGCTGTCGCCGCCTGGATTCTGTTCCCTGACGAGATTTGCCTGCCGCAGCAAGCGCTCGCTCAGTCTGTTGTGTACGTGATCTCGGCTCTTGACAAGGTGGACCTCCGAACACTGAATTCCCTAACGATTTCCAAGATAGAACGTCCCATCCGTACAGCTGCAACTATCATTCCGCGTTCGAAGCCTGTCATTTCCTGTCCTACGCACATTATCACGTCGATCTTCATTAATCCCGAAGTCTTCCTGAACGCGGAGAGTCACTAATGTCAAAACGATCCTGCTCATAATGAGAAAACCATTTACTTGCCGTGTTGTGCTCAATGGCATTATTCCTATACACGGCGCAAATGTTTCTCGCTGTCTCCACTGCTCTCACCCCTATAATGAACTCCAACATATCACTCCAAGTGATATGTCATGCTATTAACTTTCTGCTTGTCATATGCTGTCGTTTATATTTTACAAATTTGTTTGTTAAACTGTTTTTTTAGTCTTTTTAGTCTGTTGCATGCTATTTTGTGTACTGGGAAGCAGGTGATATATTTATTATCCTGTTTTCCCTGGTCAGAAGGTTAAAATAGTTGACTATGGTCTCTCGCCTAGTGGACAATTGCCGCAAATAACATTTAATATAACAGATTTAGTACTGTACGCATTCAGTTAATTCGAGTTCAGAAATCTTGGCTTTCGTGTGGCTCTGCAGTAAGCCTGGATAATAATCAAATCTGGTCATTTAAGTGTTTTTAAAGTTTCGTTTTGAATTTGTATTTTTAAGTGCCTGCTAAGTTGCATATATACTAGGTAATTAATGTTTTATTCCGTTCGTCTTAGCGCGGGATTACAGATTCTTATGTGTTCGCGCGTAAGCACATACTGCTTCTCAGGTTTCGGTTTGGATTTGCGATTGGTTATAAGTCAGCTGGTCAGGGTGACCGAAAGTCCTGAACCCTATGATGGATTGTGTAATGGGTTATTGTTCGTTACATGCTGTCTTTAACGTTGTTATTTCAATATACCGATGTGTGGTTCGTATACCAGGTAGCCGCCTCACGATTACATTAGTCCTAGCCCGGAGTATTGATTGCGCATCGCGTGACCGACTTTCTCTGTGCGTTTCCTTTCCTGTTTGGTCTTTCGTTGGCGGCCGAACTGAATTTGGCTTCTACGCGGACGAGTTTCTGCCGCGCTAGAGGTTCCTTGGTCCGTTATTCCGTCGCGGAACTTAAGACAAAGCCGCGCCATATCGTGTCCCGGGATACAAGTCGAGTTACTTACCGCATCTTTCTCGGATATTTTGGCGTCAGCCAATAGAGTCGAAGCACCCCAGGAGTCCCCTAGTCCTAATGTATGGAGAGATCAATTAATAACTTGGGCATTACTTTGTATACCTTTATTGGGGACAACATTTACCTCGTTCTTCCTGTATATCAAACTGCCCCTTGTTGTAGCTGTGTTGACGATCTTATTACACTGTTCATTAATGGCAATGCAATATTCATGTACTACTGTGTGTTTGCAAACCGGAAAGTGTTCCGCCTTGCTGATTATGCTGTCGTAATTTTAGACGTTACCATCTTCTGTAATGGGGTTGGAATCGTCAAGGTCTGTTTTTTATGATAACATTGTGTTCCAAGTTCTTACGAAAGATTGAATTAATATTATAATTATGGTTAATTAAGTGGGTTTGTTTTCGTTGGGAGTCATGTGCCTTCGATGTTAACTCACTGTTTATTAACTTTCAACACGCAAAATCTCTGTTCACATTTATTAATACCGTAAAATTGTTTGGCAACCATTTTGCTAAAGATGTTTAATAACCGGCTAAATTGTTAAGTTTAATGGTTAACAAAACTTTTCAATAAAAAGGTGAATGAAGGTTTGTAAACCCGTAGTCCAGTCCTTCCCGAAATTCGCGTAATCACCGTTCAGTACACATGCTAAGGTGCTGCTCCAGTACAGTTGGGGAGCCTTTGCAAGGCTGTTAGCTATCTAACGGCTTCCAGGGGCAATAAAAATTTGTCTATCAGTATTTCATATAAATGATAACTGAATTTAAAAAAGTTGAAATGCTGACATAATCTACTCACTAAGATCTGTAAACTTATGTGACACAGGTATTACAGTGGCAGGGCAATTTACTGTGGACGAATACCGAGAATATGTTCATTCAGTGTTTGAGGATTTCAAACCTTGCTGAAACTGCTTCTCACTGATAGCCCCTACAAAAGGAAGAATGGAAAAACGTTTATCGCTCAATGTTTATCGGTTACTGCATTTTCTCTGCTCATGCCGTAAAACTGTAACATTAGGCATGACGCTTTCTTTCTCACTTACTAGCTTACTCTAGTTGCAACACATTTCACCTACTGTATCAACACACAACACTGAACGTATCTGCGGAATTGTATCATTGAATGACACACAATTCTGCACACATGGCGTCATAAGCATTGAGTTGTCTGCAGCTTAAAACGGAGCTGAAATTACCCAGAATAAGGTGCCCAGTGTTTCATAATAAGAACACTTAGCGACTTGCAACAAACTTTAAAAAAAGGTGCTTTAATTTTGACCAAACCAATCTTCAAATTTACTTACTCAGTTGATCAGTCAACAATATTCTTAGAATGATGACAACTAGAACAGGACATATGACAATAAAAAGAAAGCACTCCGTCTTCAGCCCACGAGTGGCCTACCGGTACCATCCGACCGCCGTGTCATCCTCAGTGGAGGATCCGGATAGGAGGGACGTGGGGTCAGCACACCGCTCTCCCGGTAGTATGACAGTATTCTTGACCAAGCCGCTACTATTCGGTCGAGTAGCTCCTCAATTGGCAGCACGAGGCTGAGTGCACCCCGAAAAATGGCAACAGCGCATGGTGGCCTGCATGGTCACCCATCCAAGTGCCGAACACGCCCGACAGCGCTTAACTTCGGTGATCTCACGGGAACCTGTGCAGCCACTGCGGCGAGGCCGTTGACTACCATATGACAATACCCCCCCTAAAATGAGGTTGCTTCAGTATTGCGTGTGATGGACGCGAGCAGACCTAGGATTCAAATCAATACGAGAGATCTACGAGACAGGAAATGACATAGAAATGTACTCAACTTTGCACTGCGATTGAATTCCAGATGCTATAATTCTCCACCGGAAAGATGGGATCACGCAACAGTGACAACATAAACAAAGATGTAAGGGAGAGGACGGGGCCTTAAATATCTCTCTGCCCCCGTGGTGCTCTGCTCCCAGTATGCTCGCGTCGACCGCTGCCAACTATCTCTAACACAACACACATCGACGGCAGACAATATTCTGAGACATAAACTACACAACCTTATCTGGAGAACAGGTGAGCAATACAACTGAACTGAAACAAATGAGCCTCCGTGAGTTACTTGGCCAGTGACAGCCCTTAAACTTTGATTAATAAGTTCGCTAAAAATTGCCCTAAAGTTAAGATGACAAGAATTATCTCCGCGCACATTTTCACGCCAAACTACCAAATGAACTGCAAGGTAGAACAGAGGACGTATCTCGGCGTGTCTTGAAACGCCAGAGCCGAACTTACTACCCGTTGCACTTCTAGCTGCGTCTGTAACCACGCTTCATGTCGGTTGGTTGGGCGTAGCCACACTTCCTCAAATGCGATCAAGATAGTTAGTCACGACACCGAGGTAAGTGATAAACAGTGAAAACGATTCCAAAGTATTTTTAGTACACTGGCATATTGAACTGAGCGGCACGAAACCCACTGAAGCAACTCGGCGACTCCAATTCAATCGGCCGGCGTAGCTTACAGCAGAGTCGAAGGAGCTTGTCCTTCCGACCTCTAGGACAACCAAATCACCGTGGGCGGTGGACCTGCCCTCACGACTCAGCACACCGTAGCCGCTGGCCCCGCACCTTCCTTGTCCGACTCGTCCTCTTGCCGTACACAGTCCCACGTGACTCTCGATCGCCGCCGATCCCAACACACCTCCCCAGCAGAGCGCACGCGCTGCCGTTAAATCGGCGCCGCTGGAGATGAGCAGAAGACAAAGCATCGAAGTCGACTCAAAGCTCGATGGAAGCTGGCGCCAGAAACGCACCAGCTCAGACGTTTTCTAGACTTTTTTCCCTTTCACGTGCTTAACTTCAAATATCTGTAGAGCAATCAGAAGTTTGAGGCTCCTTCTTACATTTGAATTCGATTCGTTAAAGTATTCGTTTAAAGGGGGTTTGAGTTTGCTGCCATAAGGTGTCGCCAGCACAGCGGTCGGCAAATATGCAGCTCGAAGATCGACGGTAGGTGCTGGATGAAGTGCGCCTGTGAGGAGCGAGGCCAGAGACAGACTCGCAAGCAACGCACCGCCAACGCCCTCTCGACCGCAAGTATTTAGGTCGCCGCCATAGGTCGGAGGGATCAGTCTCAGTCTCAATCACTAAGTCAGTCTCTCAGTCACTAGCTCAGTCACTGACAGACTGACTCGACTCACTACTCCAAGTTGGCGTTCGTCATTCATCGCGGAGTGGGCTTAGGCTTCGACAGTACGTAGCTCCAAACTATAGCCATATCACCGATATCGTCTGCAACAGGACTATTATTGCGGAAGACCTTGTACCACAACACACGGACTTACTTAAAGGTAAGTAGCTTCCTGTTGATGTAAATAAAGAACCCTGTTAAACCATGTGTGCAGTTGTGTTTTAGAAAGAGGATACCGGCCACAAAACAACATCCTCTCCGTTGCTTCCCACGGTACAAGGCTCAATAACGGCGACGAGAAGACAGCATTACTAGTTTTAATCTAATCTGATAGTACATCGAGGAAAGTTGCCTCTAGAGAGGAAAGTTGGAAGAAAACTGCCTGTGAGTCGCTGCCCCCTTATCTGGCCGCCGTTCGTTATCGCTGCGCAGTATTCAGTGAGGAGACTACAGCGGCTCGTGATGGAGCTGGATCCTTTATTCAGAACGAGCCGACGGCCTCGGCAGCGTTAGAAGACCACCGCGGAAGGCGCGGGAAAGAATGTAAATGCGGTCCAGAGGGCGACTCGCAGATTCCCGCGCGACTGCGGGGGCAGAGAAATGGCCGGCGTTTTACAAGGGGTGGGGTGGGGTGGCGTGGGAGAGAAATATCGGCGGCGCTAAGGGCCCGTCTGGCGGGGCGCCAGCGCCGGCCGCTATCAGTCTTCCAGGCGCCTCCAGGAGCCCTGGAGCGGGAGGTGGCAGTGGGTGGGTGGGGGGCCGGGAGATCGCGCCCCGCTGATGCGGCAGCCCCGGCTGACGGCGGCCATCTGAGGCTGCGAGCGGAGCTGATGACGGCGGCAGGCAGGCAGGCAGTGGGCGTGTGAGGGGGGGGGGGGGGGCAGCGCGGCAGCCTCTGAGGTGTCACACACACAGTGAGCCACGCCACACGTGCACTCAATGTGAAAACACCTGTCTCTCTGATGTCACTCATTTGAGGAATTACGCACACACACACTGGTGGGAAAAAAATCAGAATACCGAGCAGGATCTGGGCGACATTAACGAAAGTTCGTAGGCGCGTTTCTACACATGGAAGACGACGTGCATCCGAATTTCGCACCAGTCGCATAAGACTGCACCTAGTAGCACCACTATAAGGATTCAAATCAGGTTTAAATACACGCTGTAAGCGGAGGTCAGTGTTGGATACCTTTGAGATTGGACGTGGCGAGTTAGCCAAGAATGCCTTTAACACGACAAAGACGCCACTATCAACACCACACTGAACGAGGTCGTGTAAAAGGGCTACAAGAAGTTGGACTTCCTTCTACATCTACATCCATACTCCGCAAGCCACTTGACGGTGTGTGGCGGAGGGTACCCTGAGTACCTCTATCGGTTCTCCCTTCCATTCGAGTCTCGTATTGTTCGTGGAAAGAAAGATTGTCGGCATGCCTCTGTGTGGGCTCTAATCTCTCTGATTTTATCCTCATGGTCTCTTCGCGAGATATACGTAGGAGGGAGCAATATACTGCTTGACTCCTTGGTAAAGGTATGTTCTCGAAACTTCAACAAAAGCCCGTACCGAGCTACTGAGCGTCTCTCCTGCAGAGTCTTCCACTGGAGTTTATCTATCACATCCGTAACGCTTTTGCGATTACTAAATGATCCTGTAACGAAGCGCGCTGCTCTCCGTTGGATCTTCTCTCTGTCTCTCTTCTATCAACCCTATCTGGTATGGATCCCACACCGGTGAGCAGTATTCAAGCAGTGGGCGAACAAGTGTACTGTAACCTACTTCCTTTGTTTTCGGACTGCATTTCCTTCGGATTCTACCAATGAATCTCATTCTGGCATCTGCTTTACCGACGATTAATATTATATGTTCATTCCATTTTAGATCACTCCTGATGCCTACTCCCAGATGCTTTATGGAATTAACTGCTTCCAGTTGCTGATCTTCTATATTGTAGCTAAATGATAAAGGATCTTTCTTTCTATGTATTCGCAGTACGTTACACATGTCTACATTGAGGTTCAATTGCCATTCCCTGCACCACGCGGCAATTCGCTGCAGATCCTCCTGTATTTCAGTATAATTTTCCATTGTTACAACATCTCGATATACTACAGCATCATCCGGAAAAAGCCTCAGTGAACTTCCGATGTTATCCACAAGGTCATTTATATATATTGTGAATAGCAACGGTCCTACGACACTCCCCTGCGGCACACCTGAAATCACTCTTACTTCGGAAGACTTCTCTGCATTGAGAATGACATGCTACGTTCTGTTATCAAGGAACTCTTCAATCCAATCACACAATTGGTCTGATGGTCCATATGCTCTTACTTTGTTCATTTAACGACTGTGGGGAACTGTATGAGAAGTCTTGCTGAAGTCAAGAAACACGGCATCTACCTGGTAACCCGTGTCTATGGCCCTCTGAGTCTCGTGGACGAACAACGCGAGGTGGGTTTCACACGATCGTCTTTTTCGAAACCCATGCTGATTCCTACAGAGTAGATTTCTAGTCTCCAGAAAAGTCATTATACTCGAACATAATACGTGTTCCAAAATTCTACAACTGATCGACGTTAGAGATATAGGTCTATAGTTCTGCACATGTTCGACGTCACTTCTTGAAAACGGGGATGACCTGTGCCCTTTTCCAATCTTTTGGAACGCTACGCTCTTCTAGGGACCTACGGTACACCGATGCAAGAAGGGGGGCAAGTTCCTTCGCGTACTGTGTGTAAAATCGAACTGGTATCCCATCAGGTCCAGCGGCCTTTCCTCTTTTGAGCGATTTTAATCGTTTTTCTATCCCTCTGTCGTCTATTTGGATATCTACCATTTTGCCATCTGTGCGACAATCTAGAGAACGAACTACAGTGCACTCTTTTTCTGTGAAACAGCTTTCGAAAAAGACATTTAGTATTTGGGCCTTTAGTCTGTCATCCTCTGTTTCAGTACCATTTTGGTCACAGAGTGTATGGACATTTTATTTTGATCCACCTACCGCTTTGACATAAGACCAAAATTTCTTTGGATTTTCTGCCACGTCAGTACACAGAACTTTACTTTCGAATTCGTTGAACGTCTCTCTGAAGGAAGCAGAGGATATTGTTCGGTGGCCGGTTTCCTCTTTGTGTAACACAACTGCACGCATGTATTAACTTGGTTCTTTCTTCATAAGAACAAGAATTTCCAGTCCGCTATGTACACTACTCTGGTCGCAATGTGCTCCCTGAGACTGAGACCCTATGGCTGATGACTCTGTGACTGAGTCGGGCTGTGACTGACTGCGCCCTCCGTTCTGCAGCGGTGACTAAGTACTAGCGGTCGAGAGGGCGTTGGTGGCGCGTTGCCTGCCAGTCTGTTTTCGGCACCTCTCCTGATAGGCTCACAACGTCTTTGCCGCCCGGAGTGCTGGCGCCAGCTTGTGCCAGCACAAATTCTGGGACTCGACAGGAAACTTGCAGCAGACACTCATGGAATTCAAGGGTCTGATTAACACTATTTATCTACGATGAGAATACTACACTGAAGGCTAATTCTAAACATTGGAAAAAGCAAAGGAGGCAATTGGATGCACGAGAGAAATCAGGGTCTGAAGGCACAGGAGCAGGTGCTAAGAGAAATACCTTACACGGGGCAGCCGGTTAAGTACAAACTTCAGAGCAGCACTCCGAGTGAGGGAAACAAACATGTCGGAGCTCCCCCAGGCTGACCACGAGCGATTCAGAGTTGGCACCCCAGCGAACTCACAGAAAACTTCCTCTGAATACCAAAACATGGGTTTTTAAAGAATCATGGCAGCGCACCATTTCTTCCTTTCTAGGTCGACCCACCAATCCACTGGCGCTTAACAAGCTTCGACAAAACTGTCGGGTCAACCTGCACCCCAGGCCGCCTCTGTTCAACCAAATTTAGATTCTTCCCCAACTCCTTCTCGGTAGCTAGGAATGCTTCTGGATTTTACATCAACAACAAGTTTGGTATCAACAGCGTCCAGCTGAAAGCTAAACGTCACTGCCACTCCTATTGTGGCCAGCAACGTGTTTTATGTCACTTGGCCCCGTCCTACATCCTTCTGTCGGTGGGGCCTGCTGTAGTAGCATTCTAAGCTGTGTAAACCGACTGATGTTGCAGTTCTCAGGAGCAACTATCAGCCTTGCTGCCTTCGCTAAGACGTGCCTTTTCATAGTGTCTAGACGGTGTGGGGTTACCAGTTAATTCTCTGAAGTGGAACTTCTGCCCTGGGACAGCTGCCCATAGCGCCTACAATTTGCGCGGCTCTAGTGTTACTGTTTGTCTCCGGTAACCTAAACGCTACCACTTTTGCCTGCTCTCTGCATTGTGCCTCTGATTTTCTTACCTTGCAGTGCCCCTGATGGCTCCAAATAGCCTTAAGCGTAACAACAATAAAAGTCTTCGTGTCATCAATATATGACAGAACGTACAGTCGCAAGAATATGGCGCTCCAGATGGCGAAGTGGCGCAAACGAGATGGAAGACCATCGTGTTTGGTGTTTGGCTGTGGCAAATCGTACCACATCTGCAGCAGAAATCTGAGCAGTTGGCACCACAGCGACATAACGAACTGTTACAAGAGGGTTACTTCAAGGACAGCACCGAGACAGACGCTCTGTAGCGTGCATTCCACTGACCCCAAACCACCGCCATTTGGAACTTCTCTGGTCTAAAGCAGTAATCCATTGGAGGGTAGGACGAAGGTCTGTTGTGTTTTCCAATGAAAGCTGTTTTTCCTCGGCGACAGTAATGGCTGTGTATGCGTTACAACGAAGCCAGCTGCGGGTCTGTAACCGTACTGTCTGCGTAGTACACACACTGGACCGACACCTGGAGTTACGGTCTGTGGTGCGATTCCGTTTACCAGCAGAAGCACACTCTTGGCTACACCACGCACCCTCTCTGCAAATTTGTACGTCTGCTGATTTGGTCTGTCGGGCTGCCACTCATTAACAGCATTCTAGGGAGTGTTTTCCAACAGGGTAACGCTCGTCCATTTCTGTTGTAACCCAACATGCTCTACAGAGTGTCGACATATTGCTTTGGCCTGCTTGATCAGGAGATACATCTCCAATCGAGCACATATGGAACATCATCGGACAACTCCAGCATCAACCACAAACCGTCCCTGTAATCATGGAACTCCATCCCACAAACTGACTTCCGGCACCTGTACAACAGAATGCATGCACGTTTGCACGCTTGCATTCAACATTCTGGAGGTTACACCGGTTATTAATGTAGCAGAATTTCACATTTGCAATGGCTCATCTCTCACGTACATTAACCTGTGCTCTTGCAGTGTCAATCACTTAAATATGTATTCCCGAAATTTCATTACTCTACTTTAATTAATTTTTGGGGCTGCGATTATTTTCCGTCAGTGTACATTGTGCTCTTGTATGACAACTTTTCTGGGTATCGGAAAGCCCAGAGTGTATGAATCAAGTTTGCCTTTACAAGCACCGATCACATGAGACCCTGTCTGTTCATGAGACGTGGAAGGCTGTAGATATCGTGGTGGGCCAGACGACTGATCCGTCCTACAACAGGTGCGCAACAAGTCTCGAAGCTCTGTCAAGGCACCTGCCAATGCGTTGCAGTGTGCATTGTGTTGCACATCGAACACCATCTCAGAGGGCTTTAATGAAGGCAACGGCGTCGGTGATGGGAGAAACAAGTCTTCACGTGTATCCACCTTCGTAGTGTACACATCCCCCTTTAACCAGCCCCATAAACAGGAGTCTAATAGGGTTAGATCTAGTGGTATGGCAGACCAGTCAACGAATCCATCACGGCTACTCCATCGTTGAGGAAATGTGTTAATCAGATACTGGGATACTTGTCTGGTACAGTGAATTAGTGATCCGTCGTGTTGCGGGTACAATTGTTATCGTAACTGTAATATCACATCTTTCAAAAGTGCAGGTAGGTGTTCTATCAGGAAATATGCGTGTGCTACGGCTGTCGTGCGATTTGCCAGGAACATAGGCCCTATTACTAGGTGATCAATCATACCACACGAGACGTTTACTGAGAACCTAACTTCGAACCTTGTTTCGCTTGTGTCGTGTGGGTTCTCCGTCGCCCACATATGAGAATTGCGGGTGTGCATGGTACCACTGGATGTATATATAGCCCCATTTGTAAATAAAGTGTGTTCCATGATATCTCTATATACAGCCAACCACTCACAGAATTGTTGTCTGCTTAATGAGACACTTGGGTGCAATGTTGCTTGGGCTGCACATGGAATTGATACAAGCCCTCAGAAAGTAATACATGCCAGACTCTCCTTTGTGGAATATCGGGCTGATGAATAATGTGGTGTGTACTGGTGGTGAGACTCCATTGTACCACTGCCATAATGTCGTCCTTTCCTCAACTGACTGCGTAGTCTCACGTTCTCATGTTACTTGTGCATTGGGCAGTGATTCACATAATTCTTGAAAGTCCCTGGGAAATACCCTGGTACAGGGTGTTCGTCAGTCAGGGAAATGTCTCTAGTATTCCACCACAGCGGCATGCGCACTGCCATCACAACACCCATCCAGAAGCAATATGTCTGCCTATTTTGCAGACGTCAACGTATGCGGCATGTCGGTATTCACGGAGGACACAAATGGACTTGCTCAGGCACGATAGGGCACGCGGCCTCACGACTGCCCACTGATCGTACCCACGACTGCATGCTGGATGCACTTCCAGCTGTTGGCTTCATGCAACGTCACAGTGCTGCCAACCTCGTATGGCACGGGTCAGTCACCCGCCCCACCATTATTCTGTCCACCACAGCGCCTACACAGCGTTTCAGCAAGTAGTTTTCACACTTGTCGTCAAAGCCATTCGTGGATGTGTGTACTCTTCAAACCGCTCTAGTTCCCTAACGATCAAAAATTGGACACATGTTCACAGGACTTTTCCGGTTTATTTTCACGCGTAGGATCACCTCAGAAATTAGGTGACATTCCACCTGAATCTCCCTGTGTAAGGAGTGTAGTCTTGTCGGAAACTGAAATGTGAACAGTTCGCAGTAGAGAGAAGAAAAAAAATAGAAGCTTACGAAATGTGTTGGTCCAACATAATGCTCGCGATTAGACGGATAAATCAGATAAGTAACAAAAAGATATTGAAGCGAAATGGGGACAAAAGAAATGTACAGCATAATTTGATTAAAAAATGGGGTCGATTGATAATAGACATATTGAGGAATCGAGGGATGGTTTGTTTGGTATTTTAGGAAACTATGATGACTAGAAACTAGTAAACCGAGGCTTTGTTACAGTAAGGAGGTCCAAGTGAATGTACATTACAGGAGCTATGCAGATGGTTCAAATGCAGATTCCATATTCACAGATTTCCAGAAACTGTTTTCCATGGTACCACATTGTTGACGAAAAAAAAATGGCTCTGTGCACTATGGGACTTAACTTCGGAGGTCATGAGTCCCCTAGAACTACTTAAACCTAACTAACCGAGGCAGGATTCGAACCTGCGACCTTAGCGGCCGCGCGGTTCCAGATTGTAGCGCCTAGAACCTCTCGGCCACACCGGCCGGCAGCTGTACAGAGATGAAGAGGTTCGCACAGAATAGAGTAGCGTGAAGGGATGCAGCAAACCACTTTCTGGGCTAAATAAAACAACAACAACAAAGTAATGTCCATTACGTTCTGTGTTTTATATATTTCGTACACTTCGGCTTTTGCTGTGTCACAGGTTGTGGTGCTTCCTTGGTATGCCGACGGCTTCTGATGGCAGCCCTGGGTTGATCTCGTATCGCGTGTGGCTGCTATTTTATGATTTCATTTTTACAGCTTGTTCTACTGGTGATTTTACGTGGGCCAATATTTTCATACTTTTATTTCTTCCTGTTGATCATATAACTTCACAATATATTGACAAACATGATTGTCATCAGTCTCCTTCCCTACTCGTAACAGCGTGCGTAGTACGTGCTTTGAGGAGTTGTGTATGGACTGAGTGTTAGGACTTCGACTGTATACTCTTTGGCGAGGTATGTTTACACTCTGTTGTCTTTGCCACTCACAGTGAACGCGAGCAGCAGTTGTGTACGCGTGGAATTACTTGTGAGCAATGAGCGGTTCTTTCCGCGCTGTTTGATTTGTTTTGGGTTTTTAGCTCACGTGTGCTGTCCACATGCTTCTTACATATCGTCTGTTCTTTTTATATTCTAGGTGTAGCCCACCTATTTCCGAACGTCTTAAGAGTTTTTTTTTCTGACATTCACCTATAGCAAATAATTTCTAATCCACGTAGTCACGTGACCGTTTTTATGTTGTGGCTCTACAGTCAATTTACTTGTACACATTTTGTATATTTTATAAAATTTGCCCTATTTCAGTGCGTTGTTTTGTTACAGGTTTCGATGATTGTCGTGAAAACTCTAGGGCGGACAATAAAACATCTTTTCTAACGGAAGTGGCGTTCTACTCTGCGAATGAGAAGTAACGGGAGAGCTACCAGCATTTCAAGAGGTAAGTCGTGAGTTTCTTTCTAAAAGTGTATAAACGTGTATTTTTTGTGTCACAGGATAGGTTACTCTCTAATCTATCGGTATATGATGACTTCACATAAGCCCGTGTGATCTGAGGGTTGATTGAACGTGATTTATAGCGGCTTCGCGATTATCGGTGATGTGGGAACGAGGATGCATAACTGGAGGCGTGTTTGCAGAGGAATCGGTAAATAAAACATACGCTGCGGTGGTCGTCCCCTTCGGTAGCACGTAACGAGCGTAGTTTAGTCCAGGATGGGATGAAGTTAGCGTACAGTCAGGAATGTAACCACACACACAAGCAAAAGGCGCGGTCTAGGCGCTGCGAATTGTTTCGTACAAGGATGTCGCACTAACATAAAGAACAGACCACTTACCCATTCGTGCCTGTCTGAAAAAAATATTTTTTAAATTTTTTATTTATTTATTTATTTTTAACAGCAAATGACGGGTCGCATGTAATAAATTTGCTGGCACGAATTTCCACTTTGAAACTGGTCAAATGAAACGCCTGTCCAATTTTAGAGGGTCTAATGAACGACGCAGGAGAGAACGGTAGATTGTTTCAATTTTTAACTGCAGACGTCGTTCATGTGTTTCGTATAAAATAAGTCGGTTACATCTTGTGGATGGTGGCTCAGCTGACCTTGCCTAGTAGACGTATAGGTCCAGTGGAGACGACGTCTGTAATGAACATGTGACGGTACTGTATAGATCCAGTAGAGGTGACGAGTATGTTGAAGACTGGGATACTGTCGTTCTGCTTTAACGAGTAACATCACCGTTCACATCTCTTGTTTCATTTTAAATAAGTTTATGGTGACAGATTGATGTGTAGTGTAGCCCGCCGCCTAGGTTAGATTGTAAGGTGTCAGTGTATTAGTCGTCCAAGCCAACGAATGTTTCCTAACAATCTGTTTTTTTAATATATTTTGTGTATTCTAGAGCTTTAATAACGTCCTTGATGATAGTCGCTATCTTATACATATGCCATGATATTTCCACGTTTATAATATGTTTGAGGGCGTTAGTAACAAGAAAAAAACCAACTACTCCCGTCACAGATCGAGCTAGTTTGCAGACTTTTGTTTGCCAATTCTTCTTTCGTGTTGTCTCTGACGTCATCCGCTGGTCACATCAGGCGGCTCGAATTTCCGTCGTGTTAATGACGTCTGCGGTCTGTGCATGCATATTGCATTCTTTACTAATATCCATTTACATCTACATTTAAGTGCGTAGTCCCACGTTAGTGAACAGCGTGTGGCGGAGGGTATGCTTACTGATCTAGAGAAAAGTGACTGTACGTGTCCTAATCTGTCATCTAATTCTCGTAATTTATTCCGGACCCCTGCGCGAGGTATTCGATGCTTGTGCAGTCTTCTTCTGATGCAGGTTCCCTTTATTTATCCAGCATAATTTCGCGAGGAGTACGTCGTTTTCCTTCCATTTAAGTTCGCCGAATATCTCTGTTAGATTTTCGTGTGGTCTACACCGATATGTTAAGATTACAGCCGTGCGTCTGTGATTTCGTTCCAAGTGTACTGGCACGTACACTTGATAGACTCCAAAATGCTGGAACAGTGCCCTAGAATTGGTCGTCTAGTGCCTTGTGTGCGATATTCTACATAGACGCACTGCACTTGCCAGAACCCTTCCAACAACTCTAAATCTATTCGCCTTCTCTGTCAATGGCTTTGACGCTCCGTCCCATTTAATAGACTATCGTTTCTTAGTACTATTCATAAATTCACGCTGTGACGTGTTCAAAATGTTGACTACCTGTCTTGTAACTGGATACTGTCTGGTTGTTTACATGTGCTGTAGACATTACGTTGCATTTATCCAAATTTAGAGATAACTGCCACTGGGTCAACCGTTTGCTCCGATTCCACTCGTCAGCTTTGACCCGTGACGTACTGTAACTGTGTTGTTTCATGCCGTAACGGAGCAGCGGCGTATTTGCAATGTATTGTGGTTCTAGAACTGCGAAGACGCTCTCTGTGGTGGGATGGTTATGTTTCTAAATTGGTTGCGAGTGATTTTAGTGCGGAATTGGATTTCAGTGCTGTCTGTTTCTCGGTGCTTGTTTTTGTTCCGTTGTCTGCCAGTTATTTTAATGTCCGTAGTTGTAGTGGCTACTGATTGGTTTTAGGTTTTGAAATTGTTACCCTGTCGTGTTGTCATGGTTTCAAAGTTTTTTTTTTTTTAATCTTACAAAGAAATTTACTAGTCGTTCGATCGTTGCTGCCATGGGAGGAGGTATCGCTCCACAATGAAATTTCTCGTGTTATACTGTATTCCTTGTGGAAGAAAGTGCGAAATGTAAACAGCGCACAGAATTTATGAAATTGAGCAAAGTCTAATTTATGAAACTGAACAAAGTCTGTGCTTCTAAAACTAGTGCGTGTGCGTGTCTGTGTGCGTGTGCGTGTCTGTGTGCGTGTGCGTGTCTGTGTGCGTGTGCGTGTCTGTGTGCGTGTGCGTGTCTGTGTGCGTGTGCGTGTCTGTGTGCGTGTGCGTGTCTGTGTGCGTGTGCGTGTCTGTGTGCGTGTGCGTGTCTGTGTGCGTGTGCGTGTCTGTGTGCGTGTGCGTGTCTGTGTGCGTGTGCGTGTCTGTGTGCGTGTGCGTGTCTGTGTGCGTGTGCGTGTCTGTGTGCGTGTGCGTGTCTGTGTGCGTGTGCGTGTCTGTGTGCGTGTGCGTGTCTGTGTGCGTGTGCGTGTCTGTGTGCGTGTGCGTGTCTGTGTGCGTGTGCGTGTCTGTGTGCGTGTGCGTGTCTGTGTGCGTGTGCGTGTCTGTGTGCGTGTGCGTGTCTGTGTGCGTGTGCGTGTCTGTGTGCGTGTGCGTGTCTGTGTGCGTGTGCGTGTCTGTGTGCGTGTGCGTGTCTGTGTGCGTGTGCGTGTGCGTGTGCGCGTCTCTCTCTCTCTCTCTGTCTGTCTCTGTGTGTCTCTGTGTGTGTGTGTGTGTGTGTGTGTGTGTGTGTGTGTGTGTGTGTGTCTCTCTGTCTGTGTGTGTGTGTGTGTGTGTGTGTCTCTCTGTCTGTGTCTGTGTCTGTGTGTGTGTGTGTGTGTGTGTGTGTGTGTGTGTGTGTGTGTGTGTGTCTCTGTCTGTCTGTCTGTGTGTGTGTGTGTGTCTCTGTGTGTGTGTCTCTGTGTGTGTGTCTCTGTGTGTGTGTCTCTGTGTGTGTGTCTCTGTGTGTGTGTCTCTGTGTGTGTGTCTCTGTGTGTGTGTGTCTCTGTGTGTGTGTGTCTCTGTGTGTGTGTGTGTGTCTCTGTGTGTGTGTGTGTGTCTCTGTGTGTGTGTGTGTGTCTCTCTGTGTGTGTGTGTGTCTCTGTGTGTGTGTGTGTGTCTCTGTGTGTCTCTGTGTGTCTCTGTGTGTCTCTGTGTGTCTCTGTGTGTGTGTGTGTGACCTGTCTAGATTTATTTCTTTGCTAACTTTTGGTGGCAAGTATTTTTGACCTTTATTGTGAGAATGAAGTTCTTCATGTTCGCAATTTTCTCCGAGATGGGGTACCGAAATTTATTTTGTAGTTTTTCTTTATTTTGTGGTTTGTGTTGGCAGTTGAAGTTCATATTTCGTAGTATACAGTCGTGAATATCGTGGAGTGTGTTGTAGTTTTTTGGCCTGGTTAGGTTTTGTTAATAGCTAGTTCTACTAGCTATGGGTTGTTGGTATCGTCGATATCGACTGAGCTACGTAGGTGAAGCTAAGTTTCCGACACCAGGTTTTCTAGTTCTGTGTAGGATCCTGGTATCGCTGTCTTCATGTGAGCTAGGGTCAATTGAGATACTCGATTCCAATTGTGTTTCTTGTAACTCTTTGTTCGGTTTATTGTCGAGGCTGCGTGTGTGCTTTTTTCGGTTTTGTGTAACTTTTTTTGTAATGATTTCTTACTGTCGTATTTGCAGTTCGTCCTCTCCCGAAAGCTCCTAATTACCTCTGTTGGCCCGTTCCTTGCATTTTATCAGTGGATTGAAATATTTCACGTGTCAACTACGGTTGTTTGCGGGCATTACGATCTTTCTTGTAGTCGCCATGTTGATGACGTCATGGAGCAAATCACGCGGGTGCAATGGGACAGTGCGGCAATCCCCGTACCATTCACTACACCAAGTGAGAATGTCGTCAGTTTTCTGTATCTCCTCGGTCTAATCCAGCGACGACAGTCTTCTGCAGAAAAGAGCATCGTGAGCGCAGTCTCGCGGTGGACCTGTTGGGCGCGTTGCTTACCAAGACTAATAACATCAGAGGAGCTGTAGCGGCCCCTGGGGCACACCCGACGTCTCTTCCGCTTCCGTAGGAGGTCAGCCGTCCACTATAGCCTAGCGGGTTCCATTAATCAAATATTCACTGATCCAGTACACTCGGTATTACGACAGTGTGCCACGTCGTCTTCAACTAACCAAGAATGTTCGATGAGCTAGGGAGACGGAATTCAGCTGTCCATCTGTGTTAGTTTTAAGACAATAGATTCCAAGAGCTCGCACGTTTGCACCACAGATATCGCAACTAATCGTCATCCAAATGCTTTCTTGAAAAATGAAGATACGATCAAGGTTTGTTGCGCCCTCCAGTGTTTCCCTCCGACAATCTCTTCCTCGACCGAGCGCTCTTCCTTCGCTCTTGTTCTGGCTGACGATACTTCAGAATTCACTTCGATATATGCTCCTTTCCTTTCTTGCACTCTCACTGCTGGTGTTTTTGGTTTGTTTCTGTACTTCACTATTTTTTTCCACTATGACTAAATACGAAGAGTGGAAATTTCAAAAGTATTAAGTGCAAGTTTTTTGTTGGTGCGTGGGCAGAGCTTTTTGAGCAGCGACAGAGATTTTGCAATTATGGCGAAACAAGTGAAGTTACACCTTTGCTTCGCAAGATTTACTCATTGCCGTTGATACAGCTAAAGCTAGGAATCGATTCGGTGTAATTATAGTGCATACAACTGACTTCACTGACTTTACATATGCTGCTGATACACTGTTGTCAAAGCAGGCGTGTAATATCTCCCAATGCCGGGTTATTAGTGTGTCTGAGACTCACCCGTCTCAAACAGATGTGTAAAAAGTATTCTTAGTCTGAAACAGAATAATGGAAAAATGTCATTGCATTCAAAAGACGAAAGACTGTCTGACGTATGCCATGATGTTTATAATTTGCAAAACAGAAAGACTTGTTGACGTTAACGCCTTTTCTTCCTCAAAAATAAAGTAATTTTTACAGTAAATTATGCATATGACCTCAAGAATGGTGTTGTGTAACAAAAAGGACCATTGCCGAGATTTTTTCTTGAATTTAATTTGATATTTTCTCGTAAAATGTTTGAGAGGCGAGAAATGGTATTTATTGACAACATTTGTACTAGTTAAAAAAAACTAATTACTGCTCTATTTCTGTAGTTGCATTATGACAGCTAAAACGTGGTGCATCGTTATTACTGGCGCTTGAAACGAATACTTTCATATTAACTTTTACAATCAGTGAATTCCTTCGTATGGCACTTTCGTCGTTCTTAATTATTTATTTATTTTCTTACTTCTCTCATTATTTTACTTTGTTTTTGAGTGAGCAGTATAATTGTCTGGTGTCACAATACCTTCTCATTTCTGTAGATATTAATAAGTTATGTACAAAAATAAATACTTGTTTTATTTCCCTAACAAATGTGAGGCCTGTCACTTGGAAAGTTTCCACTCTTGTTACGTTTGTTTCGTGATACAATTAACTCTCTTCCTGTCACATATTATGCAGCGAGCTACTGCCTTCAGATAATTCCTCTTTACCCTTTCCCCTTTCGGCATGTAGTTTCGTAACTGTCCAGGATTCACACTCTTACAACAACGTTGATAGCTGCCATTACTGTACACCGTTTAAGTAGTCTCTCTCTTCCCCAATTCTTAATTGCTTTTCGTTCAAGACAGTTGGAAATCCATAATTTTGTATTGAATTCATTATTTGATATGTAAGCTGTTACTCCCATGATACGGAAATTTGCTAACTTACTCTATTGTTTTCTTATTAATCACTGTTTTAGCTCTACCTAGTTCTCGTTCTCTAAACGCCATCACTTTCGGTTTCGACGTCGAGGAATTCTGATCATAATCAACTGGTTGTTGTTTTGAGAAACAGGTCTAGCCTGTTCTGTAGATAGTGTATTCTTTCAGTTAAAATCACTTCTTCGTCTGCAAGAAACATAGTCTCTAGAGTTGCTTTATCTACACATGTCAAAAGTTTTGCATCATCCCGGTTCCCAGAACTCCTGAAGATAGACGCTGACTGTGGATAGTGCAACACACACACACACACACACACACACCCTTTGACTGTTCAGAGATGTCACTAAACCCGCCCAAAGATGTAATATACAGTGCATGAGCAGCGCCTATTAGACGGAGGGGGCCCGACAGCCGATCAGTTCGTCATTCCACCATGTAGGAGGTACACGGCTCGTGTTGCTGTAGTTCAACCATGCCTAGACGGTCAATACCACGGTTCGATTGCGTCCGCATTGTTACTTTGTGCCCAGGCGTCTCGGAGTGAACCAAAGCGATGTTCGGAGATGGTGATACAGGGAGACAGGAACTGTCGATGACATGCCTCGCTCCGGCCGCCCAAGGGCTATTACTGCAGTGGATGACCGCCACCTACGGATTACGGCTTGGAGAAATCCTCACAGTAACGCATCCATTTGAATAATGCTTTTCGTGCAGCCACAGGACGTCGTGTTAACACTCAAACTGTGCGCAATAGGCTGCATGATGAGCAATTTCACTCATGACGTCCATGGCGAGGTCCATCTTTGCAACGACGACACCATGCAGCGCGGTACAGATGGGCCCAACAACATACCGAATGGACCCCTCAGGACTGGCGTCACGTTCTCTTCACCGAAGAGTGTCGCATATGTCTTCCACCAGACAATCGTCGGAGACGTATTTGGAGGCAACCCAGTCAGGCTGAACGCTTTAGACACACTGTCCAGCGAGTGCAGCAAGGTGGTTCCCTGCTGTTTTGGGGTGTCATTATGTGGGGCCGACGTACGCCGCTGGTGGTCATAGGAGGAGCCGTAACGGCTGTACGATACGTGAATGCCATCCTACGACCGATTGTGCAAACGTATCGGCAGCATATTGGCGAAGCATTAGACTTTACGGACGACAATTCGCGCCCCCATCGTGCACATGTTGTGAATGACTTCCTTCAGGATAACGACATCGCTCAACTAGTGACCAGAGTGTTCTCCAGACATGACATATGGTCAGCGTATAAATTAAATACATTAATTCACAGAGTGCTGTCTTGTCTGAGTCACGACTACACTACAGCTACCGTTTGTGTATTATAAATTTTAATATATTTTCTCTCCTGCGTACTTCGTGTTACTCTTAGTGATTGAAACGGAAGTCCCTCGCCCCAGTTACACGTGAAATAATTCTGCCCGTGGAAGCTTGAGGCTGAAAGCTATGAAACAGCTGAGTAATCCGTAACACAACCGACTGTTCGATTAGAAACATTCTTTCCGCATTTACACTCTGTTTAATAATGTGAAAAGTCGTGGGGGAGAATACATTCCATCGTCTCGTCTGTTAGCGGATTTTTACGCTCTGCATTTGTTTTTGGATCTCGGTAAGAATGACTGTTTGAAAGTCTGTGTCCGAGCTGTTATTCAGTGGATATACTGAGAGGCCCCCCATGTCGAGGAAAAGGAGAAATACTAAACTTCTCGGGAAGCAAAGGAAACACTGCAGTTCTTAAAATTATGCTGAAATTCCGGTTTTCTCCTCATTTTTCTTTAAAATGGATGTACAGAGAAGAATTCTAATGCGCGGTAGACAATCGTCATACGTTCTCTTGATGTTAAAATTTGTTTAGCAAACATGTGGGCTTTTTCAATATGGACAAAAATCAACCAAATTATGCCTTCTTTCCATTCTCTTTGGAATTATACTCCACACACAGTTAATTTTTGAAACTTATTGGCCAATTGTGTGTCGATGTAGAAGCTCTGCGTGATTTCATCTTTTGGTGATAATAGCTGAAATTGCCTTAGGCCATGCATTTTCTTGTCATTTACAGGCATATATCGATTGTTCTCTCTGTTTAAAACAGTGCTGACAACATAAAATTTTAAGAAAGGCCATGTCTTCTGCACAACTGGGAGTTTCTTATTGATACTATGCTAAACTAAGTCCGAACAGGCCTCGGAAGGCTCAACGGCACCGACCGGCAGCCGTGTCATCCTCAACCACAGGCGTCACTGGATGCGGATATGGAGAAGCAGGTGGACAGCACACCGCTCTCCCGGCCGTATGTCACTTTACGAGACCGGAGCCGCTACTTGTCAAAAAGTAGCTCCTCAGTTTGCCTCACAAGGGCACAGTTCAGCCCGCTTGCCAACAGCGCTCGGCAGACCGGATGGTCACCCATCCAAGTGCTAGCCCAGGTCGACAGCGCTTAACGTCGGTGATCTGACGGAAACCGGTGTTACTGCGGCAAAGCCGTTCGCCTCTTCCATACAATGACTGCATAAAAAAACAGAAAATCCCGGAACACATGGGTTTCTCTATATCATGATCGGTCTGTACTTTTAAAGTAGAAAATAATAGAAGACTCAATTTTGTCAAAATAGACGTGGGGTTTCTCTGTATTCCCTTTCAGTCAGTCTAATCTTGTCTTCGTCACGGTCCCTACGGCATCGATACGTAAGGGAGTTGCAGTACATTCCTAGATTCCTCACTTAATACTGCCTCTCGAAACATTGCAAGTGGAGTTTCACGGTCAGTTTTTGTCTATTGTCAGTGGTTTGACAGTTTAGGTTGCTTTAGAATGTCCATTACACACTCCTACTGGCGAAACAACCTGTGACTATTCGTGCTGCCCTTCTTTGTGTACTAATCAAAACCATCCTGACACCTTGTCTAATGCGGAATTGACCGCTAGGCGTCACGAAAGGCGAACCCACCAGTATAAAAGGAGAGGGACGGGACCACGTAGTCAGTAGAGGAAGAGGAAGCAAAACCAGTGCTTGACGTCAGAAGTACAAGCAGAAGAAATAAAACAAATTCACTATAGTCGGGGCTCAACTGATCCCGTCACTACATGATATAGTAGGGGAGATCGTTATGTCTTGGGAGACTAACCAGACTTTCGCCTGTAGTAACAGTAATTTATAATACAACTTCTTATTCTGTTTGTAAATGACAGCATTAGCTCATTGTGTGCTACAGTCATATTACGAAATTATATTACGAAATTACGTACACTACTTAGGGAAGGAAGATTTCTCCAAACACGTAAAATTGTTCGCACGTAATACATGGTCACGTACCTAATAACAAATATTTTCTCTGTATACACTGAGGAGCCAGAGAAACTGGTACACCTGTCTAATATCGTGTAGGGCTCCCGCGAGCACGTAGAAGTGCCGCAGCACGACGTGGCATGGACTTGACTAGTGTCTGAAGTAGTGCTGGAGGGAATTGACACCATGAGTCCTGCTGGAGTGACCATAAATCCGTAAGAGTATGAGGAGATCTCTTCAGAACAGCACGTTGCAAGACATCCCACATACGCTCAATAATGTTCATTTCTGGGGAGTTTGGTGGCCAGTGGAAATGTTTAAACTCAGTGGAGTGTTCCTGGAGCCACTCTGTAGTAATATTGGACGTGTAGGGTGTCGCATTGCCCAGCTGGAACTGCCCACGTCGGAATGTACCATGGACACGAATGGATGCAGGTGATCAGACAGGATTCTTACATACGCGTCACCTGTCAGAATCGTATCTACACGTATCAGGGGTCCCATATCACTCTGATTGCACACGTCCCACACCATTACACAGCCTCCACCAGCTTGAACAGCGTCTGATGACATGCACGGTCCATGGATTCATGAGGTTGTTTCCATACCCGTACACGTCCACCCGTTCAATAAAATTTGAAACGATACTAGTCCGACCAGGCAGCATAATTCCAGTCACCAACAGTCCAATGTTGGTGTTGACGAGCCTAGGCGAGGCGTAAAGCTTGGTGTAGTGCAGTCATCAGGGGTACACGAATGGGACTTCGGCTCCGAAAGCAATTTCCGGAAGGGTTGCACTTGTCACATTGAATGATTTTCTTCAGTCGTCGTTGGTCCCATTCTAGCACGATCTTTTCTGGTCACAGCGATGTCGGAGATTTGATGTTTTACCAAATTCCTGATATTTATGGTACACTCGTGAAATAGTCGTACCGGAAAATCCGCACTTGATCGCTACTGTTCAAAAATGGCTCTGAGCACTATGGGACTTAACATCTATGGTCATCAGTCCCCTAGAACTTAGAACTACTTAAACCTAACTAACCTAAGGACATCACACAACACCCAGTTCATCACGAGGCAGAGAAAATCAATCGCTACTGTGTCCCTTCGATCTTGCGCCGACTGTGATACAAAGTTCAAACTCTCTTACATCATGATAACCTGCCATTGTAACAGCAGTAACCGATCTAACAACTGCGCCAGACACTTGTTGTCTTATATAGGCGTTGCCGACCGCAGCGCCGTATTCTGCCTGTTTACATATCTCTGTATTTGAATACGCATACCTATACCAGTTTCTTTGGCGCTTCATTGTAAATGACATCATTCACTCATTGCGTGCTAAAGTCTTACTATGAAATTACGTTATTTCGGGGAAGGAAGGTTTCTCCAAATAGGAATAACTATTCCCAGGTAATGCGTGGTAACGTACCTAGGAACAAATATTATCCTTATACATAAAAAGCAATATGCCGACTGAGTCTGATTCATGGCCAAGCCCACACCACTAAGGATAGAATTTTGAAATTTGCAGAGGGTGGTGTTCTTAAACTGTGGGCGTCGTTTAAGAAGGTATTTTTCGAGATTACATCCGTAAGGGGATGAAATACGGCACCAAAGGCATTGTGAAAATCTGTCTCTATTAAGGCGATGTAGAAGCTAGAACTACGAAAACTGGTATTCGGTTTCTCGGTCAAAAATTTAAGGAAAATATACATTTCGGCCTTTTTGAAAATTCATTCACTAAGGAGGTAAATACGGGATGAAACCTTTTTCGAAAATATGTTACTATTAAGGCAATTTTGTAGCTTCAACTACGGAAACTGGTATTTGGTTTCTCGGTCAAAAATAAACAAACATGCCTCTCAGCATTTTTGGAAATTTAAAACCCACCTGGGTGAAATAGTACTTGAAAGTTTGTTTGAAAGTAAATCATCATTAAGCAACAACTAAACTATTTTTAAAGCTACATCTATGAAATCTTGTGCTTGACTTCTCCGTTAGAAATCAAAAAATACTTGTTTTATCAGACTTCAACCCCGTAAGTGAAATAGGGGCCAAAAAGTTTTATGGCATTTGTTCATTATGGAAGCATTTTCAAGGCTAACTCTATGAAAATACGTTTCTTGTTTGTGTTAGAAATAAGCAAATAAATGCTTCACTGTTTTTCGAAGTTCAACCGCTAAGGAGGTTGAATAGAGGATGAAAATATTTATGAAAATATTTCGATGTACTAAAAAAATTTGAAGCTAAATCAATGAAAACTAGTATTCTCTTCTAAATTAGTTAAAATAAATATGCATTGGGAGATGGAAATACCACCACAACAACGGGAAAGGCATGATTAACAAAAACCATGGACTTCAGCTACCAGAATCAATCTTTGGACAGAGGTACAAACGAACAACCATGCTCCTATGGCCCCAATTAGCGTAAAAGTTTAGAAGGTATTGCAATTTGTCAACAACATAAAAGTTCGATTTAAAGAAAAGAAAACTATAGAGACCCTTTGGCTTACGCAAGTGAAGCAGACGGCGTTACACTATTTGAAATATACAACTGCTGATGTCAAGAAAATCTTATAAGTATTGCGTTTAATACTCCTTCCGTTACGTTATTAATCTAATAAATATCAATAATAGGTAACTGAAATTAACGTAAGTAGAAGTACAACATTATCAGAAAGCAGATCTGTTGTAAACGAAAATATTGGTTCTAGTTATAATAGAACACCTCACCGTTCGATCTTTATCTTGTCGGCACTCGCCGAACTACGCAAGGATAACCTGCAGACCGCGGGATGCAGTACTGGCGCCCCTACACACACTGCGTGTTTTAACTAGGTGACGACGTGAAGAAAGAAGCCGCAGGAGTCAGTCGTACTGATGCGGTACTTGATGGGGGAGGACAGAATGTAATCCTATGCAAACTCTCGGAATTGATCCCAGTTAGGAGGAAGGCGTGCGCCTGCTTTTTCCGTGGGCAGCAGGACACGGACTTAACTGCGGTACAGGCCGTGCGCTGTCCCAGTAATCCCCTGCTTAGGCCGCCGCGAAGGCCCCAACTTCGCCAGGCTCTGCTATCGAACCTGCGAGACCTCCCCCTGCCACCTCCCCCCCCACCACCACCACACCCGTCTCACCCTCTCTGCTGCCACCCCCTACTCCCTCCCCTTGTGAATGCTCCAGTGGCAGGGTGGTGCTGGCTGCAGGCACGACCTGGAAGGGGGCGGAAAATTCCCGTATCAGTTAAATAGTGACTTCGCGCCAGTCAGAACGAGTTTGGTGGAGTCATGGTTTGGGCGACAGTTGACAGATGTCCTACTACTCTGTCCTTTCTTTTTCTCAGTATTTTCAACAAAACCCTTTCCTCGTCGTTTCTGCAGAGAACCTCCTCATTCAGCGGCACCAGCACGGTAGCAGGAAAAAAAGAGTGAAATATTCAAGACGAACTTCAAGTGGTCCGCGCAAACCAAATGATGAGAACATTGACGAATAGAAAAAGGGGTAGCATCATTGACTGATAATCAACATCGTGGTTCCCTCGTTCAAACCCAGCCACTGTTTAAGTTCTGAATAAAAATCATCAGAAATGGCGACCGAGGACTTTTGACACAACAAATCCCATTTCTGCCATCGGCCTCGTCAGAAACAGCGGAGGACCAGAAAGAGGTTCAGCGCACACTCTTGCTCTCGGGGTGGGAAACTGCGCCTAAAAGGCGGAAGAATCAGCAGTGATCAACGCATGAGGATTCAGAAGGCTATGGTAACCACAGCGTTAAAGACAAATATTGTGTGTATCCGCAGGACATGTCGCCTGTAATTGAAAAATTGTTATGATCATCTCTTCATCTCCGGGGATGACTGCCAAGGGAAAGGTGAACATGAGGAAAAGATAGAATAACGAACGAAAGGATAAGGTTTTAATAGCTGGAGCATGGACAAGTTAGAACGTAGTAGCAAAGCTAGAAAATCTGAAAAGGAAATTGCTAAGGCTCAGTCTAGATATGGTGGGAGTCAGTGAAGTGAAATGGAAAGAAGACGAGGATTTCTGGTCAGACTAGTATAGGGCAATATCAACAGCAGCAGAAAATGGTATAGCGGGAGTAGGATTCGTTATGAATAGGAAGGTAGGGCAGAGTGTGTCTTACTGTGAGTAGTTCAGTGGTTTCATTGGTCTCATCCGAATCGACAACAAACCAACAGCGGCACCAATAGTTCAAGTGTACACGCCGGCGTCTCAAGCACCACATGAATAGATAGAGTACATGAAGGTGCTGGAAGGGTAGTTAACTGTGTAAAGCGAGATAAAAATCTAAGATAATGGGGATTGGAATTCGGTTGAACGGGAAGGGGTAGTAGAAAGGTCTATGGAAGAACATGGGCTTGGTAGTAGGAATGAGAGAGGAGAAAAATTGAGTTCTGCAATAGATTTGATCTAGTAATAGCGAATATTCGTTGAAGAATCACCAAAGAACGATGTATACTTGGAAAGGGCCGAAGATACGGGAATATTGCAGTTAGATTACATCAAGGTCGGGCAGAGACTTTAAAATCAGATTGTAAAGCGAACCGAGGATCAGATATCGACTCAGATCGCAATTTATTAATGTTGAAGGGTAGTCTCAAGTTTAAGAAACTAATCAGGAAGAATCGGTGTGCAAAGAAGTGAGATACGGAAATACTAACGAATGAAGAGTGAAACGTCCCCTTAGAAAAATTACACATGACTGTGCTTAAACTCATACACAATATTTTTAGCGCAACGCAATCTGACTTCAATAATCCCTACAAAAGAATGGCCCTGACTAACAATAACCTATACATTTCATGAATCACTTACCTCACAAAAATCTTCGTTACTCGAACTACTGCAATACAGCGAGCGCCACTACTGCCAGCTAAATAAAAGATTCTAACTACTGAAGGCACTAACTACTGATAGGCATACTTAGCAAATGAAAGATTTTGATAGAGAACAATCAATGTATTTACCTTAATAGTGTTCAAAAGTCATATATCAGTTCATGACATCCAGTCTTACAAATTTACTGTCTCTGTCCAGATCAACCGCTCTCAAACCTCCGCCATCTCTCTCCCCACATCCCCCACTGCTGGCGGTTCACCTCCAACTGTGCAACGCTACGTGCTGTTAACAGCCAACTGCCCAACACTACAATGGCGAATATTACTCCAACAATGCAAACCAACCACAGCCTTCCCTAGCTGTTTGATAGACTTAATGTCTTACGCGTTGTTGTTGTGGTCTTCAGTCCTGAGACTGGTTTGATGCAGCTCTCCATGCTTATCTATCCTGTGAAAGCTCCTTCATCTCCCAGTACCTACTGCAACCTACATCCTTCTCAATCTGCTTAGTGTATTCATCTCTTGGTCTTTCTACCCTCCACGCTGCCCTCCAATACTAAATTTGTGATCCCTTGATGCCTCAGAACATGTCCTACCAACCGATCCCTTCTTCTAGTCAAGTTGTGCCACAAACTTCTCTTCTCCCCAATCCTATTCAATACCTCCTTAGTTGTGATCTACCCATCTAATCTTCAGCATCTTCTGTAGCAGCACATTTCGAAAGCTTCTATTCTCTTCTTGTCCAAACTGGTTATCGTCCATGTTCCACTTCCATACATGGCTACACTCCATGCAAATACTTTCAGAAACGACTTCCTGACACTTAAATCTATACTCGATGTTAACAAATTTCTCTTCTTCAGAAACGCTTTCCTTGCCATTGCCAGTCTACATTTTATATCCTCTACTTCGACCATCATCAGTTATTTTGCTCCCCAAATAACAAAACCCCTTTACTACTTTGTCTCATTTCATAATGTAGTTACCGCAGCATCACCCGATTTTATTCGACTACATTCCATTATCCTCGTTTTGCTTTTGTTGATGTTCATCTTATATCAAGACACTGTCCATTCCATTCAACTGCTCTTCCAAGTCCTTTGCTGTCTCTGACAGAATTACAATGTCGTTGGTGAACCTCAAAGTTTTTATTTCTTCTCCCTGGATTTTAATACCTACTCCGAATTTTTCTTTTGTTTCCTTTACTGCTTGCTCAATATAGAGATTGCATAACATCGGGTATAGGCTACAACCCTGTCTCACTCCCTTCCCAACCACTGCTTCCCTTTCATGCCCCTCGACTCTTACAACTTCCATCTGGTTTCTGTACAAACTGTAAATAGCCTTTCGCTTCCTGTATTTTACCTCTGCCACCTTTAGAATTTGAAAGAGAGTATTCCAGTCAACATTGTCAAAAGCTTTCTCTAAGTCTACAAATGCTAGAAACGTAGGTTTGCCTTTCCTTAATCTTTCTTCTAAGATAAGTCTTAAGGTCAGTATTGCCTCACGTGTTCCAACATTTCTACGGAATCCAAACTGATCTTCCCCGAGGTCGGCTTCTACTAGTTTTTCCATTCGTCTGTAAATAATTCGCGTTCGTATTTTGCAGCTGTGACTTATTAAACTGATAGTTCGGTAATTTTCACATCTGTCAACACCTGCTTTCTTTGGGATTGGAATTATTATATTCTTCTTGAAGTCTGATAGTATTTCGCCTGTCTCGTACATCTTGCTCACCAGATGGTAGAGTTTTGTCAGGACTGGCTCTCCAAGGCCGTCAGTAGTTCTAATGGAATGTTGTCTACTCCGGGGGCCTTGTTTCGACTCAGGTCTTTCAGTGCTCTGTCAATCTCTTCACGCAGTGTCTTATCTCCCATTTCATCTTCATCTACATCCACTTCCATTCCCATAATATTGTCCTCAAGCACATCTTCCCCATGTCTTACGCAGTACATTACTAATGCTGTATTGCGTGCGTTACAGGATTCTTTTTCCTGCTCATTTGCGTGGATTTACATTTTTCTACGTTCAAAGCAAGCTGCCATTCATTGCCTGTTTAGTCATCTTGTCTCCTCCTACAGTCACTCAACGACGACAGCTTGGCTTACACCACAACGTCGTCCGCAAACAGCCGTAAACTGCTGTTCCATCTGTCCGTCAGATCATTTGTGTGTACAGAGAACAAGTGCGCTCCCGTCACACTTTCCTGGGGACACTCCTGACGATACCCTTGCCTCTGATGAACACTCGCCGTCGAGGAGGACGTATCGAGTTCTGTTACTAAAGTGTCTTGGAGCCACTCACGTATCCGGGGTACCTAAACCTTATGCTCGGACTTTCATCAACATTGTGGTACCGTAGCAAACAGTTTCTGGAGAGCTGTGAATATGGAATCTGCCTGTTGCCCTTCACCTACGCTTCGCAGAATACCGCGTGACAAACGGGCATGCTTAGTTTGACACGAGCGATGCTTTCTGAAGCCGTCATGATTTGTGGACATAAGTTTTTCCGTGTCGAGGAAATAAATTATATTCGGACTCAGAATGTGTTCAAGAATTCCGCAGCAAACCAATGTTAAAGGTTTTGGTCTGTACTTCTGCGGGTCCGTTCTTTTACCTTTCTTCTATACAGGGGACACCTGCGCTTTCTTCCGTCACTTGGGACTTTGCCCCACGTGAGAGATTTCTCGTAAATGCAAGCCAGGTAAGTGGCCAGTGCCTCAGAGTAATCCCTGTAAAAACAAATTTGGATTCCATCTCGACGTGGCGACTCATCTGTTTTCAACTCATTCTATTCCTTCTCTCCTGCAGGGATGCCTATTTCTATGCCCTCCATGCGCGAGTCTGTGCGACTGTCAAACTGCGGTATATTTGGACGACACTCCTGGATGCATCATCTCTTAAACGTGAAATTTAAAACTTCACCTTTCCTTGTGCTATTTCCTGTTGCCCCCGAAGACTGTTTGACGAGCTACTGGGTGTAAGATAGTGATTTTACGTAGGAACGTAATTTTCTAGGGTTCTCGGCAATGTCTTTTGCTAAGATGTGAAGATGGAAATTGTTGTATGCTTCGTGCATTGATGTTCTATCGGACGCACGAAAGGCTACTAAGTTTTGCCTGTCGATATTTCCGCGTTTTTCTTTTTTTCTTTTTTTTTTTTTAATTGAGCATGCAACAATCTCTGTTTCCTCAGCATTTCCTGAATTTGGTTATCAAACTAGATGCTCTTTCCCATCCTTAATCCACTTACTTGGCATAGAAGTCTTTACATCACGATTAACAATCGTTTAAACTTTGCTCACAAATCCTCTCCGTCCGTCGTATTGGAACTAAGTGTTGTCCATTCATTGCGTAAGTGGGATACTACCAACTGCTTGTCTGCTTTTTCTAACATAAATAATCTTGTACTCTTCTACATGGAAATATTAGCTTTAGTAAGCATCTTCGCTATGATATCACGGTCCCTAATCCCTCTCTATACTGATATTGTCGTTATTGTCAGACCTGTTTGTAATTACAAGGTCTAAAATATTTCCATCGCATGTCGGCTGTCGTACTAGTTGTTCAAGCCAGTTTTCTGAAAAAGATTAAAAAAATACACGAGACTGTCTGTCCATACCACCTGCAGTGAATCCACAGACGTCCCAGTCTGTATTCGCGAAATTAAAGTCGGCTCCAACCAGTGCTGCAATACCTGGGTATTCCCAAACCACCGTGCATAGCCTTTCTTTGAATGAATCTACAGCCCTTACAACGGAATCAGCCAGCCGGTAAAAATGTCTGATAATTAACTTGAGTTCACCTTGGCCTGTTACGAATTTCAGCAATGCAAGCGTTTCAGTCTACCATTAATTACTAACATTTTTGTTCTGGTGTAGCAAAAGCCGAAGCAACAGGCGCGTGTAATCGTGTCAAACGCAGAGGTCAGCTCCACAGGCTTACAAATTCCAATCAACAGTGAACAGTGCTTCGCGAATAAAAGTTGTCTCGTAACACGGCCGCCACAATTGAAATCAATTGCCGTTCCGTGTTGTCTGGCGTTAGCTGCTGTCAAATTTTTGAGAGAGATCTCCAAGTCTGGCGCTCCCAGCGTTAAATTTTCCAAATGCTCTAATCTTCTGGGCAGCAGCTGCTGGTACAATTCTTTTTGTCGTGTACATAATTAGAGTTCCGTGCCTCAATCTCTCAAAATGGAACCCTTACAGTATCGCTTTGCTCTCCGCCTCTGTCCCTTTATCGGTCCGTCTGTCCGACCACTAAGAACCCTTTCTCTCAGGAACAGATAGACTTAGCAAGTTCAAATTCAAGGCACATATTAAGGTCTATGGTCCCTCGGCAGTGTGAAATTTTTAAGTTTCTAAATCAGTGTAATCAAAAAACACGGCTATTTATGTCACCTATTTTGAAACTCGTAAATCCACTCACCACAACCCATAGGGTACTTCCGGTTGACATGGAATAATGAAATTCGTCAAGAAGCACGGTTTCACAGTACAAGTACAATAAAAACCTATATGGGAATTGTTAAACAAGAACTATATCACATGAAAATATCTTTCTGCCATCAGAACATGCATTGCATTCACCATCCATCAAGAGCGTAATAGACAAACAGTTCCGTGTGCAAACATAAAATGTAAGTTGTATTCACTTTTTAGTAACTAAATAAAAAGTGTTTTATTAAATCTTCTCTATCTGCATAAACTGAAGTGCCCTGGCTGCATACTCTCGTGTGTCCTGGCTGATCCGATGAACTACTGTAGAGATTCTGATACGGTCTTCGGCCGATATCTTGACAGTACCTACATCCATCTCCGTCCTTTCTCGCAGTTACTTTTAACTATGACAGCAGGCCATCTTAAACTATTAGACCAACTGTTTCTCCCCTGTACAAATACAGCGGATACGAACGTACGAACTACTTCACTCTGTAGTTAGTGGGTTCTAATAACGAAACATCGGCAGTTACCTCGCAAACAGCTCGTTTACGGATCCACCACGTTTACTGGAACGCCTCGGTTTCTATTGCAGTTTGCTTTCTGCTAGTGTCAGTTTTCGCCATTAATTACCATACACCTTTTGTAATAACAACTGAGTTTATTATGTCAATAGGACAACTACATCACAACTACGTTTGTGTGTATATTTCCGATTGTAGACACCAAGGCGGCAAGTTCGCGAACAAAACACAATGGAAGCTGCGAGATGTTGTGGCTGCTTTCACACAACACTTTTTTTCCCTTTTGTTTTTCCTTCCTTTTGCCTGCCCTTTTCCGGAAAGGCTTTTCGCGAATGAACTCGCGTACCTACCCCCACCGCCGCGCTCCCCGCAAATTGGAACGAATTGCTGTGGGGCTCTGGACAGCGTTAGCTTCCACGGAAGCAAGAGTAGGATTTGTTGGGCAGCGCCGCTATGAAATCTCACAGGCATTTTTTTGCTGAATTTTTCACGCGGAAGGATCGGAAGAAGTGGGGTCCACAGAGTATAGACCATAACGGTGGGAGGGGGAGAGGGGGGGGGGGAGAGAGAGAGAGAGAGAGAGAGAGAGAGAGAGAGAGACTTCCACACCAGTACTTCTCTTTTTAAGGTGGAAACGTCTATTCGCTGGCCGGCCGAACTTCATTGTGAGACAAAATACCGTCATATTTGAATCGATGATAACTGCAAGACTAACAGCAACACGTAAACAATGATTGAGTCCACAATAGATAGATAATGTCTGTATCAGTTTGTGGAGCAATATTTGTTTTGCCTCTGATGTCATCTTACTAGTCAAGACTCCTATGACCTGAGCAGAACTGTCCACCCGACATGTTTTCCTCAAAGTACACGATACTCACACTTGTTTACGTATGAGCCACGATGCGAGTAGAACTTTATAATTAAATGAAGAATTCGTCTGAATATGGGTGGCCACTGAGCTGTGAACTGCACTGACAATTGCAAAAATGGTTTGCGGAAGGTTAGATTTCCAAGTGATGCTGAACGAAGAAAAGATGGGCCATAAATTGCCGCACAGACGACTAGAAACCAGGACTTGGCACTCAGTTATGTATTGTCAGTATATGTTAATAAAAGTAGTTATAAACATGAAACCAACTGAATACATCTGCGTTCCTTCCCCCGCCGAAAACTATACTGAAGCAGTTTGTCTCAAACTTTCACGATTTCTGAGATATTTTAGAAATTGTAATAGTGGAAAGGAATATTTATTGTGATGTATTTATACGTCGTTATCATAAATATACATACACAAAATGAATAATGCTTAACCCCATCAGGTATATAGGGACGGTAGGACGAACGGATTGGTCATTGTGAGGGAACCTTCACGGGGAATATAAGCTTCAAAGAATAAATATTTGACCACAGCTCAACAAGCAACAGATTTTATGTCTTACTCTTTGTGTGAAAGGTAAAGACATTTAATAACAGGGTGAATTCCTGATACACAAAATTTACTGTTGGTGTTTTGAGAGGCGGATGGGGGGACTACTCAGACCTCCTTGCTGGTGAAGAAGGAATTTGTTCCAATGAATAAACAATAATAGTCTTGAAGGTATGCTTGAAAGATGCTTTAGTGCTTTCATGATACAGGAGGTGTGTTCCTTTTTGCAGTGTTCCAGAACCCCTATTAATTGCTTATATTATGCCTAGATAGAAGGCAGAGCTAAAAAACTATTTTCTAATACTTCTGTCACTTCTTCACTGAGCTTTATATGAACCTATCATAAAGTACACAATATTAATACTGGCTAAGTGACAGATGAAACTGTTAATAAAAATTCGTTTCACTGTAACATGAAACAATAAAAATGTCGTGTGATTAGGGCCTCCCGTCGGGTAGGCCATTCGCCGGGTGCAAGTCTTTCGATTTGACGTCACTTCGGCGACATGCGCTTCGATGGGGATTATGATGATGATTAGGACAACACAACACCCAGTCCCTGAGAGGAGAAAATCTCCGACCCCGCTGGGAATCGAACCCGGGCCCTTGGGATTGACGTTCTGTCACGCTGACCACTCATCTACCGGCCGCGGACACGTGAAACAATCCTCTTCCCCATCTCTACAATAAGAATGCGGCGTTCCTAAAAGAGTGTTTACTTACGATTAACAAATAAACACTACTTTTGCAAGTGCCCATATAGGGCCAAAAACTTACAAGTAGGCACAGGTTGTTTCTGCATGAGACTTGTATTTGAAGACATTGATACGTAGTTCTTAACTCATTACTCTTAATATTTACAGTCTACCCCCAAAGTTCTGAGCCAGCATGTCTATAGCCGTGTAATATTACATATCAGTTTTTCTGTTACATGAAAAGGGTAATGTAAATAGCTCGATACACATTAATTACTGGACGGTACACTTCCTAGGTACAGTATTAAATATTTGATAAGAAATATTGCAAAAACTTGCCCGAATAGTTTAACCACCGGTGCAAGATAAACACGGTCAAATCCTGAGAGTTTGCGAAAACATGGCAGGCTACTCAGCCTATAATTAAAGGCTATTCCACCAGTGTAGGCGCATTCGCGACATTGTAACGAATTGTCTTTGTATGCAGTTACAAACTGGTGTAGTGTGGAAACTGTTCAGCTAGGACACTGATTCGGGCGTCATTGCGAAGGGCTCACCGACCACTGCTGGGTCCCAAAGTGAAAAGATAAAAATATTCGCCGAAAATACAAATGAAAAAGGCGTTAAACGAAAATTAGAAAATAAGATGACGGTTCGTATTTCTCGTTAATGCGCTCGGGATGATAGAAAACGCAACTCGAGAGGAAAGCTCGCGCCTAAATGAATACAAAATTCCTACGAAAGAGCTAAGGCAGCATCGAAAATGGAATTAAAAAAACGTCGCAAAGCGATTACGTAGCTGGCCCATCGGGCGCACAGCCGTCAGCGACTGTACGAACGCCTACGGATCACGCGAGGGCGTCGCCGCGAGGCAATAAAGAAGAAAATGGTACTAAAGACACAGATGGCGACATGGCAGCACCGAGAGAGAAACGCATGTATCGCGACCACCGAATATCGCCATCCTGCCGTCCGACGCTGCCATATCGGGACAAATGTGCGTACATCGATGAATGAATGGTGGTACTGTAGACTGTGAAGTTAGTCAGCAACCAACTGGAGATCCACACATGGAAACGAAACATGTTATCATTTCATGCCGATGTTTTCAGGAAAAACCTACGGCACGGACCTGAACAACGCGCACAGAAATCTTTTTTCTACAGTTTATTTCCATAACCCTCCAGCAGCCGTTTTCCGCCATCAGCCTCGTGACTGGTTTGATACGGCTCTTCACGACTTCCTCTCGTGTGCCAACCTGTCCATGTCAGAGCAGAACTGTTGGATATGTTTCAGTCTCTATTTTCAGCTACAGTTCTTGATGCTATTTTGTCAAAAACTGACATTTTGACCCCGTGGCTGTGTAGAAAATATATGTTGACTCTCACACATAAGATTACAGCAAACAGCCACTTTTTACAATTTTATTTATTTAAACAGAGACGTTACCGGCTTCGAACCTATCAGTTCGAAACCACTAATGGCGCTGTTTAAATAAATAAATAGCATTGTAAAAAGTGGCTGTTTGCTGTAATCTTCTGTGTAAGAGTCAACCTATGTACAGTTCTTGACCTCTACGGCTCCCCCTCGTACAATAAAATTCATCTCCTGGTGTACTGCCATCCTGACCCTTATTCTTATCTGTGTTTTCTATGTATTTCTTTTTTCGCCTGCGTTACCATTTATTTACACAGGACAACATAATTCTAAATTTCCAATACTTTTTGTTGAGTACCAGTAACAGCTTCTTATCTTACTGCTTTTGGCGCTTAACGCATGCCTGACAGTTTTTCCCCCTATCATGTACAGTTTTGTCTCATTGCGTTATGAGCTACAAAAATATCGAAAAGTAATTTTTCAGTATGAACGAAGCATTTAGTGTAAACACAATACTTCTTTGTTTCTTTCTACACAGAAGTCTATTGCTTTTTATTAGTCTCCTCTCTCTTCCCCGGTACGCTGTGGATTTCCACCAGCCCTGATACTGTCGACTGATCACTTAGGCATCTTGATGAAAGCTTGAGCTAATTGCTCACTAATAGTACCAGGGCAGGAAATGAAGATAAGCCATGAGGTTGAATATTGGCTATCAGAGAGATATACGCCCCTGACACCAAAAGAGGCTAACAATCACTTTGTATTCAAATTTGGACTCCAACGTTTTCCGAAGGTCATATCCCAGAAACACACCTTCTTTCAGTTTTGCTTCTGATAGGCGATAAATCTAGCAGAGATACTTTAAACATTCGCCGTAAGTTGAATAACGCGTAGGTGTGGTTTTTTCGCATCAGCACAAAGAAAGCATCTGGAACAGAAATTTCAGTGGAAGTCAAATATCTGAGTCTGAAACATGTGGTTACGGTACAATACTGCTCATACTTCAATTATTATAATTCAAACACTATATAAAATAAGGGCAATGAAATCTCCGGGTTTCCAGGTTCGATTCCCGGCGGGGTCAGGGATTTTCTCTGCCTCGTGATGACTGGGTGTTGTGTGCTGTCCTTAGGTTAGTTAGGTTTAAGTAGTTCTAAGTTATAGGGGACTGATGACCATAGATGTTAAGTGCCATAGTGCTCGGAGCCATTTGAACCATTTGGTAATGAAATCTGTTTTAAACATTGAGAGCAAGTTGTAAAACAAAAGGTTGACTGTACGAAATTTTTGTTATTATAATTTAGCACGCTGAAATTCACAAAACGAGACTAATTTCATTTAAAACATTTTTTGTTTCAATATTGTTCCATATTATCATCGCAAGCCTACAGTTTGTCTTGAAATGGTTCAGACAACGGAAAGGAAAGGCGATAAGCAGAAATACGCAGACTTCTTGTTAGAAGTTGTCGGTTGTAGCCAGTATTTGATGCTCGTAATTTCCACGAAACACACTAACATTTGCGCACAACATTTCCGCAGTTATACAGGGATTGACGCTTGTACATGTGGCAACAGTGTGTGAGGAGACTTCAAGTCGCCGTACAGGTTAATCCAGATTAATTTTTTTTCTAGGATTTCCTGCATCACTTCAGTAAGGTGGCATCTGTATTGCTGAATAAAGAAAAGTCGTTATTTAACGTTTTTTATCAAAGATCTCGAAAAGTACTTGACCGATTTGATTCAGATTTTTACACGATACGCTAGAAAACATTCAGTTCGCCATCGGCCACAAATTTCTTTAAACAGCGTACAGATTTTCTGGTAAAGTTGTGGGAGAAAGAAACTGCTGTGTTGTGAAAAATGCAGTTTTCTTTTTCGGAGTCAGTTTTAGCTACGATAGAAAGATATTTAAAACATTTGATGAACTGTTTCTCCCATGTATATTGTCTCTCCTTGTATATAATTTTATACAAACATTGTGTCATCAATGTGCAGTTTAGTTTTCTTCCTCGACGTCGGTTTTAGAGAAAAGATGAGAGTTGGCTTATGATTCGAATATCACCGCTGAAACGTCCAAAACTTTGTAATCCTACTTGTTCGTAGATTAAAACTACGCGAAGTACCGTCATCGAAGCTACTATACTCAACGATCCAACACCCGGAGACGTCTCTCTCATACACCATACACCAATGATCCCAACCAATTTACTCACTCATTTTAAGCGACTTCAATTCCTAATCGAAGTTTATTTTGCACTAACAGCATCCAAGGACCTAGGTCTGAGGGAGGGGAGAAGGTGGAGGGGGGAGGTGGGGGGAGCAAATGGTTGGCGAGAGAGACAGAGAGAGACAGAGAGAGAGAGACAGAGAGAGAGAGACAGAGAGAGAGAGACAGAGAGAGAGAGACAGAGAGAGAGAGACAGAGAGAGAGAGAGACAGAGAGAGAGAGAGACAGAGAGAGAGACAGAGAGAGAGACAGAGAGAGAGAGACAGAGAGAGAGAGACAGAGAGAGAGAGACAGAGAGAGAGAGACAGAGAGAGAGAGACAGAGAGAGAGAGACAGAGAGAGAGAGACAGAGAGAGAGACAGACAGAGAGAGAGACAGACAGAGAGAGAGACAGACAGAGAGAGAGACAGACAGAGAGAGAGACAGACAGAGAGAGAGACAGACAGAGAGAGAGACAGACAGAGAGAGAGAGAGACAGAGAGAGAGAGACAGAGAGAGAGAGAGAGAGAGAGAGAGAGAGAGAGACAGAGAGAGAGAGACAGAGAGAGAGAGACAGAGAGAGAGAGACAGAGAGAGAGAGACAGAGAGAGAGACAGAGAGAGAGAGAGAGCAGGAGGAGATGTGCAGGGGGGGGGCGGAGAAATTCATATTTCCATAGATATTTAACAATTGCGAAACATTGCTGGAATCACTGCTTCAACATAACGGCAACTTTCATTTTACGATACAGTTTTATTTATCTAAAGCAGATTCCATCAGATGACCGTCTCTAAGTCAAGAATATCATTACATCAGGTTAAAGAAAGGTTCCTGGACTTTATGTACGTAACTATCATCATTTGCAGAATTAGCCAATTATATGGACAGATGCCGCAGCTGATAATAACTACGTACGTGACACAGGGAAACCTTGTTTTAACCTGATGTAACGATATTGGTGACTTGTTGATGGTTATATGACTGAACCTGGCCACCAATAAACACACACATCTCACAATTGCTTTTGGGGATTTCGTGACGTCGACCTTTTAACGGTATAGGTCGAAACGTACATGCAGAGCTTCGCAACCATATTGTTTTGGGAATTAGTAATTGTCTCAAATTTTAGTGTGGTCATTTTTCACAACAAGTGAATAAATATTGGTTTTATAATTTCAGAACTACTATCCCTTGCTGCAATGTAACGTTTATTACTGATGCAGACGCCAGTCAAATTGTCTAGAGAAATATTTGTGATAGTTATTCTGCAAAAAACAGATTTGTTTTTACTTTAAAGTTCTAAACTGACCAACGCCACAAGTTTTGCGTGGATGAATTAGTACATAAATTTGACTTTCCTATCATCTGGCCATTGGCTAATGGATGCACCTCCATTACACTAAGTGAAAACGTAGTGGAAGTGTGAGTTACACTAAGTGTTGTGGCAGTGTGGCCTCTAAGCGATGACCAGAAAGAGGAGGTTCTAATTTAGGCAGGACAGTCGAATAGCTGTAAGCAACATTTTATCCATGTAAAAATTACAGCGTAAACCGTTTCGAATCTGTAAATAAAAATGAAATTGCATTTTCCAGGATAAATCAACGGAAGATGCATTCAAAATAAGAAGCAAAACATGCCGAGAACGTAAATTAGTACTAAATTACAGCAAGAAAAATGAGTTTAGAAGTTATAAAGCGGATATTAATTGTTCCCTCTCAAACACTAAAATTTAATTAAGGGCAGAAAGAAATTACGCAAACAGTATGGAACATGTAATAGTTGTCAAAACTTTAATTTCCTTCTCATGTTGTTTAGGTGTACATCGCCTCTTCTGACCTCTACATTGATGGCATGTGAGGATGGGGCGTCCCTCCTCTCCTTCTGCTAAAAAAGGAAGCGCTTTTAGAGGGGGAGGAGGGGGGGGGAGATTGTATCAGAGCGCTCTCAGCTCTCAGCTGCCAGGTGCCATTCCTTTTCCAGAGCTCAAGCACCGCTGGAAGCTCTCCAGCGCCACTTCTGCGCGTTCGTGTCGCCACCTCAGCGACACTCCGCCTCTCAAACAATCTGTTTGGCGCTCCAGCGACAGCCTTGCGAACAAAGTACTGGCGTCGGCGTATACGTATTGAAGGATGACAGCCACAACGACAGAATCTCTCACTGTCCGGAACACTCAGTCACAAGTTAGCACTGTGTCTGTCAAAGGCGGTCATGATGCCTTATGAGGCCTGGCTAAGCGCACTTTTCGTATGCAATCAATAGCATGCAAAATCACAAAAATGATGGCGTTGGTTTCATCGCAATACGTCAATTATATCCCAAGAAATTGTGAAACGAAGTTGATGCTTGAACTGAAGTGCACAGCTAGCGCACGACTTGAGACTCAAGTGTTCACCTCACACTGCTGGTAATCGCGATGTGACTGAAGTCCTACGTCATTGTGGTATTGTATGACATCATTGGCCCATATTTCATTGATGGCACTCCTAAGCTGTACCTTACTTGAACCGGTCCTCCTCTTATAATGTGTCAAATAATGCGGCATCAGAATTATGGATGTCCTGTGCATTACATTTATTGTTGCGAAATGACAACTAGAGGTACAGTTCTGGTAACGCACTTGGTTTCACGTTTATAAACCTCATAAGTTCTGAAATATGTGGCTTGTAAAGAACAGCAATGGCGTCACAGTTTGTGACATAATGCATCGCATGTAGTACACTCCTAATCTGGTCTGCTGAACTGCTCTAATACTGTAATGTAATTCACATACAGTGCCGCACTAAAACCTGTTTTCTTATGGCTTGTTACATTTTTCGTCATCTAGTCGATATGCTGGCCTTCAGTAATGAAGAGAAACTGGATATTATTTTAATTTATGGCGAATGTTGCAGAAATGCAACCGCAGCTGTGACACTGTATGCCGAGCGCTAGCCAGATCGGCGGTGTCCGTCACGGCTAACCATTGTCAGCATCTACTTGCCATGGTTGTTCAAAATGGCTTAGAAAATACATTTTCTTTTGCTGCTGAATAGATTCAGATATTCCAGTGCAACAACATTGTGCAATCTTCACCAAAATCATGTGCAATGTCAGAGTGTGCACTGTGATGACAGATCGTTGCCATTGCTGGCTTTACATTGTTGGTTGCATGCTATTTTACAAACATCTAGTATTGATTCTTGAAGATTCGTCTAAAGAATTGGTGTCTGTATTCACGAGTCTCTTAGGGAGTGTACTGCATCTTCCCAGTAACCTAAGGTTGTTCAAAAGTGTATTCTATGGCTTACAAAATACGTTTTCCATTGCCACTTAATAGATTCGGATATTCCAGTGCTGCCAGTGCAACACTGTACAGTCTTCACTACACTGTCATGCCTGCATATTGTTGGCTTGTGCCTTGTGCATGTTTGTGGGTTCTGCAGTTTGGACATGCAAGTTATCAGAATTTCTTGTTGTAAGAGATCCAGAAATTTGTTTTACAGGCAAGAACAGAAAAGCTGAAGAAATTTTCATCTGCCATCCATTGCCTGTGCGGACTTGCCTGTGCGGACTTGCCTGTGCGGACTTGCCTGTGCGGACTTGCCTGTGCGGACTTGCCTGTGCGGACTTGCCTGTGCGGACTTGCCTGTGCGGACTTGCCTGTGCGGACTTGCCTGTGCGGACTTGCCTGTGCGGACTTGCCTGTGCGGACTTGCCTGTGCGGACTTGCCTGTGCGGACTTGCCTGTGCGGACTTGCCTGTGCGGACTTGCCTGTGCGGACTTGCCTGTGCGGACTTGCCTGTGCGGACACCAGTATGGAGCACATAGGTTCTCAAAACTGAAACAGTTGAAAACGAATAAGTCACCAGTTCCAGATGAATCTAATTTCGGTTTCACAAAGGTTTTTCTAGGTCCAAGTGATCAGCAAAAATTGCAGATGTCACTTGTAAAAGGACACACAGAATTACAGACCAATATCCTTGATGTCGGTTTGCTGCAGAATCCTTCAACATATTAACAGTTTGAGTATATTTTCGAATACATTTTCTTGAGACCGAGAAGCTTATAAAGTATGACTCATGTGAATTTGTTTGCTCTTTTCACAGATGACATTCAAACTATGGATGAAGGGCAACAGTCGAATTTAATATTCCTATATTTCTGAAGAATGTTTGACACAATGCCCCACTGCAGACTTAACGAAAATATGAGCACACAGTTTAGGTTCCCAAATATACGAGTGGCTCAAAGACTTGTTAAGTTTTAGAACACAGTATGTTGTCCTTGACAGCGAGTGTTCGTCAGAGACAAGGTTATCATCAGGAGTACCCCATGGGAGTGTGATAGGATGGCCTTTATTCACTGTATACCTAAATTGTTTGCTAATGTCACTGCACTGTATGGGAAGTATGGAAGCTTAGACAAAATTTCTTGTTGCTGGGATGCAGAAAAATGAAAACAGATCTTGCTGTTGACCGTCCATTACACTCTAATTTTCCTTCCTGTAAATCACTCATGGCCAGTCATCGACCATCCATTGCCCTCAGCCCTTATGCCATGTCAGCATTGTCCACAGAAATAGATGTCTTATGAATAGTTGCTCTGATATTGTATGAAATCCTTTTCAGCCCACTCGCTGAATCATTGTGCTAAGTGAACTACTGGTAGAACTTAGAAACTCATGAGTGCTCACGATAACACAAATTTTATAACCATGCTTTGCAATGCTCGACGATCCCTGACAGTGCATGAGGTCCACCTGGCGTTCGTTTACCTGTGGTTGTTCTGTCACATTACCATGTCACAGTCACTTTAGCAACAGTAGACTTCGACAACTTTATTTGCTACTTGCATGACATCCAGAGAAAAGTCAAGTCACTGAACTCTCATGCCTGACGCCTATCTGCTCCATAAAACACACTGCTCAACTGATACTATCTTTTGTCGACTTTTGGTTGATATCAGCAAATCATATATGTTGACAAACAACTTCATATAGAGATAATCCTTTCCTTCCCTCGCTGTCTCATCATTAAACATTAGTTGTAACAATGAACAGCAGTTTCTTTCACCTTCCCTGATTTTCGCCTCTCCACTCCTGTAGCTGACACCATACCATAGTACAGGCAAGGACGTATGTGTATCAAAAGATGCGTCTTCCTCTTTCTACCGCACGCATATGCTATGCCCACACCTGCCCTGTTTCTGCCCCCCCCCCCCCCTCCTGCGGAACAAATAGGAAATTCGTGCATGGCTCTCGTTCTTGTGAAACACAACTAGCTCTTTACTCACATGAAGTATTGAGTGCTACTCACAAGGGATTTCAAATTGATTCTGTATTTCTGGATGGCTTTTGACACTGTTCCACACAAGCGGCTTGAGGTGAAATTGACTGCTTATGGAATATCGACACAGTTGTGTGACTGGATTCATGATTTCCTGGCAGATAAATCGTTTATCGACTAGTAAAGTTATCAGAAAACAAAAACCAATTCCAAAGCGATTTAGAAAAGATATAGGTATGGTGTAAAAATTGGAAAATGGCCCAACTTCGGTTACACGATAAATCAGTCAAATGTAAAGACCGTAAACTCAACTAAATACCTAGAAATTACAATTACGAACATCTTACACTACGCTTATCCGCCCTCATTAGGAGTGCTGCTGCGCGTTGTGGGATCCTCAACAGATAGGAGTGACGGAGCACATCGAGAAAGTTCAAAGAAGAGGAGCACTTTTTGTATTATCGCGAAATAAGGGAGAGAGTGTCACTGAAATGATGCAGGATTTGGGATGGACTTCATTAAAACAAAGGTGTTTTTCGTTGTGATGGAATCATCTCATGAAGTTTTAATCACCAACTTTCTCCAGCGAATGTGAAAATATTTTGTTCACGCCGATATAGGGGTTGGTTTTTTCTGCGCGCTATACAAGATTGTAACAACAGAGAATTGTGAATGTGGGCCGATGACCTATGTATCCATGTAATTGTCGCTGTCGCTGACGTAATGGACGATAGCTGCTAGTCTAGCTACGACACCTAGAAGCCAAATTAGGGCTGTCGAATCATTCGATAAAATGAGGTGTGAATTATAAACACCCGTGGACAACCTAAAGCTGCAGTTGCCATAAAGTCTTCGAAATACACAGTCCACAAAAAATTCATTGAATCCAGGTAGTGATGGCTCCAATTATCTATGCACTGATGCACCTGACTTTCTATACATGGAGTGCTTGAAGATGGCATTAATGAGACGTCAAAACTGGTCGTCTAAGTAATATAATTTCTAAAAATATACTGGCGTTTGGCGATTTTTCTTGATGACAAAATTAAACTCCTATTGTTTTTGTGGAGTTCTTTATCGTAGTAAGTCTTGGGCCTGGCTACTAAAAGTTCACACTCGATCTGACAATTATTTCAGTATAACAAGGTGTGAAATGTGTGGAATTTCGAGAGTTTGCAGTCTCATCTTCAGGTGGAACAGAGAAATTATGTATTATGTTACAGTTTTGCTAGCTGGATGCTGCCGGTTGTTGGTTGTTGTTACATTTTGCTACTACAAAGTACACTGAAGAGCCAAAGAAACTGGTGAGCTGCCTAATATCGTGTAGGCTCCCTGCGACCACGCAGAAGTGCCGCAACACGACGCAGCAACGACTCGATTAATGGCTGAAGTAGTGCTGAGGGGAACTGCCACCTTGAAACCTGCAGAAATGTCCATAAATCCGCAAGAGTACGAGGGGTGGAGATCTCTACTGAACAGCACGTTGCAAGGCATCCCAGATGTGCTAAAAGTGTTCCTGGAGTCACTCTGTGGCAATAATGATCATGTGGTGCGTCGCATTGTCCTATTCCGCTGGAATGCACAACGGAAATGAATAGATGTAGGTGATCAGACACGATGCTTACGTACGTGTCACCTGTCAGAGACGTATCAAGGGTCCCACACCAATACAGAGCCTCTGCCAGCAGCTTGAACAGTCTGCTGCTGACATGCAGGATCCATGGATTCAGGAGGTTGTTTCCATATCTGTACACGTCCATCCGCTAGACTCAATCTGAAACGAGACTCGTCCGATCACTAACATGTTTCCAGTGATCAACCGTCCAATGTCGGTGTTGATGGCCCAGGCGAGGAGTAAAGCTTTGTGTCGTCGAGGGTACACGAGACGGCCTTCGGCCCCAAAAGCCCATACCGATTATGTTTAGTTGAATGGTTTGCACGCTGACACTGGTTGATGGGCCAGCATTGAAACCTGCAGCAGTTTGAGGAAGAATTGCACTTCTGTCACGTTGGAAGATTCTCTTCAGTCGTCGTTCGTCCTCATCTCGTAGGATCCTCTTCCGGTCGCAGCGATGTCTGAGATGACCGCTTCAGTATTGAGAAGAGAAGATCCAGTGTGGACATCAAAGTCTTATGATACCTCAATAGTAGGTTGTTGACCCTTCTGGTGTGCCAATATAAGACTGAAAAAGGAAAGCTGAAGATTTAAGATCCGCCTTTAAAGAGATCGTTCACGCAGGAAATCGTACAAACGTTCGGACGTTCGAATATCGCACAGACTCTCGCATGATAGACACAGGAATAGGTGTTGCTGGCGCAGAGGAGCAACTGGATGATTTGAAAACAAATAAGTCACACCGTACGGATGGATTTCCAATTCGGTTTTACAGTGAGTACCCTACGACACTATCGCCTTACTTAACATCTACATCTACGTCAACATCCATACTCCACAAGCCACCTGACGGTGTGTGGCAGAAGGTACCTTGAGTACCTCTATCGGTTCTCCGTTCTATTCCAGTCTCGTATTGTTCGTGGAAAGGATGATTGTCGGTATGCCTCTGTGTGGGCTCTAATCTCTCTGATTTTATCCTCATGATCTCTTCGCGAGATATACGTAGGAGGGATGAATATACTGCTTGACTCCTCGGTGAAGGTATGTTCTCGAAACTGCAACAAGAAACTTCAACAAAAGCCCGTACCGAGCTACTGAGCGTCTCTCCTACAAAGTCTTCCACTGGAGTTCATCTGTCATCTCCGTAACTCTTTCGCGATTACTAAATGATCCTGTAACGAAGCCTGCTGCTCTCCGTTGGATCTTCTCTATCTCCCCTATCTGGTACGCCGCCTTTGGTGGCCGAGAGGTTCTCGGCGTTTCAGTCTGGAACCACGCGATCGCTACTGTCGCGGGTTCGAATCCTGCCTCGGGCATGGATGTGTGTGACGTCCTTGGGTTAGTTAGGTTTAAATAGTTCTAAGTTCTAGGGGACTGATGACCTCAGCAGTTAGGTCCCATAGTGCTCAGAGCCATTTGAACTTATCTGGTACGGATCCCACATTGGTGAGCAGTATTCTAGCAGTGGATGAACAAGCGTACTGTAACCTACTTCCTTTGTTTTCGGATTGCTTTTCCTTAGGATTCTTCCAATGAATCTCAGTCTGGCATCTGCTTTACCGACGATCAACTTTATACGCTCCTTCCATTTTAAATCACTCCTAATGCCTACTCCCAGACAATTTATGGAATTAACTGCTTCCAGTTGCTGACCTGCTATATTGTAGCTAAATGATAAAGGATCTTTCTTTCTATGTATTTGCAGCACATTACACTTGTCTACATTGAGATTCAACTGCCATTCCCTGCACCACGTGTCAATTCCCTGCAGATCCTCCTGCATTCCAGTACAATTTTCCATTTTTACAACCTCTCGATGTACCACAGCATCATCCGCAAAAAGCCTCAGTGAACTTCCGATGTTATCCACAAGGTCATTTATGTATATTGTGAATAGCAACGGTCCTATGACACTCCCCTGCGGCACACCTGAAATCACTCTTACTTCGGAAGACTTCTCTCCATTGAGAATGACATGCTGCGTTCTGTTATCTAGGAACTCTTCAATCCAATCACACAATTGGTCTGATAGTCCATATGCTCTTACTTTGTTCATTAAACGACTGTGGGGAACTGCATCGAACGTCTTGCGGATGTCAAGAAACACGGCATCTACCTGTGAACCCGTGTCTATGGCCCTCTGAGTTTCGTGGACGAATAGCTTGCATTTATAGCCAATCTGTTACTCAGTGCAAAGTACTAAGCGACTGGGAAAAAGCGCAGGGGACTCTTCTACATAAGAAGGGTGAAAGAATGGACCTGTAAAATTACGTAGCAATATTCGTGACATAGCGTAGCTGCAGATTTCTTAAACATATTCTCAAGCTCAAACTTTTGCCCAAAATCGTCACGATTAATGTTGCGACTGATCGAAGAAACCTGAAACTGACTGACTGAGGCCAGTCGTTGAGATGTCTTGCAGTGCTCCCTAGCAGAGACTCGCAAAGAGCGGGCGTCCGTCCGTTTCCGCTGCTGACTGACTCGCGGGCTGTAATGCTGGATGTGTGTTTGCCTGCTGGACGGTGTTAGTGTAGGCAGCAGCTGGTGCGGCCACGGCCGATAGCATTGGCGAGGTCGCAGCCGGCGGACCGCGACCCGATTACCGGAGGCCGCTCAGCCATTCGCATTCCTCGCAGCCCGCACACCAGTCGCCATATTGCGGGCCCGGGGGCGAATTTCATTACCGCGTGGCAGGTATGCGCTGACCTCGTATAGATACGGCCACCCACACAAATACTTATATACACTGCCTCGTTTTGAACTGCAGTGTGGTGGCCATTGCGTGTTCAATGTTTTCGGCCTAGATTCCGCCTCCGACGAGCGTCCAGCGCCTCCGTCCACCATTCGGGTCCGAACCGCAACCCTCTGCACTCGTCCGCATTTGTATACACTGAGGTGACCAAAGGCATGGGGTAGCGATATGCTCATATACAGATACCGGTAGTGACGCGTTCACGAGGTATAAAAGTTCAATGCACTGGCGGAACCGTCAATCGTACTCAGGTGGTCCGTGTGAAAAGGTGTCCGACATGATTGTGGCCGCAACGGACTTTGAACGCGGAATGGTGGTTGGAGCTAGACGCATGGGACATTCCATTTCGGAAATCGTTACGGAATTCAATACCACGAGATGACAGTGTCAAGAGTCTACCGAGAATACCACATTTCGGGCACTGCCTCTCACCACGGGCAACGCAGTGACTGACGGCTTACACTTAACGACCGAGAGCTGCAGCGTTTGCGTAGCGTTGTCAGTGCTAGCAGACAAGCAACTCTGCGTGAAATTACGGCAGATATCGATGCAGGACGTACGAGGAACGTATCCGTTAGGGCAGCGTGGCGAAGTTATGCATCAGTAGGATATTGCAGCTACAGCTACATCTACATCCACGTAATTACTCTGCTATTCACAATAAAGTGCCTGGCAGAGGGTTCAATGAACCACCTTCAAGCTGTCTCTCTACCGTTCCACTCTCGAACGGCACGAGCACTTAAATTTTTCTGTGCGAGCCCTGATTCCTCTTATTTTATCGTGATGATCATTTCTCCCTTTGTAGGTAGGTGCCAACGGAATGTTTTCGCAATCGGAGGAGAAAACTGATGATTGAAATTTCATGTGGAGATCCCGTCGCAACGAAAAACGACATTGTTTTAATGATTGCCACTCCAATTCATGTATCATGTCTGTGACACTAACTCCCCTATTTCGCGATAATACAAAACGATCTGCCGTTCTTTGTACTTTTTCGATGTCATCCGTCAGTCCCACCTGATGCGGATCCCACACCGAATAGCAATACTCCGGAATAGGGCGGACAAGCGTGATGTAAGCAGTCTCTTTAGTAGACCTGTTGCACCTTCTAAGTGTTCTGCCAGTGAATAGCAGTCTTTGGTTTGCGCTACCCACAATATTATCTATGTGATCGTTCCAATTTAGGTTGTTTGTAATTGTGATCCCTAAGTATTTAGCTCAATTTACAGCCTTCAGATTTGTGTGACTTATCGCGTAGTCGAAATTTAGCTTATTTCTTTTAGTAATCATGTGAATAACTTCACACTTTTCCTTATTCAGGGTCAATTTCCACTTTTCGCACCATACAGATATCGTATCTAAATCATTTTGCGAGTCGTTTTGATCATCTGATGACTTTACAAGACGGTAAATGACAACATCATCTGCAAACAGTCTAAGACGGCTACTCAGATTCTCTCCTATGTCGTTAATATACACCAGGAGCAATAGAGGGCCTACAATACTTCCTTGGGGAACGTCGGACATTAATTCTGTTTTACTCGATGACTTTCCGTCTATTACAACGAACTGTGACCTTTCTGACAGGAAATCACGAATCCAGTCGCACAACTGAGGCGATACTCCGTAGGCACGCAGTTTGGTTAGAAGACACTTGTGAGGAACGGTGTCGAAAGCCTTCTGGAAATCTAAAAATATGGAATCAATTTGACATGCCATGTCGATAGCACTTACTACTTCATGAGTATAAAGAGCTAGTTGTGTTTCACAATAACCACATTTTCTCAAACCGTGCTATGTGCCAATAAATCGTTTTCTTCGAGGTACTTCATAATGTTCGAACACAGTATATGTTCCAAAACCCTACAGCTAATCGACGTTAGTGATATAGGCCTGTAATTCAGCGGATTACTCCTTCCCTTTTTGGATATTGGTGTGACTTGAGCCATTTTCCAGTCTTTAGGTACGGATCTTTTTGTGAGCGAGTGGTTGTACATAATTGCTAAATATGGAGCTATTTTATCAGCATACTCTGAGAGGAATCTGACTGGTATACAATCTGGACCGGAGGCCTTGCCTTTATTAAGTGATTTAAGCTGCTTCGTTACTCCGAGGATATCCACTTCTATGTTTCTCATCTTGGCAGTTGCTCTTGATGGCACTTCAGGAATATTTACTTCGTCTTTTTTGGTGAAGGAGTTTCGGAAAACCGTTTTTAATAACTCTGCTTTAGTGGCACTGTCATCAGTGACTTCACAGTTCGTATCGCGCAGTGAAGGAATTGATTGCGTCTTGCCACTGGTGTGCTTTATGTATGACCAGAATCTCTTTGTGTTTTCTGCCAGATTTCGAGACAGAATTTCGTTCTGGAAATTATTAAAAGCATCTCGCATTGAAGTACTTCTGTAAAACTTTGCCAAACTTGGGAATTTTGCGATCTTCCGTTGCTACTGCAACAACTATCTGACCTGTTTTGTGTACCATGGGAGATCAGTACCATCACTTATTAATTTGTGCGGTATATATCTCTCAATTGCTGTCGATACTGTCTCTTTGAAATCATTCCACAACTTTTCTACTTACATCAGTAGGTTACGGCAGCAGACGACCGCCTGCAGCGCCTCTCCTGGGCTCTTGACGATATCGGTTGGGCCCTAGGCGACTGGGAGTCCGTGACCTTGTCAGATGGGTCCCGATCTCACTGGGTAAGAGTTGATGGTAGGGTTCGAGTGTGATGCAGACCACACAGAGCCAAGTCGTCAACAATGCACTGTGCAAGCTGGTGGTGCTTCCATAATGGTATGGGCTGTGTTTACATTGGATTGGGCCCTCTGGCCCAACTGGACCGGTCGTTGATTGGAAATAGTTGTGTTCGCCTACTTGGAGACCATTTGCAGCCATTCATGGGCGTCATGGTTTCCAAAGAACTATGGAATTTTTGTGGATGACAATGTGCCATCTCACAGGGTTGGTCGCCGATGGTTTCAAGAACATTCTGCATAATTTGAGCAAATGTTTTCGCGACCCAGATAGCTCGACATGAATCACATCGAACATTTGTGGAACGTAATCTAGAGCTCAGTTCGTACGCAAAATCCTGCACCAGTAACACTTTCGCAACTGTGTATGGCTATAATGGCATCGTGGCTCAGTATCCCTGTTCGATACTTCCAACCACTTCTTGAGTCCGTGCCATGTCGAGCTGCTGCACTCCACCAGGAAAAAGGTCCGCCACGGTATTAGGAGGTATCCAATGACTTGTCACCTCAGTGTACTTCGACCCGCACTCGAGTTCGATCTTTCCACCATCTGCACTCGTCTGCCTCCATACACAGCGTCCGTGCAAAAAGTTCTGAAACTGATTTCTATTTCTGGCATATAAGTGACGTAAGCGCAGTAACGACGGTAGCAGCTTCAACAGGGAACTGGAAACAACAGATGTCCGTTCGACAAGTCAGGTGTAAGCAGGCAGTGGTAAATAGGATACGTGCAGTTATAACGAGTCAACATTTTTGTATCACAAATCGCATTGGAGCAACATCTCTAAAGTTTATGTTAGAGACATTATTCATATCTTTTTGAAGAAAAGAAAAGATTATGTGCAAAGTTTGCCCTGCACACCTCGACTCCCGAAAATAATAATAATAATAATAATAATAATAATAATTACACACACAACAGACACTTCATCGGTACACTTAATACTAATACTCTTTTCAAACTGGGCAAGATCAAACAACTTACAGACGTGCTGCAAAAATTCCAGATCAAAATCCTTGCAGTCCAGGAAACACGATTTACGGACGAAAACCATTTTGATACAGACAACTACAGGATCTACAAAGGAAAACCAGCAGTTAAAACTAATGAGAAAGGACTCAAACAGTTTGGCACAGCATTTGCAGTCCACAAATCTATCAGAGACTCTGTCATTGACTTCCAGTCTGCCTCAGAACGTATATCAACGCTCTCCGTCAAATCGGCCAACAAAGCATATACCTTGATCAACGCACACGCACCCACAAATAACTATAACAAGAAGAACCGCCAGAAAGTGGATGACTTCTGGAATGACCTTGAAGAGACGACAAACAAAATTGCCAAACGCCATGTAATAATCTTGTTAGGCGACTTTAACGCACAATTAGGTAAAGAGAAAAAATACAGGAAAATCACCGGAATCCATACAGCTCACAAGAGAACTAACAAGAATGGGGAAAGATTGATAAACTTTTGCGAAAATTTCGGCCTCATAATTATGTCAACACAATTCAAAAAACCCAACAAGAAACTGTATACTTGGAAGTCGCCCAACACAATGTTGGGTGAATTCCAGATAGATCATGTGGCCATCTCCAAGAGTAACACAGCAGAAATTCTGAATGTGAAAACGAGAAGAGGATTTTTTGACTCAGACCACCATCTCCTACAGATAAAGACCAGATTACAACCCAATAGAAAAAAGCCAAAACTAAACAAAGTGCTGAGACCAGACCCCGAATACATAAAACTCAACAAGGAAAACATCTTACAGGAAATTAGTCAGACAAACACCACAAACTGGACAGAACTTGTGGACGTCCTCAAATCCACGATGAAATTGGGTCAACCCCCGAGAAGGAGAAAACACAGGTGGTGGAATATAATATGTGACCAAGCAATAGAAGAAAGGACCAATGCCTGGAAAAACTTCAATAGTCACAAAACATCAGAAAAATGGCAACAATTTCTAGTAATCCGAAAACAAACATCGAAAACTATTCGGAGGGAAAAAAGAAATTATGACAAACGGCGACTAGATGAGATAGAACAAGATTTTAAGAACAACAACACCAGGAATTTTTATAAGACGTTTAAAGAACATATTGCAGGATACCAGCCACCCAATCTTTGTTTCAAGAAACCGGATGGTTCACTAGAAACTAACACGAAGAATAACTGCCAAATCGTCGCAGACTATTTCAACAAACTTCTTAACTGCGAAAGACCTACAGAGGATATTCACTGCCAGACGTCTACACCAAATCCCGACGCTAAACCGTCAACCATAAACGAAATAGTAGAAATTATCAAGACACTGAAAAACAATAGAGCCCCAGGAGAAGATGGAACTATTGCAGAACTATGGAAACTAAATGATGAAAGATTAACAGGAAAAATTCACAAAATCATATTAAACATTTTGGAAACAGAACAGATCCCTTCTGAATGGAAATGCGCACTCATCCATCCACTCCACAAAAAAGGAGACAAAACTGAACCAAATAATTACAGGGGTATCTCACTCGTACCGGTCACATATAAAATCCTATCAAAAGTTCTCATGAATAGATTAGAAGAACAAGCTGACCCACAAATAGGAGAATACCAGGCTGGTTTTCGCAAGGGACGATCATGCATAGAGCAGATCTGGAATCTGAAAATGATTCTCCAGATGAGAAACACCCGAAACACAGTGGTTACTTTTGTAGATTTTAAAAAGGCCTACGACTCAATAGACAGAGTAGCGCTCTGCAACACGCTGGAAGAATTCAGCATTGACAGAAAGACAAGAGCAATCATTCCGGAAACATTAACTGACACAATCTCCAAGGTTAAATTTATGGGGGATATCTCGGAACCATTTGAAATCCAAACTGGAGTGCGACAGGGTGACGGACTTTCACCATTACTCTTTAATATCATTCTTGAAAAAATTATCAGGACATGGGAAAAAGAAGTCAAAGGAATCCAAATTGGCATTAGAAAAGATAATAGATTCAATGTGAAGTGTTTAGCTTTTGCGGATGACCTTGCAATCCTCACAAATAATAGAAAAGAAGCTAATAACGCCATAGAGAAATTACACGAAATTGCACAAAGAACCGGCCTGCAAATCTCATATGAGAAAACCCAGTACATAGAGTGCCACAAGACAAATTGCCTATTGTGACAACCCATGGGAAAATTGTACAAGTACCACATTTTAAGTACCTGAGAGAAATCATCCAACCATCAGGGATCAACCTAAAGGCCAATGAGGAAAGAATAAAAAAACTACAGAAAGCATATAAACTCACGTGGAACTATTATAACAAAAAGTCCATATCCATTAACGCAAAATTGAGGCACTACAACACCGTCGTACTTCCGGAGGCACTGTATGCATCTGAAACAACACAAATAGGTGGGCAAGCTAAAATCAAAGAAATAGAGAAACAAGAAAGGAAAATTCTCAGGAAAATTTTTGGCCCGATACAAGAGCAAGGAATCTGGAAGAAGAGACCAACATCAGAATTATATAAATACACAGACAAGATTACAGATACAATAAGGAAAAGAAGAATGCAGTTCTACGGACATATCCACAGGATGAATGAAAACAGAATTTCAAAGCGAATTCTTAAAGTCATCAACTCAGGCAGGGGAAAAACAAAATGGATAAAAGAAGTTGAAGAGGACCTCAGACAAGCACACATAACAGTAAATTATGCAGAAAATAGAACTGAATTCAGGAACATCATAAAAAAACATAAATTTGACACCACAACACAGAAGAGAACAGGATGCAAATGGACAGCGGAGCGAAAGAAACAACACAGTGAACACATGAAGAAAATTTGGGCTCAGAAAAAACATAAACAATCATCATAAAGGAATTCAAGTTCAAACGCTGTCTTAAATGGGAATAATCGAAAATAATAATAATAATAATAATAATAATAAACCCCGTGGAGGCCCGGGAAAAGAATAGGCCTCCGGTATGTTCTGCCAGTCGTAAAAGGCGACGAAAAGAACAAACCACTAATAGGGCTAACCCCCCTTTTTAGTGTGATTACTTGGTTCAGGACAGAACTAAAGAAGCCTCGGACAAGCGCCGTCATGGTCGGGGACGACGCTTGAACCCTATGCCCGCCCACAATGGTAACGACACTGCTAGCCAACTGGAAAATGATTTAAATCCAAATACAGGTGTTTTGCAGGATATGCTTCCTGCAACCACCCTAGAAGGAAAACAAAGACAGAGGATGAGATGGTCAGATGAAGTTAATCGACACCTCATGTTCTGTTATTACCAAGTAACAAACCTAGGAACCAACACAACTGGATACAGATCACAAGTACACACAACATTTATTACCAGATACCCAGAATTAAAATTTTTAACAGAACAACGACTAGCTGATCAGATCCGTGTAATAATCAAAAATAACAGGATACCCCAGTCAGAATTAGAAAACATCAAACAACAAGTACAACAAATACTAGAACAAAATAATGTGCAATCAGAAGAAGAAGAAAATACAGTAATGGACTCAAACATCCCAGAGCAAACAAACAAAGAACAACACACATCAATTAACCAATCAGAGGAAAACGACATCTTAAGACAGCCACCAGAACAAGCACAAATAGAACACGAAGTCACACACATGTTAGATATAGAAGAAAAATTTCAGCTGACATATATAGAATACAAAGACACAAATACAGACATTAGACCATTCTTGCATAGACCACCAAATAACCCACAAGTCCAAACAACAATAACAACTATCAACACAATCATACACAACAAAATAAATGAAAATACAACAATGGAAGAGTTACAACTACTGGTTTATGTAGGAGCACTCACTACACTAAATATACACACTAGGCAGAGATCAGAACCAACCAACACACAGAAGAAACCCACAAAACCAGCATGGCAACACAGGCTACAGATCAGAATAGAAAAACTGAGAAAAGACATCGGACAGCTAACACAATTTATAAGAAATGAAATATCAGACAAAAAACTAAAAAGGTTAGGTAAAATCTCACAAGAAGTAGCAATAGAGCAATTAGATGAAAAGAAGCAGAAGTTACAAGCGTTGGCCAAACGACTTAGAAGATACAAAAAAAAAGTGAAAATAGAAGGAAACAAAACCAAACATTCAACACAAACCAAAAGAAATTTTACCAGACAATAGATAACACACACATTAAAATAGGCAATCCACCAAACATAACAGACATGGAACACTTCTGGAGCAACATATGGTCAAACCCGGTACAACATAACAGGCATGCACGGTGGATACAAGCAGAAACAGACTCATACAAGATGATACCACAAATGCCTGAAGTGATAATTTTGCAACATGAAGTCACCCGAGCAATTAATTCTACGCACAATTGGAAAGCCCCTGGAAATGATAAAATAGCCAATTTCTGGCTAAAGAAGTTCACCTCAACACATTCACATCTAACTAAATTATTTAACAGTTACATTGCAGACCCATACACATTCCCTGATACACTTACACATGGAATAACCTATCTGAAACCTAAAGATCAAGCAGACACAGCAAACCCAGCTAAATATCGTCCCATAACATGCCTACCAACAATCTATAAAATATTAACTTCAGTCATTACACAGAAATTAATGACACATACAACAGAGAACAAAATTATAAATGAAGAACAAAAAGGCTGTTGCAAAGGAGCACGAGGATGTAAAGAGCAACTGATAATAGATGCAGAGGTGACATATCAAGCTAAAACTAAACAAAGGTCACTACACTACGCATACATTGATTACCAAAAAGCTTTTGATAGTGTACCCCACTCATGGTTACTACAGATATTGGAAATATACAAAGTAGATCCTAAATTGATACAGTTCCTAAACATAGTTATGAAAAACTGGAAAACCACACTTAATATCCAAACAAACTCTAATAATATCACATCACAGCCAATACAGATTAAGCGTGGAATATACCAAGGAGACTCATTAAGTCCTTTCTGGTTCTGCCTTGCTCTGAACCCACTATCCAACATGCTAAACAATACAAATTATGGATACAATATTACTGGAACATACCCACACAAAATCACACATTTGCTATACATGGATGATCTAAAACTACTGGCAGCAACCAATCAACAACTCAACCAATTACTAAAGATAACAGAAGGATTCAGCAATGATATAAGTATGGCGTTTGGAACAGACAAATGTAACAAAAATAGCATAGTGAAGGGAAAACACACTAAACAAGAAGATTACATATTGGATAACAGCGACTGCATAGAAGCGATGGAAAAAACAGATGCCTATAAATATCTCGGATACAGGCAAAAAATAGGAATAGATAATACAAATATTAAAGAACAACTAAAAGAAAAATATAGACAAAGACTAACAAAAATACTGAAAACAGAATTGACAGCAAGAAACAAGACAAAAGCTATAAATACTTATGCCATACCAATATTGACCTACTCATTTGGAGTAGTGAAATGGAGTAACACAGACCTAGAAGCACTCAATACACTTACACGATCACAATGCCACAAATATAGAATACATCACATACATTCAGCAACAGAAAGATTCACATTAAGCAGAAAGGAAGGAGGAAGGGGATTTATCGACATAAAAAACCTACATTATGGACAGGTAGACAATTTAAGAAAATTCTTTCTAGAACGAGCAGAAACTAGCAAAATACACAAGGCAATCACTCATATAAATACATCGGCTACACCACTGCAATTTCATAACCACTTCTACAACCCTTTAGATCACATAACATCAACAGATACGAAGAAAGTAAATTGGAAAAAGAAAACACTTCATGGCAAGCACCCGTATCATCTAACACAGCCACACATCGATCAAGACGCATCCAACACATGGCTAAGAAAAGGTAATATATACAGTGAGACAGAAGGATTCATGATTGCAATACAGGATCAAACAATAAACACCAGGTATTTCAGCAAGCATATTATTAAAGATCCCAATACCACAACAGATAAATGCAGACTTTGTAAACAACAAATAGAAACAGTAGATCACATCACAGGTGGATGTACAATACTAGCAAATACAGAATACCCCAGAAGACATGACAATGTCGCAAAAATAATACATCAACAGCTTGCCTTACAACATAAACTTATAAAACAACACGTTCCTACATACAAGTATGCACCACAAAATGTACTGGAGAATGATGAATACAAATTATACTGGAACAGAACCATTATAACAGATAAAACAACGCCACATAACAAACCTGACATCATACTCACCAATAAAAAGAAAAAATTAACACAACTAATCGAAATATCCATACCCAATACAACAAATATACAAAAGAAAACAGGAGAAAAAATTGAAAAATACATCCAGCTGGCTGAGGAAGTCAAAGACATGTGGCATCAGGATAAAGTTGACATCATACCAATTATACTATCAACTACAGGAGTCATACCACACAATATCCACCAATACATCAATGCAATACAGCTACATCCAAACATATATATACAATTACAGAAATCCGTAATTATTGATACATGTTCAATTACCCGAAAGTTCCTAAATGCAATATAACACATACCGTACAGTTAAAAGGAAGTGACGCTTGATCAAGGTCCGCGTCACTTTCCATTTTTAACCAGACTTAACGTCTGAGGTGGTAAAGAAATAATAATAATAATAATAATAATAATAATAAACAACGTGTCGACGCCTTCCGCGCCTTAATTGGGTAGCAAAATCGGACAATTCTGTCCTGGAAAAAAACATCACTAATGATGACACTGTTGTCAATACAATCTACGACAGGACGACGAAGACCAGAACTTCATGTGAACGGTCAGTGCTGCAACGACTTTGAAAGGTCTCTATAAGAGCCATTATATTATGTTTCCCTAAAATGTAACTATTTTCCATGTCTTTAGCACCTCATACTTTCGGTGCACTTTATAAATCATGCCAAGAGAAAGAGTTTGTAGCTAAAAGTGTAATTATTAGCCCCAATTCCATACATTCTCTGAATTCTTTTTTCTTCTTCTGTATCTGTTTTAAACGCACCTGTGTTGATTTAGTAAGTATCCGTGTTTTCTCCGCCTTTCTGACAATTGAGTACGGTATTTTAATGTTTTACTTTATCCTTCTATCTCATTTCTAACCCCCTTTGAATGACAGCGCGAGTGAATGCGTCTATATGTTGGGGTCTCATAGGGTCTGATGGCGCGAAAATTTCCTGTCTGCTATTGTGGCAGTTTAGCTAACTTTTGTGTAGGCTAACAGTGACCCAAAGAGGTTTCATTCCTTCTTGTCGAAGCACGACTGAGCTTAAGTTGTCAGGAAAGGATTTTCTGTGATGAATTCTACTACCTGTGTAGACTCTGATTTGGCTAGTGTGTTTTTCACTCGCAGCTGAGTTTTTGAAGAGAGAGGGTTGTTCGTGGAATCTCGATTGCAGTAGTGAGTGTGGTAACCAAGTTTGTGTAACTTTTAGCATGACTGAAGTCTTAACCCATTCCTTTCGCAGCCTCAGAACTTTATAGTTATGCAGAACATTTTATTCAGAACAGGAAGTGGTAGGATATTTGTAATTGTTCTGTATTACTGGTACTTAATCTTTTCAGCCAGTACTTAGGAATGTGGGAGCGTGGTGTGTGAGCTATGCTCTCATTCAGAAGTCGTGTTCCTCGACGTGGAAGTGCGTATGCCTGTCGCTTCTCGTGCTATTAGTTCTTCTGTTTCGTTAGTTTCATGCTGTCCGTTGGTTAATTTCATCCTGTCCGTTGGTCCGTATGACGTTTGTTTCTTCAATCCCATGTGTTCGTTGTTTGTTTGGAAAGCCTTCAGTCCTTAGAATCTGTTTCCTCTTGCAATTATTTCGCGGTAATTTACTTACGTAGGCAATTCTTTCTTACTAGACTACTCGGTATTTTTTTTTTTCTTCGTCTGGATTCGTGTGGCTAGGCTCTTGTGTTTGAAAAACGAACGATCCTTCAGCTCGTCGCTTTTCAGTTCTTGTCCTGTACTGGTAGAGCTTAAATTACGATGCCTTCACGTGTTTGTCGTGTCTTACACGTGTTCCTGATCTAATTTCACTTCGCCAGCTTGAGTTTTCCGTGTTAGGCTTTAGGCCCGTGGAGCAAACCTTTTGCGGACTGCATGTGTACATGTCAATGTTGTAGTTCGTCTAGTTTATTTTCTATCTACTACATGGTATTATTGTGAATGCTGTTTTTTTGTGATTCCTTACCATTGAGTTATTGCTAGTTTTTTAGATCCTAATGATTTACACTGAAGCGCCAAAGAACTTGGTATAGGCATGCGTATTCAAATAATAACGTAAACAGGCAAAATACGGCACTGCGGTCGGCAACGCCTACATAAGACAACAAGTGTCTGGAGCAGTTGTTAGATCGGTTACTGCTGCCACACCGCCAGCTTCTGAAGATTTAAGTGAGTTTGAACGAGGTGTTATAGCCGACGCACGAGCGATGGGACGCAGCATCTCAGAGGTAGCGATGAAGTGGGGAAGTTTTCCCGTACGTCCATTTTACGTGTGTACCGTCAATATCAGGAATCTGGTAAAACATCAAATCCTGCTAGAATGGAACCAACTGCGACTGACGAGAATCGTTCAGTGACAGAAGTGCAACCTTTCCGGAAATTGCTGCAGATTTAAATGCTGGCCCAACAAAAAGTGTCAGCGTGCGAAACATTCAACGTAACATCATCGATATGGGCTTTCCGAGCCGAAGGCCCACTCGTGTACCCATGATGACTGCACGACACAAAGCTTTACGCCTCGCTTGGGCCCGTCAACACCGACATTGGACTGTTGATGAATGGAAACATGTTCTCTGGTCGAAAGTATACGGGTACGGAGACAACCTCATGAATCCGTGGATCCTGCATATCAGCAGGGGACTGTTGAAACTGGTGGAGGCTCTGTTATGGTATGGGGCGCGTGCAGTTGGAGTGATATGGGATCCCTGGTACGTTTAGATACGACTCTTACCGGTACGTAGGCATCCTGTCTGATCATCTGCATTCTTTCACGTCCGTTGTGCATTCCGACAGACTTCGGCAATTCTAGCAGGACAATGCGACACCCCACACGTCCGGAATTATTACAGACTGTGTCCAGGAACACTTTTCTTAATTTGAACACTTCCGCTGGCCACCAAACTCCCCAGACATCAACATTATTGAGCATGTCTGGGATGCCTTGCAGCGTGCTGTTCAGAAGAGATCTCCACCCCCTTGTACTCTTACGGATTTATGGACAGTTCTGCAGGATTCATGGTCTCACTTCTCTCCAACACTATTTCAGAGATTAGTCTAGTCCATGCCACGTCGTGTTGTGGCACCTGTGTGTGTGTGCGCTCGCGAGGGCCCTGCACGAAATTAGACAGGTGTACCAATTTCTTTGGCTCTTCATTGTACAAGCCCATGAAGCAAGGTGCCTATTTAAGGCAGGCACCAGCAACCATTACATTTTTATGTAGGTGTGTAGTGCTTATATAACTGTCGGTAGTAAAATAAATTTTCAATCGAAGTTGAATTTCATTTCACTGTTACTGTCAGTAATTTATTCAGGACACTGCAATCTTTGTTCCAGTTGATACGTCCTACAGCATTTTACCTTGTGCAGATATATGTAGGTGCATTCATTTATTTGCTTATTACGTAAAGATTTATTTTAAACAGTAACAAATCTGGGAACAGATTGGCTGTTTGATTAATGACAGATTTAAGCTTTCAGCCTGTCTTATAACAAAAGAAGTAGTATTTTGAATGTGCTCTGTTTATTGATAGGAGTCCGCCCCCGGTAGCTGAGTGGTCAGCGCGACAGAATGTCAATCCTAAGGGCTCGGGTTGGATTCCCGGCTAGGTCGGAGATTTTCTCCGCTCAGGGACTGGGTGTGGTGTTGCCTTTATCATCATCATTTCATCACCGAAGTGGCGTCAAATCGAAACACTTGCACCTGGCGAATGGTCTACCCAACAGGAGGCGCTAGTCACATGACATTTATTATTGTTAATGATAGGAGGCTTACGTCCCGCGTATTGAATGCAAAGTTATTTTTTGTGTAGTATGGAAAGTACGTAATGCTAGTGATGCTTTGCATTAAACATCAGGCGTTTCCAGCAACTGTAGCACTTTCTCATTCAGTCTATTAATTTTAAATGAATACAGCGGCTACAAAAATTAATACGCCTGGAAAGAAGACGTCGATTTTGATCCGAGGATAGCATATGCCACATGGGCGATAGTAGTGTATTGATAATGGTTTCAACGTCGTCCGCCGACAGACAGCTTGGTGGCATAGCTATCAGAGCGCCATCTGTGTCTAGGGAATGGTCACAGCCAGAAGGCTCAGTGCGAGGCAAACATGTGAAGCACGCACTCATCCGTGACAGGGAGACGCACTAGTGGTTCCTAATGTCGACTGAGCGAGTTTGAAATGGGTCAGCCTGTGGCCTTCCGTGTAACCCGATGGTCCTTTCGGAGAACTGCCACTCAAGTTGGGCGCGCTGCGTCAGTTGAGCAACGATGTTGGTATCAGTGGTCGCGTCAACATTCTCACACCAGTCGACGACGTTCTGCATGTCCACACAGCACAGACGCCTGGGCAGTAGAGGCAGATCGTACACCTACCGCAGCACAGATAAGAGTTTGTGAGCCCAGATGTGTCAACTTGAACTAGCCCGTCTCCCACTCACGCCACAGCACTGACGTGCACGGATCCTCTGGTTCCGCCATAGGATCACTTGGAAGGTGGCCCGAGTACCGTGGTCTCCAGCGATGAATGCAGATTCTGGCTGCACGCAAGTGACGGTCGTTTTCACGTAAGACGGACACCTGATGACGGCTGTCTCGGCGAGGACACTTCGACCCACCAGAGGCCTTAGGGTCTGGGGTGCGGTAAGCTACAGCTCTCGTTCACCTTTGGTGTTTCTGGAGGGGACGCTAACTGGTGCTCGATAGGTGCAGAATGTTGTCGGACCCGTTATTCTGCCGTTCTAGCAAGAGGGAGGTGATGTTAGGATAATTTTCGCTTACAAACTGCCCGACGCAGCATGCTCTGTGTTACGACCTTCGACCATAAATATAATAGACTGGCCCTGACGTCATTTTCGTGGCTCCAACACCTCTGGGCTGAAGTCACGTGAATGTTGGCAAAACATGGTTGTTTCGTGTTGCGCTTATGGCTGTACTCAGCGTTTTGTCGGGGGAAATCGCATTACATTTCACGTGTAGGTGTTTCTATTGTAACACCCCACCCGTCACTTATCTGGTTTTGGCGTGTGTTCACCCCAGCTAATTGCCTAATAGATCAACAGAGAGTGCAAAACTGCCGCAATATCGGATAACGCAAAGAAAGTAATAAGGCCCTGTGACTCCTGATTCGAAACCGCGGGACTGCTACGGTCGCAGGTTCGAATCCTGCCTCGGGCATGGGTGTGTGTGGTGTCCTTAGGTTACTTAGGTTTAAGTAGTTCTAGGGGACTTATGACCCAAGATGTTGAGTCCCATAGTGCTCAGAGCCATTTGAACCATTTTTTTTACTCCTGATTGAACTGCGGTGGCAGTGTTGACATTAATTGATTCAGAATTGATCCCTTTCAATTAAAAAGGGGTGCACATTGATGTTATATGCAGCTATTGAACACCAGATGCAAATGTTGAACATAAAATTAATTAAGAAAGTGACTTGGGATTTCAACTACTTGATTGAAAACAGATGCAGTCGATTATCACAAATTTATTTTAACTCACGACCTTCAATCGTCACATTACATGACTCTCCTAACAGGCAGTGGTAACAAATTGCGTTTGCATGGAGTAAAGCGCGATAAATCAAAAGTAATTCCTATCGAGTGACCCAGGCGTAATGCGAAGTGCGAGAAGAATTCTACAGTACATGGCCTATGAAACCCTCATGGAAACTTTGCCGACGTGATCCAACAAATTAATCAGTGGCCGGAGCAGGCGCAATATCACCGAATACAGCGTGGCAGAGTGGCGTCGTTGTGTGGACGTCGGCCGACCTTGTGGTGCTGCAAGGCTGCGCTCGTCTATTCACTCCCAGCTATCTTGCTCAGTACATAGCTGAACCAAAACTTTTTATCTCCAAGCTCAATCGTTCCATTTGCTAAGTCCTAAACTGCAGAGATGCTCACTCTTTCTCAGGCAAGCTGAGTAAAGAACGCCACGTCCGCACTCTAGGCAAGCTGGGAAGGGAAGACCTCTACAGGGACTTCTGCCACTCCGCTCTTCGCCTCGGTTTCCCCTCCAGCAAAATCACTTACGCCAATTGCAGCGCAAGTTGCATTAATTATGCGTCGCTTCCCAGCGCCGACCAATGCCTGCTCTGGGAAGTGAACAAATTCCCACAAAATTTCCTTTCTTCTCAACTTCTGCTATTTCTCCCCCCAGGCCACCCATCAAGGTTAGCGTCTGCACAAACACCAAGTTTTCCGGAATTCTGCCTCCCAGGAGAGTACTTCAAATTTCTTGGTCCTACATTCCCATCGGAGGCCGGCGTATTTCATGCTGTCGCTCTTCACCTGATTTACTTCAGACTCTGCCGACTGTGAATTCAGCGTGAAGTTGCTATAGTCACGAACATGCGTATTTTGACCTCTGTTGACCGCTCCACTGTAGCTTTGCGCGGCTTTATCGCATGTTTCACAGAAAACGGGACGACGGACATTTATCAACAGGCATACAAGTTCTCCGTCTGTTTCCCGGTACAGCAGCATGGAGTCGGGGTCAACCACCCACTCACTGTCACTCATCTTAAGGCGGCTGGACGCCGCGCCCCATTACCGCTTTCTCAGAAATTGCCTATTCTCGCTTCCCTTCGCCGTTCCCCAGCCGGCCACGGTCAACTCTAAATGCTTCCCTGGGGTAAACTAGCGTCCAGTAAATCGACTCGTTTCCACAAAGTTTTCATGTCGTGTGAATTACTTTAAAACCATCACCCGCATTAATTATTCCAATACGCCCATACTATACCCTCTACAAGATGCATTGTGTCTTGTCAGTCATTTTTTGTTCAGCCCTACTGCTCGCTCAACGTGAGTTAGGTGATCTTTAATGACTTCATGTAAGCGGCATAGTTCTTGCCATCTTACACTATGATAGTGCAGATGCGTTTATTGAAATCTGCTGAAGTGACTTTTATATGTTTTTTACACTTGAAGTAGAGTATCACGTAAATTAAAGTGTTGAAAGTGATGCCTGTAAAGTCACTCATATTACATTTTGGAAAGTATCTGTGATAATTCGGTTACAGAAGTAAGTATGACTGTTTCTCGTTCCTACTCATAGGTTCCCTAAGGATGAAAACCGAATGCAGGTTTGGATACAGGCCCTGAAACGGAAAAACTTTAACCCATCTGCACATAGGCGCCTTTTTGTATATACAAGTGAGATTATAATAAGGTAAGAGCACCTATAGTCGATACATCAAGAGAATTTTTTTCTACCTTCTAATACTATTAAATAAATATAGGCTCCAAAATTATTTTCTGAAACTTCAAAGTCTCACCTTTCATCTAAAATATAATTTCTTTTAAACTGATAGTTTAAACTTTTATAAAAATAGTAGGAACTGAACCTTTGAAGTGCACCTAAAATCGATACTCTAATATGGACCTGCTCCTGAAGTCGACAATTTTGGCACCTATAGTTGACATAATTCCCATATCCCATTTTCTTTTATGACTAGAGGTCAAAACGCGGAGAATCCAGTGTTTAAAGTTTTGACACGAGCCCACTCTTACTGTTTAAAAGAATTTTAACGACATTTTACTTTAATTGATAGTTTACAGTACTTTCGTCCCGCTGCCCAGCAGAGGGGCGTTCGATGTATTTGTTAGATTTTATAAATGGTACTGTGAACAAATCCAGGTAAAATGTAGTTCTGACATAATTTTTCGCAAAAAAAAAGTAATTTTTGTTGCAAGCGTTTGGCAGTCAATTGAGAAATGCGGGTAAAATACGATACAAACATAGGATGGCAGACCGCTGATTTGAAATCCCGCCACGTTTTGCCAACAGTCACGTGGTTTATGTTGGAGCCACACCAGCCCTATAGCTTCTGCACAGCAAGGCCAGTCTACTAGTATCTATGGTCGAAGGTTACGACGTCCTTTGCACACTGTGTGGTTCTTTAGTGGATACAGGATCGAGGAACAATTGCCATTCATGGAAGGGAATTCAGATATTAATTTATTCTACTTATAATATCAAATAGTAAAAATAGTACATAACTTTATTGCTGAAGTTGCAGGGTCAGTTGCTAACTGTAGATTAGAATGTAGAAGTATTTGAATGTAGAAGAGATTTATAGGTCTGTCACTCTTCAATACGGTGTCTATTCAGAAGATCTCGAGCCCTGACCACTGTGGAGTCTGTAAAGGTGGTTCAACTGGAAAATACACTGAAGGGCTCAGTCCACGAGAGTTCAAACTTAAGTACATCCACTGCTGGAGCTCCGGAGAGGTGATGTTTGCATCTCGTTGGCAACAGCGTAATCGTTCCCAGCAGCGCCTTCGGGCCGCGGTGGCGGCTGAGGGAAACACGGCAGCGTAACTGGCGGCGCGCATATTTGGAAGTGCGATTAGTGGCCGGTACCGCACCTCCATTGTCAAACTGACGATCCCTTGATGTCTCTGCACATCTACTTATTCCTACTTTCAGTGAAATTTTTCGACAGCTACGCAAATCTATTCGTTACTGCTACATAACACTGAGTTGACCCAAATCATGGGCTACCCCCAGCATCGTGTCGGACCTTCTGTTCTCTGCACAGTGCAGCAACTCTTCGTAGAATGGACTCAACAAGTCGTTGGAAGTCTCCTGCAGAAATTCAGAGCCCTGCTGCCTCTACAGCCGTCCATAATTGCGAATGCGTTGCCGGTGCAGGATTTGATCTCTCGATTATATACCATAAATGTTGGATGAGATTCACGTCGGATGATCTGGGTGGGCAAACCATTCTCTCGAACTGCCCCAAATGTCCTTCAAATCAATCGCGAACACTTGCAGCCCGGTGACATGGCACATCGTTATCTATAACAATTCCATCTTTGCTTGGTAACACCAAGTTCATCGATGGCTGTAAATGGTCGCAAAGTACTCGAACAGAACCACTTCCTGTCACAGACTGGTTCAGTTGGCCCAAACGACCCAGTCCATTTCAAGTAAACACAGCTCACACCATAATGGAGCCACCAACAGCTTGCACTGTGCCTTCCCAACTAGCTGGCTCCATGGCTAAGTGTGGTCTGCACCACCCTCGAACCCTACCATCAGCTCTTACCAACTACAATCGGGACTGGTCTGACCAGGCCACGGTTTTCCAATTCTCTAGGGGCCAACCAATGTGGTAACGAGCCCAGGAGAGGCGCTGCAGGCGATGTCTGTTAGCAAAGGCACACGCATTGGTCGTCTTCTGCCATAGCCCATTAACGCCAATTTTCACCACACTATATACGGTCATAGTACGTCCCACATTGATTTCTGCGGTTATTTCACGCTGTGTTGCTTGTCTGTTAGCACTGACAACTCTCCGCAAACGCCGCTGCTCTCGGTCGTTACGTGAAGACTGTCGGCCAGTGTCTTGTCTGTGATGAGAGGTAGTGCCCGAAATTTGATATTCTAGTCACAATCTTGATACTGTGGGTCTCCGAATACTGCATTTCCCTATGATTTCCGATACAGAAGTCCCATGCGTCTAGCTCCAACTACAGTCCAGATTCAGAGGCTATTAACGCCCGTCGTGCGATCACATTCAGGTCGAAAACCTTTCCACATGAATCACAGATTTAACTTCCGTTCAAGGCTACACTCCTGACAAATAGCTTTGGAGACGAGTGTACTAACTTCTAAAATTACAAAAATCTTCCTTGAGTCGTGCTGGACTCCTTTTGTGAATATATTTTATTGTAAGTACTAGTTTAGACACTAAACTCTTCGTTTGGAAGACTTTTATTATACTACCTTTCAAATGGTTCGAATGGCTCTGAGCACTATGGGACATAACAGCCGAGGTCATCAGTCCCCTAGAACTTAGAGCTACTTAAACCTAACAAACCCAAGCACATCACACACATTCATGCCCGAGGCAGGATTCGAACCTGTGACCGTAGGGGTCGCGCGGTTCCAGACTGAAGCGTCTGGAACCTCTCAGCCACTCCGGCCGGCTACTACCTTTCAAGCAATAACAAAACAATTTTAAAGTCTACCCAAACAATAAATATCTTTTATCTCTTTCTGATGGTCTACAGCAACATCATCTAAATTTATATTTCCGTTTTCCAGAAAATCTTATCTTTTCATTACCAGTCCAGAACTTTGCATCTTCTTAACCACTGTTTTAGTCGATTATTTTTGATCCAAAATAGCAAATCTGGTGTACTACTTTCAGCGTCTCATTTCCTAATCTCGCTTCCCCTACAACCACCTCATTTATCCATAAAAAACATTCACAAACCTTGTAAAACCATATGTGCGTAGTTATTGTGTGTGGCTACACGGCTATCAGAAGACATTCTCATACTCCTGCATCATTTTGAATCTGAGACATTTTTCATTGTTTATCCGGCGTCTCGGCAGTGCATAAACTCAGGCGCTGCACTGAATTTCAAACCGGAGCTTTTGCACACGAACGGCACGGGAGACGGCGTTAGGGGAGAATTTAAAAGCCAGCGAGGGGGCGTGGATGTCCTCTGCGGTTCGGCTGAAACTGCGACGGAATGCGAAATTAATTTATTCTGCCCTCGGGAGCCACAAAAGCGGAGGCCGGCTCGGCGTGGGAAATCCCCCCCCCCTCCTTACCCACACTGCCAACTCAGAACACGTCAGCAGTCGCGACAGCTGACCACCGTGGGCTTCCGTGCCACGTCTCGCTTCCTCCCGTTGCTTATTCATCTGTACTGTTTAAATGCAGTATTATCGTGTGTTCTGCAGTTCTAATAGTTACATTCTGTGACAGTTCCTTCAAGTCTTGAGTGAACAGTGTCAGGTGCCCCAACAACAAGGGTTTGACGTACTGGGGCGTGCAATAAAACTCTGAAAGACTGCATTAATAATGGCTAGTTGCTAGCCGAAACCTAGATTTGCTTTAAAGCCTGAAAGGAAAGCACGACTCAATACTTTTCTCCATCATTTTGAAAGTCATATAACAGTTGTTGAGTGCATTCGACATTCCTAATGGATGGCAATTTGAAATACAAATTTATTTGGTAGTCTTTGCAGCTCACATAGCGTTACTCATAATGAGATGAAACTCGAGAAAATTACATGAAATTAGACTAAGACTGCTGCATTAAATGAAAACTAGCGTACTTGATGATCTTTCGAAACATCTGAGCTAAAAGATCAATACACAGGGTGAATAAACTAAAACTTGGACCGCAAGTATAGTGGAAATGAAAAGTGCTATTGATTTGCGGTTTTGACAAATGGATTGGTAGTCAGGAACTCGTATTGTTAGCCAGTAAAGAGAGTATAACAGTACTTGAAAAGTATATTTTTTGTGCAACCACACATTTTTCAACGGAACAATGCCTATTGATATTAACAAAGTAAAAAGTAGGGAAAATTAGAATGTCAATGTTGTTTGTTGTAGGATTATAGTGCGAGAAGTGTACGAAATGCGGTATTGTTAAAGGTTTCCACACCGACACTTGTTTGTGTCATTCAACCCACGTAGTTTCTAGGTACGACGTTGTTATCTTTGCTTTCAGTGTGATTGCATGTGTCTTTAGTGCATTGCGACTTGCTAGTCAGTTAGTGTGTGACGGTCCGAGCAGGAAGCCGTGAGTGGACGATGGGATTTACCAGTGCAGAAAAAGCAGACATGGTGTAGGGAGTGTTCTTCTTGAACGGTGTACGCGGCAAAATATTCAGATAGACGTCAACCATCTCAGCAGTTATTTGTTACACACACACACACACACACACACACACACACACACACACACACACACACACACACACACACACGTCACTGTGACGTCACGCCATGTGAGGTCCAGCTGTGTGTGCACGCAAGGGAGGCCTCAGCATGGTCCCGCACTTCAGTTCATTTCCCCAAGTAGTTCACGCTGTGGCGAAATGTAAGGACAAGATACGTGAAGGTAACTCAGCAGTTCTTATTTTTTCGTATGCATGGGGCGCGGTCCAAACCACACTGCTCTCCGAAGGAGAGTGGGTGGTCGACCACGGTCAGATGACCGCTAATTTGTGCAACGAGCAGAGAGGATCCCTCGTCCAGCTGCGGGTCCAGTTACAGCCACATGTAACGGAACTACGAGGCACGCACGCTGAAGCGTCACCGCAGCACGGCGACTGCGTGGCGTCGTCTCTCTCCCCGACGACCAGGACTGCGACGGCACCTTCTGCGATGATGCCGACAGCACAGGGCCTCGGCGAGTGAGCAGTTGATCGGGTGTCTTCTCGGATGAGAGCCGAATCAGTTTCAATAGTGTCTGTGGACGTACTGTCATATGGCGAGGGGTGGGGAAACGTAATGCATCCAGGATCATCACGGTCGAACACGATCGTACTGGCGCTGCAGGTATCGTGGAGTGGGGAGGCTTAACGTCTCGTGACCGTACTGACCTTCAAATCCCTGAACGCGGAACACTCACCGGGCACTGTTACTGTGACACTGAGTTCCTCCCCATGTGCGTTTTGAGAGATGCAACTGGCTCCGACATAATTTTTCTGGCTGACAGTGCGCGACCACATCGGGCAGTGCAGGTGGAGCAGCTCTTGGAACGAGAGGATATCCGGCGAATGGGCTGGCCTGCCTCAAATCCCGTCGAGCACTTGTAGGGTGCTGCAGCACGTCCACGTCCACCGACCATCACCCAACAGTTGTCAGTTCCGCTGGTGCACGAATGGGTCGCAAGACCACAGGAGCTCCTCTCCAGTGTCATGACCAGCATGCGAACACGTTGCAGATCACCCATTGCCATTCGTGGGCATCGTGCACCCTATTAAGAACGATGTCGCGCCTTTTGTAATGTCCTGGGAGCCATCATAAATCGCGGCAACTTCAGAGTAATTATTGTCCTCGAATGAAAGTGCAGTTTCTGTTCGGCACGTGGTGCATTTCTTGCAGTTGCTTTCCGTACTCTACAGTAGCAGTTCTTTCTGTATACAGGGTGGTCCATTGATCGTGAACGGGTCACGAAATAAGCGTCAAACGAAAAAACTACAAAAAACGAAACTCGTCTAGCTTGAAGGGGGAAACCAGATGGCGCTATGGTTGGCCCGCTAGATGGCGCTGCCATAGGTCAAACGGATATCAACTGCGTTTTTTTAATAGGAGCCCCCATTTTTTATTACATATTCGTGTAGTACGTGAAAAAATATGAATGTTTAAGTAGGACCACTTTTTTCGCTTTGTGATAGATGGCGCTGTAATAGTCACAAACAAATGGCTCACAATTTTAGACGAACAGTTGGTAACAGGTAGGTCTTTTAAATTAAAATACAGAACATTTTATTTCCGTTGTTCCAATGTGATACATGTACGTTTGTGAACATATCATTTCTGAGAACGCATGCTGTTACAGCGTGATTACCTGTAAATACCACATTAATGCAATAAATGCTCAAAATGACGCACGTCAGTGCATTTGGCAATACGTGTAACGACATTCCTCTCAACAGCGTGTAGTTCGCCTTCCGTAATGTTCGCACATGCATTGACAATGCGCTGACTCATGTTGTCAGGCGATGTCGGTGGATCACGACAGCAAATATCCTTCAACTTTCTCCACAGAAAGAAATCCGGGGACGTCAGATCCGGTGAACGTGTGAGCCATGGTATGGTGCCTCGACGACCAATCCACCTATCATGAAATATGCTATTCAGTACCGCTTCAACAGCACGCGAAGTATGTGCCGGACATCGATCATGTTGGAAGTACATCGCCATTCTGTCATGCAGTGGAACATCTTGTAGTAACATCAGTAAAACATTACGTAGGAAATCAGCATACGTTGCACCATTTAGATTGCCATCGATAAAATGGGGGCCAATTATCCTTCCTCCCATAATGCCGCACCATTCATTAACCCGCCAAAGTACCCAGTGGCAGAACTGTACACGACGTTCAAAGTCGTCGCCGTGCAATTCCTGGTGCATAGAAATATGGTACGGGTGCAATCGATGTTGATGTAGCATTCTCAACACCGACGTTTTTGAGATTCCCGATTGTCGCGCAATTTGTCTGCTGCTGATGTGCGGATTAGCCGCGACAGCAGCTAAAACACGTACTTGGACATCATCATTTGTTGCAGGTCGTGGTTGACGTTTCAGATGTGGCTGAACACTTGCTGTTTCTTTAAATAAGGTAACAATCCGGTGAACGGTCCGGACACTTGAATGATGTCGTCCAGGATACCGAGCAGCATACATCGCACACGCCCGTTGGGCATTTTGATCACAATATCCATACATCAACACGATATCGACCTTTTCTGCAATTGGTAAACGGTCCATTTTAACACGGTTAATGTATCACGAAGCAAATACCGTCCGCACTGGCGGAATGTTACGTAATACCAGGTACTTATACGTTTGTGACTATCACAGCGCCATCTATCACAAAGCGAAAAAAGTGGTCCAACTAAAATATTCATATTTGTTTATGTAGTACTCGAATATGTAATTTAAAATGGGAGTTCCTATTTTAAAAAAATGCAGTTTATATCCTTTTGACCTATGGCAGCGCCATCTAGCAGGCCAGCCATAGCGCCATCTGGTTTCCCCCTTCAAGCTAGACGAGTTTCGTTCTTTGTAGTTTCCTCGTTTGACGCTTATTTTGTGAGATATTTGGCCCGGTCACTACCAATGGACCACCCTCTAAGGTCCCAGTTTTCATCGAGCACTGTTACTTGTCACTGACACATCATGCGCAAGTTTCGTTCGTCCTTACTTTTTCCACACCACTATATATTATAGGTGATTTCGTAGCAAAGCCGATCGATTATTGGAATGAACAGTTTAATTAGCACGGAATTTGGGGTCAGAGTAGACCGAAAAAGGAGAAAGTTGTTACGAGTAGGAGAAATGAGATTATCGATAAACGTAAAATCGAAATTGAAGGCCACGAAGTAGGGGAAATAAGTAACATCTGATACCGTGGAAGCAAAGTAATACATGATGGACGAAGCAGGGAGGACGTAAGAAGTGAAGTAACACGGGCAATGAGGGCATTTCTGGTTAAGTTACTTGGTCTATCTGGCCCTCAAGTTTTGCGGAGTGGTGTCGTGTTTGGAGCGGTTTCAGCTACGAGTCGCCCCTGAAATGTTTGTAGCAGTAGAGAGACGGCCGCGGCCCACACAGACACCGGCTGCCTCTCCATCCGGTGACGGACGGACGCTCGATGCTCGATGCCAATGTCAGACAGCTGAGTGCTTCACACGCCGGGCTGGCCTCCATCAGACGCGAGAGCCCTCGCTTCCCCTCCCCTGCCACCAGCCCTCCTCTCTCCTCTCCTCCCCTCCCCTCCCCGCCACTCCCTCCCCCGCAGCCCCTACCCCGCCGGCGGCCTCACCTGACCCGCTGACCCCGTGACGTCACACTGCCTGTCTCTGCTGCTGCTTCTCCCTCTGTCTCTGAACACACAACCACACACACACACACACACACAGAGAGAGAGAGAGAGAGAGAGAGAGAGAGAGAGAGAGAGAGCTCCGCGATAGTAGCCTGCGACACACTGCAGAAGCCAGGCTATCCTATCCACTGCAGCACGAGGCACTTCGGAAGGTGACGGAAGAAACGAACGTGGAAAGCTCTAGAAAGTATGCCATCACGTCAGCAGCTGTTCAGAAGTGCTGTACTTTCACTCACTTCTCAACATGTTCCGCCTTCTGATAAACACAGTATTACCCTTTTTTTAATTTTCTCATTAATCTTTTAAGCGATAAAGGTGAATTTACACTGAAGCGCCAAAGAACTGCTACAGCCATGCCTATTAAAGTACAGAGATACGAAAAGGCAGAATGCAACGGCAACGCCTATATGAGACAACAATTATCCGGCGCAGTTGTTAGATCGGTTGCTGCTGCTGCAATGACAGGCTATCAAGATTTAAGTGAGTTTTAACGTGATGTTATAGTCAGCACATGAGCGATGGGGGACAGCATTTCCGAGACAGCGATGAAGTGGGGATTTTCCCGTACGACCACTTCACGAGAGTACCGTGAATATCAGGAATCCGGTAAAACACCAAATCTCCGACATCGCTGCTGCCCGACAAAGATCCTGCAAGAACGGGACCAACGACGACTGAAGAGAATCGTTCGGCGTGACAGAAGTGCAGCCCTTCAGCAAATTGGTGCAGATTTCAATGCTGGGCCTACAACAAATCAGAGTGCGAACCATTCAACGAAACATCACCGATATGGGCTTTTGCAGTCGAAAGCCCACTCTTGTACCCTTAATGACTGCAAGACACACAGCTTTACAGCTCACCTGCACCCATCAGCACCAACACTGGACTGTTAATGACTAGAAACATGTTGTCTGGTTCGAAGAGTCTCGTCTCAAATTGTATCGAGCGGATGGACGCGTACGGGTATGGGGACAACCTCATGAATTCATGGACCCTGCATGTCAGCAGGGGACATTTCAAGCTAGTGGGGGGGTCTGTAACGGTATGGGGCTGTGGAGTTGGAGTGATACGGGATCCCTGATACGTCTACAAACGACTCTGACAGGTGACACATACGTAAGCATCCCGTCTAATCACTTGCATCCATTCATGTCCATTGTTCATTAGGCAATTCGAGCAGAACAATGCGACAGTCCACAATTGCTGCAGAGTGGCTCCAGCAACACTCGTCTGAGTTTAAACACTTCCAATGGCCACCAAACTCCCTAGACATGAACATTATTGAGCATATTTGGGATGCCTTGCAACGTGCTGTTCAGAAGAGAGCTCCACTCCCTCGTACTCTTTCGGATTTATGAACAGCCTTTCAGGTTTCATGGTGTCACTTCCCTCCGTCACTACTCCAGACATCAGTCGAGTGCATGCCACGTCATGTTGCCGCACTTCTGCGTGCTGGCGGTGACCCTACACAATATTAGGCAGGTGTACCAGTTTCTTTGGCTACTCAGTGAATATACCAATCTTTTTACAATGTGTAAGTGTTTTTCTTGTAATGCATTGGTATTCCCAAAGAGTGCATACCAACATGTATTACCTGTGCTGGAAAAAATCATTTGTCACTTAATGGGTTAACTACACGTTCACGTTTTCACTTTTATACTTCATGTTCTACGGATCTCCTTTTTACGAAAAGCGTTCAATAAGCAATGCAGTAATTCTTTTCTGAAATCAGGTTCATTTTATTCGGGATTCCTATACACTGTATTATTCCCCACCCTTTCGGCTACAAAACCCTATTTTTAGCGTAATCTGCGTTCATTGCGACAGCCTTCCGCCACCTTAGTGAGAGAACGTCTATGCCCTCATGCACAGAACTACTCTACTGGTCGAAATCAGAGGCACCGCCTCTCTGCGTAAGTAACCTCCCCCTTATCCACTCACTGCTTCCCGCGGAGTGTATCCTTCATTGGGCCAGACAGATGCAAGTCGGAAGGTGCGAGACCTTTCATGATCCCATCTGGGATGTGCAGATACGAGTGAGGCGTTGAGGTGTCATGGAGAGCACCGAGCGAGACTGCGCAGTGGTTAGCACACTGGTCCCGCATTCGGGAGTACGACGGTTCAAACCCCCGTCTGGCCATCTGATTTAGATTTTCCGTTGGTTCCCTAAATCGCTTCAGGCAAATGCCGTGATGGTTCCGCCGGCCGATGTGGCCGAGCGGTTCGTCTGTAACCGCGCGACCGCTACAGTCGCAGGTTCGAATCCTGCCTCGGGCATGGATGTGTGTGCTGTCCTTAGGTTGGTTAGGTTTAAGTCGTTCTAAGGGGACTGATGACCTCAGATGTTAAGTCCCATAGTGCTCAGAGCCACTTTTTTTTCGGGATGGTTCTTTTGACAGGGCACGGTCGACTTCCTTCCCCATCCCTCCCTAGTCCGATGGGACCGATGACCTCGCTGTTTGGTCCCTTCCCCCAAAAACAACCAACCAATCATGGAGAAGAAGTTCATTTGCATTTTTGTGGAGTTGAACACACTGACTTCGTTTCTTCAACTTCCTGAGGGTAGCACAGAACACTTCAGACCGTCGTTATACCGTCAGGGAGGACATCAAATGGAATAACCCCTTCTGTGTTCGGTAAGACCATCGCCATGACTTTACCAGCTGAGGGTGCTGCTCTGAACGTTTTCTTCATAGGAGAGTAGTGTGGCACCGCTCCACGGGCTGCCGTTTTGTGTCTGGTTCGAACTGGTAGCCCCGTGTTTCATCGCCTGTGATGACGTTCCACGAAAGATTGTCACGATCAGCCTCTTCACGCTCAACAATTCCGCACAGATGGTCCTTCGTTTCACTTTATGGTCTTCTGTCAGGCAGCGCACTCCTTTGAGTACCCCAAGCGGTGGACAAGCGTGCCCGCACTACCGACAGAGATGTCCAGTCGAGCGACGAGGTGCAGGATGTCTGTAATCCGTGCAGCTCCTCGCGTGAGAGTGTCCGCACGTCCCAGTGTTTCAGGAGTCACAGCTGCGTGCGGTCGGCCGGCACGCCAGAGACCTGATGACGACAAACACCTCGCCCAACGTCTCATCGTGCTTTTGTTCACTGCCAGGTCTCCGTAGACATTCTGATAAGAGCCTATGAATATCTGCGATGCTCTGTTTTTCCTACAAAAGGTATTCAGTGACAGCTCTCTGCTTGGAACGCATCTCCTTTACAGACGCCATTTTGAAGGTTTCTTACAGCGCCACCATCTATGGGAACTTCGCGAAACTGTCGCTTGCTTTCTGATCGCTCCTCATATTTGTCTAAAAATAGTACCAAACTTGTGGCAGTTTTTCTGTTTTAGAGTCTATTTTGTTGCGGAACTGCATCAGTCGGAGTGTTCGGTCCTACTGGATGAGCTGCTTGTAACACTCCGATTATATGTATGTATCCCGCTCGATCGGGATCAGATAGCAGACCAAATAATAATTAATTAATGTGACCGTGTACCTAATGGGGCTGGCAATCGGATTTGACTGCTACGGAGTTGTTACATTCCATTTTGTCCTTCTCAAATGCTGTAATAATGAAATGTCTGGTGACAAGAAGAACGCCAACACAGCTTCATTAATCAAGACCTATATTCGTCTCAAAACACACGAAAAAGGAGACAGCCACTGCCTTCGTCATACATGTTTAATTACGGCTAATCTCAGCACAGGCCTCTTCGTTATTCATAATCGTCACACGCTAAATACAATCACTGTAATCCAACACTGCAATCCAAATGATGCCGGCGCGGTAGACGCGAAACCAAATAAATATCGTCACAAAAATATCACTGAGCACTCTCGTAATTAAACTTCTTCACTTTCCCATATTATTCTAACACAAAGGGGTTAAACCGTGGCGATGGCCACTCCCTTTGTCGGTAAGCCTTGTATCACAGCAACCGGCCTCCGCATGGCTCGGCCCGCAACCCGGAAACTGACTTCAACTCACACTCGCTCTCGCAACCCGACACTATCGATTGTTTGCCCTGTCGACCTGTGCCGAGTGCAAACTTACAGTAAGGGCCTACCGACCCCTTACATGCTGATATGTACATCATCTCTGGGAAACATGTCCTAGGACCATACGAAAAAGTAATTTTTATTTATTTCTAGTTTCTGCTACCAGTTACTTTCTTATTTTATGTTTAATCTAACATAATACAAAGCGTTTCGAACATCTTCTGTTCGTCTTCAGGCGTTTATAGATAGATGCATGCATGCATACATACAGAGAAATGTTACTTAAAAATAAACAGTCATAAACTGGATTAATCTAGAACTCTTTGTCCATTGTTTGTTAATATAGCGGATGGTGTGGCATTTGTGGGGGGGGGGGGGGGGAGGGGGGTGTAAGGCACACAGTGTGTGGCTAGAAATCGAGTGATGTCTTCTGCTGGTTTTCTTCCTTGTGGTTGACTAGGTATGATATCATGTCTGTATAGGATTCAGATAGATTTGCATCAGTGTTACGAAAATAGTGTGAAAGGCTTTTATATGACGGTTCATCACTCCGCCATTACACCAGTGACGCAAGTGAAGCAGCAAGACGATGAAATCGTAAGTGATCAACTTCATATAAAAGCGTTTCACACTATTTTCGTAACACACAACTGATGCAAATCTATCTGCATCCTATACCGGCTGTCATATACATAATCAACTACAAGGAAGAAAACCAGCAGAAGACATCACTGATTTCGATTTCTAGCCATACACTGTCCCCCTCCCCCCACCAAATGCCACACCAGCCGCTACAGTAAAAAACAATGGACAAAGAGTTCTAGATTAACCTAGTTTAAGACTGTTTATTTTTAAGTAACATTTCTCTGTATGTACAAACGTCTGAAGATGAACATAACATGTTCTAAACGCGTTGTATTACGTTAGATTGAACATAAAATAAAAAGTGACTGGTAGCAGAAACTAGAAATAAATAATTATCTCACACAGTTACGGTTCACAAACATAGCCATTATGGCTGAAAATGAATAAAAAGTACTTTGATTTACCCAAAAAGTAACTACTTTTGCTTTATTTTTTTCTCGATCGTACCAATACTGAACTTTTACATTAAAGTTCCCTGAGCATTGTACCGCGACGCAATGTAAAAAGCTGTACTGGAGAGACCAACGTTACGGCCAGGGTTACAGTGGCCTTATTCTGGGTCTAGTGATGAATGCTGCATGAAGTTCTTTCTCAAAGCTCCAAAATTGCACAATACAACGAAAAAGTGAAGTTCAGTTCCACCCAGCACTGCGATAAATAAGCGAACTCCATCCACGACTGGAACATTTCGAAGTTTATGAAAATTTTGGAAAATGTTCAAAGATACAAGGGGAACAAATACGAGAGTACCCTTCTGCCCAGATGTAAGATAGAGTATCCGAAGTCTTGGAAAGATCACGCATTCGTCAGTGTGTATGGCTGCAAGATCCACAAAATCAAAGATGGTGTTCAAAAGCAGCTGAAAGGACAGCAACCATTTGTATTGTAAGAAAATGTAGAACGACACTGGGTAGTGAAAGATGAGAGATAATTTTACTGTACAGTAAGTAGAGTAATACAAAATTACTGAAACGAGGAATATGTCTACAACAGTACCGTGCAAACCTCTTTGAAGTGCATGGGAGGGGTTACGTCCCATTATACCAGTTGTTAGGATTTCTTCCCGTTCCATTCACGTTTGCAGCGCGGGAAAAATGTTTAACCCCTTTGGAATTAATGTAATCTTGTCATCGCGATCCCAACAGGTGCTATGCGTATGTGGTTGTAGTGTATTCCGTGATTCATCTATTAAAACCGGTTCTTAAAACTTTGTAAGTACGGTTTGTCGGGATAGTTCAGGAGTGCCTTGAGGAGTCTGCCAATTCAGTTCTTCCAGCATTTTCGTCACACTCTCCCACAGATCAACAAACCTGCGACCATTCGTGCTGCCCTTCTCTGTATATGTCCAATGTCGTATTTGGCACTGGTGTTACACACTCTTGAGCAGTGATGTAGAATGGATCGCTCGAGTGTCTTCCAAGCAATTCCGTTTGTAGACTGTTACCATTTCACTAATATTCTACCAATAAACCGAAGTCTGCAACCCGCCTTACGTGCAACTGAGCCTAAGTGGTTGTTCCTTTTCATATCCCTATAAATTGTCACACCTGTGTATTTTTCTGAGTTGAACAATTCCACCTGTGAGTGACTAATATTGTAGTCATCTGATACATCGTTTTCCTTCATAAAGGGACAGTTGTACATTTTTGAACGTTTAAAGTTAGTTGTCAGTCTTTGATGCCATTTGAAATCGTATGAATATGAGATTGAAAATTTGTGCATATTTTTTCAGACTGTAGGTCATTACACATAACCTCATCATCTGCGAAAAGTCTTGAGTTACTATTAATATTGTCTGCAACATCATTGATATACAACATGAACAAAAATCGCTCTCAGCACTATGTGACTTAACTTCTAAGGTCATTAGTCCCCTAGAACTTAGAACTACTTAAACCTAACTAACCTAAGGACATCCCACACATCCATGTCCGAGGCATGATTCGAACCTGCTACCGTAGCTGTCACGCGGTTCCAGACTGTAGCGCCTAGAACCGCACGGCCACCCCGGCCGGCTACAACATGAACAGCAAGGGTCCCAACATACTTGTGTGAAACACGCCTGAGGTTGCTTCTTCATCTGTCGAGGACTCTCCATCTAAGATAACTTGCTACGTCCTCCCTACCAAGAAATCCTCAATTCAGACACAAATTTCGCCTGATACCTCATATAGCAGTACTTTCCATAATAAGTTTAGCTGTGATACTGAGCCAGAGCTTTTCGGAAATAGAGAAAAACTGCGTCTAGAGAACAGTACAGACACGGGCGAAGAAATCTGTAATAAGAGATCCGCTACTATCAACTGTTGAAGTCAAAATGAGGAAGAGGTTCTTGAAAGTTGTGTGTCGAGCACATCATTGTATGGGAGTGAATCATGAGTTACAGGGGAACCGTAGAACAGGAACACGAAGCATTTGGTGGAATATGCTGCTGTCGAAAAATGTTCAAAATTAATGGACAGATAAAAATAGGAAACTAAATATTCAAAACAGTAGGTGAGGGAAGAAGTATATCTAAGATTTCCTCTACACGAAGGAACAGGTCAATGGCACTTCATACAGTAATAGTCGACCTGGCGCTTGAGATGTGATTATCGGTGTAAGGTCAACCGTGACACCTAGAAACAGACTCTTTGACCCTAACTTAAATTGGTATCACGTAAATTCCATTTTATTTATACAGAAGACCTGTTATTAAGAACAGCACACCATTGCTGTTCGCTTGCTGATTCGATAGGTATTGTATAATCCTTCCGAAACTGTATTTTAAGATTCCTGTAAGGAATCCATAATTACAAATATTGCAAACACTTATCATCACCACGTACAAAAAATAACCATAATGATAGGATAATAGGCTTCATAGGGAACCTACTTATTCGGCTTATTCCAAAAATTGTGTCATCTATTATTAATAAGGGAATAAGTTTCGCAAAACTGAAATTCAATTAAACGATTGTGTTCAGAACTAATGCTAGATGACAAAAGACTATGTAAGCGTAGGCTTCCGCGGCCGTTGTCTCTGTCAATAAAATTCTTCTGGGCTGTTGACCGCATTGTCGGACAATTTTATATATTGACAATGCGGTCAACAGTCCAGAAGAATTTTATTGACAGACTATGTTTACGATACAAATGCATTAGTTGGATTGATATTAATAAAATATTACTCATAGTATTAAATTCTCCATAACTTCAGGAACATTGTAGTCTCGCAAAAGCTAAGACCAGTTTTGAAATCAGTACAGAAATTCCTTTAAGATGAGACATTTTACACGTCATATCGCAATTTCGTAACGGTTATTTATATTTTAAACTACTAAGAAGGCACAATGAGTTATGGATAGTGGGCTCTAGTAGGTGCTACCATATTAATATACATTGTCTTATTTAACAGACGAAGGAAAAATTAATTCAAATTATAATAGCACCAGTGTTCAGGAAGCTTAACTCTACTATGAAGTACATTTTTATACTTCGTTTATGTGACCTCAGATTCCGTAAAGTGGTGCAGACAGGTATGGCTGTAAACAGATTTGAGTGACGCCAAAAAGTTCAGAGTGAGTTGATACTAAGGTAGGTCGTCGAGAAGTACAGAACTTCTATTTCTGTAAGTAGGTCGGCAACAGTGAATAAGCATGGTGGATCGCTGTTGAACTCGTGACTCTGTTTAAAAAAATAAATATCGAGAACTGTCTTGGCGACATGAATGTTGCGGATCGAGTACACGGTTCTGACATATTAATATTTATGCAGCAAAAGTGAACTCTGGTATCAGACTCCTGGAATCGACCGCAGGCAGTTTAATTCATCATTTATTATTAATGTAATCCGTAAGTTGCATTTGTGGTGTCATTGAAATAGGAGCTCACAATTTAATTTCTTTATCGAACGTGGGCATAGAAAGCGAACACACCAGAAGGAGCAGTAGAGTGCTGAAAATAATAGAGATGGCAAAAGAGTGTATATAAAGTGTGGTAAATGTAGTAGCTACGTAGAGGGGGAAAGATTAGCATAACATAGGAAAAAAGGGTAGCATCGCACTGGATGAACGACAAAAGACTAGGGGGAAAAGTTAAATTCAAAGATTCTCGCAGTATCAAACGTCACCTTTCCCTCTTGCGTTTTAGTCACTGACATATGAATAACGTTTATACTGTGCGCAAAACTACAAAGCTAGTATTACAATGGAAGCAAATTACACGTCAAAGGAAGGACGTTATTTTATTCCAAAAGTGCGTAATTTTCATCTTTCATGAGAAATATTCACATATCCATTTTCAGAAACATGCGTCAGTGCCCTCTGGAACAGATAATTACGTTTGATATGAGCCACAAAAATGTACGCTTATTTAAAACGTAAATGGAATATCTTTTAAAGAGAATTTCGTCGCGTTATAGGGGCACATTCAGCTCGCGTGAAGCTACACGGGCAGAGTTTTCGGCAGACAGTTCTGCATCCGGCTGTGAATCACAAAAGCTGTGCACGTATCTGCTAGTCAGAGCATCAGCCGCCCACACCGGACGCCGAACTTTCAGTGTCAGAGGAGTTCATCCCGAAAGACAGAGTTAGTGAAAGCTGCAGCACTCGAGTACGGGCGGAGGGTTGTTAGAGGGGCAGTGCCACGACGCGGCTGTGACGTCACACCTCATACAGGTGCGCAAGTAGCACGACAAGAACGCATGTATACGATAACATAGGGAACCAAACAGAATGTTTCTTTTGAATGAGGACAACTCCATTTGACAGTGTTGTTGTTTAATTAATTACAAACCTGGTTTCGGCCATTTTAATTTTATCAGTAAATAACAGTGGGTGGATGTCCTATGACATGCTCCCGCTATTATTTACTAATCTTTTTATTAGATGCTGATTTTACATATGCCATTTCGTGGGAAGCGAATATTTTTCTTAATTTACGGCCAATATATGTTAATGACATAAACTCAGTCACTTGGAAATGGCATAAAAGATCGAAATATGTGTCGCCTATTAAACAGACAACAATAGAGTCAAATGGCGGAGTGTTGATCTAAAAATTATTGTATGACTGTTGCTCAGCAACATCACAAACGGAATGTGTTAGTGGACTCAGTATTTCTTGGCCGGGAGCCTGCAGCATGTTACGTTGGATGGCGAGTCATCGACAGGTGGGGAAGTAACTGCAGGTGTGCGCCGGGAGTTTTGGCTGCCTTCCTGTCCGCGATGTACAGCGTGATTATAATAAAACTTTCAAAACGCTGCAGAAATAACACCACTGGTCAGAATGACTTCATATTGCAACGAAATATTATCGAATGAGGGGGAAAACATACGCCAGAAGAAGAAAAAAAAGTGTGTAAATTGATCAATAGATGGCACTGTATGTCACAATACGTGAATGAAAACACCTGTCATGCGCACGACCCATTGAAGTTGGTATAAACACGCCGGGTACATGGCCTTTCCTCCTCACGCGTCTGCGACGTTCGCCATGACTGTCTCAATGCAGGATCGCGCTCTGCTTGTAAAGCTGTATTACAAGAACGATGACTGTGCACACGTCGCTCTGCAGAAGTTCCGGACACTGAAATGGCGTTGATCCGGTGGCTGCCGTGGATCTGGAGAAAATGATTCGGAAATCCGAAAAGACGGGATCTTTCGGTGTGAAACCTGGTAGAAGGAGGAAAGGAATTGATTCGACGTCGGTGGAAGCAGTGGCCACAGCAATGCAGGAGGAGACGAGTGGTGAAAACGTGTAGTGCACAGAGAATTGTCCGAACATTGGACATATTCGTGAGCACGTTACGTAAAATCCTACGAAACATCCTTCTTTGCTGCCCATTGAAAATTACCCACGTGCACGAGTTGCTTCCTGTTGACCTACAAGCAAGAAAGACTTTTGCTTTAGAATTTCTAGCTCGCATGGAAGTGGACAATGATTGGCCGTGGTAGATTTTGTGGACAGACGAAGCCCACTTCCATCTGACAGGATATGTCAATACACAGAATTGTCGAATATGGGCAACAGAAAATCGACACGCGAATCAACCAGTACCACTTCATCCTGAAAAGGTCACTGTGTAGTGCGGTTTTATGGCATCATTTATCATAGGGCCATATTTCCTCGAAGAGGCAGGTGCTTCCGGTCCTCTTACCTGAACCATCACTGGTAAGCGCTAAGAGTGTCTTTTGCGCAACATCATTCCAGCCCTCCAACAGCGTGGATGTGTGGATGGGATCATTTTTTATGCAAGACGGCGCACCTCCGTACACTGCAAATCCAGCTGCTGCTGAAGCGCTATTTCGGAAATGCTAGAATTATCTGCCGCCATTTCCCTACAGCCTGGCCGTCCCGATCACCTGATCTTAATCAGTGTGACTTCTGGCTGTGAAGCTGTCTGAAGATGTGTTCAGTATTCCGATTGCAAACTTAGCTGCATTGAAGGTACGCGTTGCGCAACACACTTTGAACCTGACCCTGGAAACACTTCGATTTCCCCTGCGGGTCTGGAGGTTAGAATAGGCCCGAGGTATTCCTGCCTGTCGTAAGAGGCGACTAAAAGGAGTCCCTCCCCCTCAAGGGGGTAGTTAGCGCCTGCGTCCGGAGACGGACGGTTCCACGACCTCTATTTGCGGTCATTTTGCCACTTCTCGTTTCTTCCTTCCTTTGGTTGGTTCCTTTCTTTGCTCTTCTCCACCTCACCTCTTCCTTATTATTTCCCCTGCAAACTCTCCTTGCCTTCTCATTGCCTTCTTCTCCTTGCCTTCTCATTGCCTTCTTCTCCTTGCCTTCTCATTGCCTTCTTCTCCTTGCCTTCTCATTGCCTTCTCCTTGCCTTCTCATTGCCTTCTTCTCCTTGCCTTCTCATTGCCTTCTTCTCCTTGCCTTCTCATAGCCTTCTTCTCTGCCTCGGCGTTTGAGACAGTCTGTCCTCTCTCTCTCTCTCTCTCTCTCTCTCTCTCTCTCTCTCTCTCTCTCTCCCTCTCTCTCCCTCTCTCCTTTTTCCTCTTCTTGCTTCCTCCCTGTGCGCGCCTGAAGGCCGACCCACGCGTTCGCACGCGTAGCCGGTGACGGGGTAACGCGTAATTCCCCGCCCTGGGTAGACATGTAAGGCACGCGCCTACCCCCTGGTAAAGGCCAGGCCCGGGGAGGGGTGATTGCCTGAGCTGATACCTTCTGACCATGCCGATTGGTCCCTCCGTCTGTTTCTCGGGAGGTGTGACCTGAGGTGTAAACATTCACCTAAGGCGGGAGTGCCCTCTGAGAGGGTCCCCACAAGGAAGGAGCGCGCCATCGGAGACGCTGGCAATCATGGGGGATTCCTCCGCAATGGATTTCACTCCATCTCTCTCGACTTCTGCCCAAAAACGGAAACGTGACCAGCTACCAGTGACAAAAGTACTACCGCCTGCCCCACAGTTCCTCGTCGTTTCTCGATCTGAGGACGGAAAGGATTTTTCCTCTGTCAACCCTTTCGTTATTCAGAAGGGCGTCGATGCCATAGCCGGATCTGTCAAATCTTGTACCAGGTTGCGTAACGGTACCTTATTACTCGAAACTGAGAGCGCCTTTCAGGCACAAAAACTGCTTCGGGCCACACTCCTGTACACATTCCCTGTCCGGGTGGAGGCTCACCGAACTTTGAATTCGTCTCGTGGTGTGGTCTATACTAGATCCCTCGACGGTTTGACTGACGAGGAGATTCAATCTTTCCTCGCTGAGCAGGGCGTGACGGCTGTCCATAGGGTCATGAAAAAGGTCAACAATGACCTTGTACCGACCCGGACACTTTTCTTGACCTTCGATAGTGTTCAGCTGCCATCGCGCATCAAAGCGGGCTACGAGGTTATTTCTGTTCGCCCCTATGTCCCGACACCTACGCGCTGCTACCAGTGTCAGCGTTTCAATCACACTCGCCAGTCTTGTTCCAATGCGGCTAAATGTGTCACTTGTGGCAGGGATGCCCATGAGGGTGACTGTCCACCTCCGTCTCCTCGTTGTGTGAACTGTCAGGGTGACCATGCCGCGTCCTCCCGCGACTGTCCCATCTATAAGGAAGAACGCTGTATCCAAGAAATTCGGGTCAAAGAGAAAGTGTCCACCTCGGCTGCTCGCAAGCTATTGGCCAGTAGGAAGCCCACGCTGCTCCCAGCGGGGAAATACAGTACTGTCCTCGCCTCTCCTCGGACTACCAGGGAGGTGGCAACCCCGACATGCGATCTGACCTTCAGCACCACGGTCGTCCGTTCGGCCAGTGCTAAGATCGCGCGGTCGACGTCTCGTCTTCCTCCCATCACCCCACAGACACCAGCCCCTTCATCAGCTTCTGCTAAGACGAAGACCCAGAAGTCAGATGCACGGGCCTTCAAGAAGGAACCGTCCCGTGCAGACTTCCTCCGTACCTCGACCTCCCAGCCTTCGACCAGTACTTCCACCAAACGTCCTTCCAAGAAGGCGCATAGGAAGCGCAGTTCTCCTTCTCCGCCACGGCGCATTTCTTCTCCTGCGCCACCCAGCGGTTGCCGCCCCAGGCCGTCATCCGTTTCGCCTGGCCCCACCGCTGGTAGCCGAACATCTGGCCGTTCACCGGCGGAGGAAGCTCCCCCTCCCGGCCATCCTCCCAAGATGGCCGATGAACCTATAGACCCAATGGACGATGACTGTCCGCCTACTGATAGCGGCGGCAGTGCTCGCTCGAAGCCAGGCCCTCAGCGGCCTTCGAGGTGACCCCTTCTTTCATCTTCTTTTTTTTTTTCTTACGATGGCACTTATTCACTGGAATATTCGCAGCATTCGCTCCAACCGAGAGGACTTGAAGTTGCTGCTCCGCTTGCACCGTCCGCTCGTCGTAGCCCTCCAGGAAACGAAGCTACGCCCATGCGATCAAATTGCCTTGGCACACTACACCTCTGTGCGTTTTGACCTACCCCCTGTGGTAGGTATCCCCAGCTCATGGAGGGGTTATGTTGCTGGTCCGGGATGATATTTACTACGATCCCATCACATGGCACACCGGCCTGCAGGCAGTTGCCATCCGCATTACTCTCCCCACTTTTACATTTTCCATTTGTACCGTTTACACTCCATCGTCGTCTGCCGTTACCAGGGCAGACATGATGCAACTTATTGCTCAGCTACCTGCACCATTTTTGTAAACTGGAGACTTCAATGCCCACCATCCCCTTTGGGGCTCTCCAGCATCCTGCCCGAGGGGCTCCCTGTTAGCAGACCTTTTCAACCAGCTCAATCTTGTCTGCCTCAATACTGGCGCCCCTACTTTTCTTTCGGACACATCTCACACCTATTCCCATTTAGATCTCTCTATATGTACTCCCCAACTTGCACGCCGGTTCGAGTGGTATGCACTTTCTGATACATATTCGAGCGACCACTTCCCGTGTGTTATCCATCTCCTGCAGCATACCCCCTCTCCGTGCTCATCTAGATGGAACATCTCCAAAGCAGACTGGGGGCTCTTCTCTTCCAGGGCGACCTTTCAGGATCAAACCTTCACAAGCTGCGATAGGTCGCACACCTCACGGAAGTCATTCTTACTGCTGCTGAATATTCCATCCCTCACCCTACTTCTTCTCCACGTCGCGTACCGGTCCCCTGGTGGACCGCAGCATGTAGAGACGCTTTACGTGCTCGTCGACGTGCTTTACGCACCTTTCACCGCCACCCTACAGTGGCGAATTGTATCAATAATAAACGATTACGTGCACAGTGTCGTCGTATCATTAAAGAAAGCAAGAAAGCCAGCTGGGCTGCTTTCACAAGCACCTTCAACAGTTTTACTCCTTCTTCTGTTGTCTGGGGTAGCCTGCGCCGGCTATCTGGCACTAAGGTCCACTCACCAGTTTCTGGCTTGACGGTCGCGAATGACGTCCTTGTGGCCCCTCAGGATGTCTCCAATGCCTTCGGGCGCTTTTTCGCAGAGGTTTAGAGCTCCGCTCATTACCACCCTGCCTTCCTCCCCCGCAAACAAGCAGAGGAGGCTAGGCCACCTAACTTCCGCTCCTCGAATCGTGAAAGTTATAATGCCCCATTCACCATGCGGGAACTCGAAAACGCACTTGGCCGATCACGGTCCTCCGCTCCAGGGCCTGATTCTATTCATATTCAGATGCTGAAGAACATTTCTCCTGCGGGTAAAGGTTTTCTTCTTCGTACTTACAATCGCATCTGGATTGAGGGACATGTTCCCGCATGCTGGCGCGAGTCTATTGTTGTCCCGATTCCTAAGCCGGGGAAGGACAAGCACTTGCCCTCCAGTTATCGACCCATCTCGCTTACCAGCTGTGTCTGTAAAGTGATTGAGCGAATGGTTAACTCTCGATTGGTTTGGCTGCTCGAGTCTCGACGCCTACTTACCAATGTACAATGTGGATTTCGTAGGCGCCGCTCTGCTGTTGACCATCTGGTTACCTTGTCGACCTTCGTTATGAATAACTTCTTGCGGAAGCGCCCGACCGCGGCTGTGTTCTTTGATTTGGAGAAGGCTTACGACACCTGTTGGAGGGCGGGCATTCTCCGCACCATGCATACATGGGGCCTTCGCGGTCGCCTCCCTCTTTTTATTCGTTCCTTTTTAATGGATCGACAGTTCAGGGTACGTGTGGGTTCTGTCCTGTCAGACACCTTTCGCCAGGAGAATGGGGTGCCACAGGGCTCAGTTTTGAGCGTCGCTCTCTTCGCCATAGCGATCAATCCAATAATGGATTGCCTCCCAGCTGATGTATCAGGCTCCCTTTTCGTGGACGATTTTACCATCTATTGCAGCGCGCAGCGGACGTGTTTCCTGGAGCGCTGTCTTCAGCGTTCTCTTGACCGTCTTTACTCCTGGAGTGTCGCCAATGGCTTCCGTTTTTCTGCTGAGAAGACGGTCTGTATTAACTTCTGGCGCTACAAAGAGTTTCTCCCACCGTCCTTAAGACTCGGTCCCGTTGCTCTCCCATTCGTGGAGACAACAAAATTTTTAGGTCTTACATTTGACAGGAAACTTAGTTGGTCTCCACATGTCATATTTGGCTGCCCGTTGTACCCGTTCTCTAAATGTCCTCCGTGTTCTCAGTGGTATGTCGTGGGGAGCGGATCGAACCGTCCTACTTCGCCTATATCGGTCGATCGTCCGCTCCAAGCTGGATTATGGGAGCTTCGTATACTCCTCTGCACGGCCATCCATCTTACGCCGCCTCAACTCCATACAACATCGGGGTTTACGACTTGCGATCGGAGCGTTTTATACTAGTCCCGTCGAGAGTCTTCATGCTGACGCTGGTGAGTTGCCACTCACCTACCGGCGCGATATACTGCTTTGTCGGTATGCCTGTCGGCTACTGGCAATGCCCGACCACCCGTCTTATCGTTCCTTTTTTGATGACTCTCTCGACAGTCAATACGGGTTGTATGTCTCTGCCCTGCTACACCCTGGAGTTCGCTTTCGTCGCCTCCTTCAACACCTTAATTTTTCACTCCCTGCAACCTTTCGAGTGGGCGAGAGCCACACGCCACCTTGGCTTCAGGCTCGGGTTCGCGTCCACCTTGACCTCTGCTCGCTCCCGAAGGAGGTTACCCCCGGTTCAGTCTACCACTCCCGTTTTATCGAACTTCGTTCGAAGTTCATTAATATGACCTTCATTTATACAGATGGCTCTAAGACCACTGACGGGGTCGGGTGTTCTTTTATTGTCGGGGCACAAAGTTTCAAATACCGGCTCCATGGCCTTTGTTCGGTCTTCACAGCTGAGCTCTTTGCCCTCTACCAGGCTGTCCTTTACATCTGCCGCCACCGACATTCTGCATATGTCATCTGCTCCGATTCCCTGAGCGCTATCCAGAGCCTCAGTGATCCGTACCCGGTTCACCCTTTCGTGCACCGGATCCAACGCTCTCTTCAGCAGCTGGTGGACGTCGGTTCTCCGGTTAGCTTTATGTGGGTTCCTGGCCATGTCGGTATCCCTGGGAACGAGGCTGCAGATGCCGCGGCCAAGGCTGCGGTCCTCCAGCCTCGGACAGCTTCTTGTTGTGTCCCTTCGTCAGATTGTAGCAGGGTAATTTGTCGGCGCATTTTATCGCTGTGGCATGCCGATTGGGCTGCACTTACAGACAACAAACTTAGGGCCCTGAAACCTCTTCCCGTGGCTTGGACGTCCTCCTCACGCCCTTCTCGGCGGGAGGAGGTCGTTTTGGCCCGGTTGCGAATTGGCCACTGCCGGTTCAGCCATCGCCATCTGCTGACGGCTGCGCCGGCGCCGTTCTGCCCATGTGGGCAATTGCTGACGGTCCGCCACATTTTAACGGTCTGTCCGGATTTTAACACCCTGCGTCTTGATCTTGGCCTGCCCTGTACTGTAGAAGCCATTTTAGCGGATGACCCACGAGCAACTGCTCGCGTTCTTCATTTTATCAATTTGACAACCCTCTCAAAGGACATTTGATTCTGCTGTTTTCCTTTTTTTAATCCTATGCCTGTCAGTCTGTCTTTTATCGTGTTTTCCGTTTCGTTGCTGTTTTAAACTTGTGACTCGCTGTGCATTCCTCACGTAGTCTCGGCGCTAATGACCGTTGAAGTTGTGCGCCCTAAAACCACAAAAAAAAAAATTGACATCTTAAGCCCACTTTCACGTCGTCGCATTGCAGTCCCGCCCATTCTCCATCTCTTGTGCGAGGACACCTTCCTGGGTGCGTTTTCTACCATGAATTATGCAGTGCCACTTTCTGTGCAGACGATCACCATGTACTTCTTGGCGCCTCCTATCCAGTCACGGTTGACCTTGGTTGTAGCCCCCTGACCACACAGGGATCGCTCCGCTGATGCCTGGGCCGTTAACTCCCCACATATGCCAAGCAGTAAATGCCCATCACCCTGGGGCTTCGGGACTCCCGGCAATGGCCATCCTGCCAGGTGGCCTTTGCTGCTGCTGCTGCTGCTGCTGCTGCGTGCCGCCTGTGGGGAGGGCCCCTGGTCGGAATGTCTGGCATCAGGGTGGATAACACGACATGAAACGCAGTATGTCATCTCTTGCTGGTGTTCCACCGCCAGCAGTCTCTAAGCGGGCAAAGTCTAAAAATGGTTCAAATGGCTCTGAGCACTATGGGACTCAACTGCTGAGGTCATTAATCCCCTAGAACGTAGAACTAGTTAAACCTAACTAACCTAAGGACATCACACACATCCATGCCCGAGGCAGGATTCGAACCTGCGACCGTAGCGGTCTCGCGGTTCCAGACTGCAGCGCCAGAACCGCGCGGCCACTCCGGCCGGCGGGCAAAGTGTAACTTCAATGCTAAGAAATATGACCCCTTCCTGGCCACACCATGGGAGGAACGCCAGGCTAAGTGTGGCAGTGAAGATTACTCGCCCCAGTACCTCGTATGTACGAGAGTTGATGGGGAATCTTTCTTGTCAATGAAACCTCAGTTTTTTGTGGAGCATTTGGAGGACAAGTTTGGGGAGGTGGAGGGCGTGTCCAAAATGCGCTCTGGGTCAGTTTTGATGAAAACAGCATCCTCTGCTCAATAATGGACATTACTAGCTTGTGGCAAGTTGGGGGATGTTTCTGTTACCATCACGCCTCACAACAGCTTAAATATAGTCCAGGGTATTATACTCCACAGGGAGCTTCTTTTACAGTCTGATGACGAGCTGCGCGCCAATTTAGAGCGGCGAGGTGTTCATTTCGTGTGGTGAGTCCATCGGAGTCCCAGGGATAACCAGGTTCCCACCGGTGCCTTCATCTTGGCCTTCGAGGGTGACACATTGCCAGAGTTCAGGTGATGGTCTACCACTGTGACGTCAAGCCATATATCCTTCCCCCAATGCGGTGCTTTAAGTGTTCGAAGTTCGGCCATATGTCTTCCCACTGTGCTTCCAGCCCCACCTGTCGAGATTGTGGTCGTCCATCGCACCCCAATACTCCATGTGCCCTGCCTCCCATATGTGTCAATTGTGTCTTGCTCGCCAGACTGCAGGATTTTAAAGAGAGAGAGAGGAAAATCGTGGAATATAAGCCCGTGGACTGACTGACCTACACTGAGGCTAAGAGGAAATTTGAGCACCTTCATCCTGTGGCTATGACCTCCTCATATGCCACCGCTACGAGAACAGTTGTCGCCGCATCAGTTCCTCGAATTCCTGTTTTCTCTCAGAACTGGGAGACTACACGTGCCCTCTTGATGGTGCGGGAGGGGGCCACTTCCCTCCCTGTTGCTCCCACACCACCTACTTCGGGAGCAAGACCACCCCAACCATTGGTGATTTCAGTCCCCACTTCTGTGCCAGAGAAGCCTAAGCCTTCTTCGGCTCCTCTCGCCAGGAAGGGGTCCCTTGGGTCACTCCCTTCCCAAGTTTCTGCTACTGGGAAAGATGAGACCCGCCACTGGCTGAAGAGCCCAAAAGCAGCTGGTCATAGGGCTTCATGCTCATACTCAGTCCCAGAGACTGATGCAGTGAAGTCCTACCAGAAACCCAAGGAACAGCACGAGAAATCCGAAAAGGAGACTCCCAAGAACAAGGAAGTTGCCGTGGCACCTGCAACACCACTACCAACAAACTATGCTTCTGAGGATGGGGTGGAGATTCTGACATCTGCTGAGGACCTGGCTCTCGCTGGACTCTCGGACACAACGGATACAGACAACTCGGGCAAAAAGTGGGTGGCAGCAGGTGACCCTGAGGCGTAAACTGCCTCATTGAATGTTCCATGCCTTCCTAGTCTCACGATGTCATCCTCCAGTGGAATTGCGGCGGTTTTTTCCACCACATGGCTGAGCTACGGCAACTGACGCTTTACACCTGCTTTCTGCATTGCCCTCCAGGAAACCTGGTTCCCAGCGATGCGGAGTCCTGCCCTCCGCGGCTATAAGGGATATTACAGGAACCGTAGCGACTGAAATAGTGTCAGGTGGAGTTTGCCTTTATGTCCTAAACTCAGTCTGTAGTGAAACTGTGCCCCTTCAAACCCCCTCTTGAAGCTGTGGCTGTCAGAATAAGGACGACGTAGGAAATAACTGTCTGCAATGTATATCTTACTCGAGATGGTGCAGTATCCCTGAATGTATTAGCTGCACTGATTGATGAACTCCCTAAACCTTTCCTACTTTTGGGAGATTTAACGCTCATAACTCCTCGCGGGGTGGCACTGTGCTTACTGGCCGAGGCAGAGATGTCGAAATTTAACTGTGTCAGTGCGACTTCTGCCTCTTAAATACTAGGGCCGCAACACATTTCAGTGTGCCATTGATTGATGAGTTTGCAGCCCAGGAATTCTCCCATCTACCCACTGGAGAGCACATGACAACCTGTGTGGTAGTGACCACTTCCCCATCTTCATGTCACTATCCCGGCGTCAGGCCCACGACGCTTGCCCAGGTGGATTTAAACAAGGTGGACTGAGAAACTTTCACCTCCGATGTCACTGTTGACTGTCCCCCACATGGTAACATCGATGTGATGGTCGAGCAGGTGACTACCACAATCCTTCCTGCGGCAGAAAACACGATCCCTCGTTCTTTAGGGTGCCCCCGGCGAAAGACAGACCCAAGGTGGTCGCCGGAAGTCGCTAAGGCAATTACAGAGCGTCGGCAAGCTCTACAGTGACGCCCTTTCTTAGAGCATCTGACAGCCTTCAAGCGGCTCCGTATCCGTGCACGCCAGCTTATAAAACGAAGGAAACAGGAGTGTTGGGAGAGTTAAGTGTCGACCATTGCGTGCTGTGTCACCTTCCCAAGTATGGACGAAGATCAGATGTCTTTTTGGGTACCAGGTGTCCCTAGCATTAACAGCAATGGCGTGTTATCTACTGACGCAAACGCGATTGCCGAGTACATTGGTGGGCACTGTGCTCGAGCCACTGTGTCAGAGAACTCCCCCCCCCCCCCCGGCCTTTCGCACTCTCGAACGGCGGTTGGAAAGAAAAGTCCTCTCGTTGGCCACACGCCACAGTGTACCTGAGACGAGCACGCCTCGTGTTCGTGCCATTTATTCTTTGTCATCTTCTATTACAGTACTGCCGCCTCGTTTACTTACTCCATTTACTGGCGTCGCTAACTTCCTGCCTTATTTGTTCATGAGTGGCAGCAACAGCGCATATCGATAGTGCACTGACGTACCATCTCTGGAGCGACCGATAGTAATTCCGGGCCGCGTGTGTCTGGAAGTCAGTTGGAGAGGGACCAGGAGTGCAGTCGGCAACGGAGCAGCGTCGGGGGCGGAGCGCCAGTCACGTGCTCACAGCCAGTACTTGCCGACCGCTGGGGACACACGTGCACTGCCTGACAAGAGGAGACTGGAGCGGGAACGACCGTTGGTTGGTCGTACGGCCGGTCGTCTCATCAGGAGACGTGTATTTGGTCTTTTGACCGTTTCCGTGTGTGAGGGAGCCGGTGGGTTGAAACAGAGCAGCGAGGAAGTTGAAACGTCCCCTTTTGAACAATTATACATGACTGTGCTTATCCTGACACACAATATTTTTTAGCGCAACGCAATCTGACTTTCAAAAATCCATACAAAAGAATGGCCCTGACTAACATTAACCTATACCTTTTACAAATCTCTTACCTCACAAAAATCTTGGTTACTCGAGCTACTGCAACAAAGCGAGCGCCACTACATCCAGCTAAATAAAAGATTCAAACTACTGAAGGCACTAACTACTGATAGGCATGGTTAGCAAATGAAAGATTTTAATAGAGAACAAACAATGTATTTACCTTAATAATGTTGAAAAATCATAATATACATAGGAGTTCATAACATCCATTCTTACAAATTTCAAAACTCCGCCATTTCTCTCCCCACATCCACCACTGCTGGCGGCTCACCTCCAACTGCGCAACGCTACGCGCTGTTCACAGCCAGCTGCCCAACACTACAATGGAGAGTATTACAACAATGCCAACCAGCCACAGACTGCACACAGCACAGCAAGTGCACAATCACCATCGAAGAGTCTTGCGGACAATATAGCAAGTCCATAAACCACCACTTGTGCACTCACAAAGTTTTTTAATTGTCCTTAGAACCAGCAATGCTGTTATCCAGTCCCTTGCTGACTTATTAGCACACGTGCAAACACTAACAGTCCCAACTTCTCACATATTGTCCATATACTATGACCAACAGAAACGTGTGCAGTGAAATGGAACTTACAAGTTACTCAATTTGATGACCTGGTGTCAATTACAATTTTATAACATAAGAATACAATTACAAAGGTACAAAATACATCATTAAAGAACATAACAATACAGAGAACATTTGTAGTACAGGCTTTACAAAAGAATCGAAATAACATATACGTCAGTGTTACAGGAATTATGACATAGTTCGTCGCCCACCGATCCTGAAACACTAAAGTTGAGTCCTCACTTAACCACCTATCAAGTCTCAACTGCTATCACATCTCCCTGGTTGTCGCCTTCAGGGAGATTCCCGCGAGCAACGACGTGTGTGCATTGAAGTAGGCTAGAACTGCAGCCGTCTTCGTGTGTGGTGTTTAACTTACTTTAATTCATTCATTCCTTAATGAAGTGTACCAGCGGTATCTTCTGACTAGTGGCTGTTGAAGTTCCATTAACCTGCCCTGATCGTAGTTTTTTTCACTGTATTTTCCTTGTCGTGTTGATGCTGTCCAGCACGGTGTGTAGTTCGACAGCTGAGGTGGTGTTGGTATTTTTGGGCGTTTATTCTGACTTGGCTGGATTGGGCACCAGTATTCAGAACGTTGTGCTATTGACATTTAGTTGTCATTTTGCTGGTCGGGTGGAGCAGAACTGATCTTGTTGGTTGGTTGGTTGGTTGGTTGGTTTTCGGTTGAGTTGCCTTCCGATTGAGAGGTTGTAGACCTGGCTGCCTGTCTCACCTAAACGTGCGTTACAGTTGCCTTCCCAGGCCGATCCTTGGAACCTTCCGAGAGCCGCACCTTGTGTTTTACTTACTGATTTCCTTTTTAAGTCTTATGTACTCTGTGTGGCCTTCAGCCAAGTTTTAGCTTATTAAAATAGAAAGACTTTTCTTCTTAGGCCTTAAGCCGTAAAAAAAAAAATACACTCCTGGAAATGGAAAAAAGAACACATTGACACCGGTGTGTCAGACCCACCATACTTGCTCCGGACACTGCGAGAGGGCTGTACAAGCAATGATCACACGCACGGCACAGCGGACACACCAGGAACCGCGGTGTTGGCCGTCGAATGGCGCTAGCTGCGCAGCATTTGTGCACCGCCGCCGTCAGTGTCAGCCAGTTTGCCGTGGCATACGGAGCTCCATCGCAGTCTTTAACACTGGTAGCATGCCGCGACAGCGTGGACGTGAACCGTATGTGCAGTTGACGGACTTTGAGCGAGGGCGTATAGTGGGCATGCGGGAGGCCGGGTGGACGTACCGCCGAATTGCTCAACACGTGGCGCGTGAGGTCTCCACAGTACATCGATGTTGTCGCCAGTGGTCGGCGGAAGGTGCACGTGCCCGTCGACCTGGGACCGGACCGCAGCGACGCACGGATGCACGCCAAGACCGTAGGATCCTACGCAGTGCCGTAGGGGACCGCACCGCCACTTCCCAGCAAATTAGGGACACTGTTGCTCCTGGGGTATCGGCGAGGACCATTCGCAACCGTCTCCATGAAGCTGGGCTACGGTCCCGCACACCTTTAGGCCGTCTTCCGCTCACGCCCCAACATCGTGCAGCCCGCCTCCAGTGGTGTCGCGACAGGCGTGAATGGAGGGACGAATGGAGACGTGTCGTCTTCAGCGATGAGAGTCGCTTCTGCCTTGGTGCCAATGATGGTCGTATGCGTGTTTAGCGCCGTGCAGGTGAGCGCCACAATCAGGACTGCATACGACCGAGGCACACAGGGCCAACACCCGGCATCATGGTGTGGGGAGCGATCTCCTACACTGGCCGTACACCACTGGTGATCGTCGAGGGGACAATGAATAGTGCACGGTACATCCAAACCGTCATCGAACCCATCGTTCTACCATTCCTAGGTCGGCAAGGGAACTTGCTGTTCCAACAGGACAATGCACGTCCGCATGTATCCCGTGCCACCCAACGTGCTCTAGAAGGTGTAAGTCAACTACCCTGGCCAGCAAGATCTCCGGATCTGTCCCCCATTGAGCATGTTTGGGACTGGATGAAGCGTCGTCTCACGCGGTCTGCACGTCCAGCACGAACGCTGGTCCAACTGAGGCGCCAGGTGGAAATGGCATGGCAAGCCGTTCCACAGGACTACATCCAGCACCTCTACGATCGTCTCCATGGGAGAATAGCAGGCTGCATTGCTGCGAAAGGTGGATATACACTGTACTAGTGCCGACATTGTGCATGCTCTGTTGCCTGTGTCTATGTGCCTGTGGTTCTGTCAGTGTGATCATGTGATGTATCTGACCCCAGGAATGTGTCAATAAAGTTTCCCCTTCCTGGGACAATGAATTCACGGTGTTCTTATTTCAATTTCCAGGAGTGTATTTCTTGTTTGGTATGTGGCCTTCATCTGAGTTTCAGCCTTTCAAAATTAAAATTGAAAATTCTTTGTGCCTAAGCCTTAAGCCGTAAATTGGTTTCAAGTTGGTATGTGGCCTTCTGCCGAGTTTTCACCCTTTCCAAATCAAAAGTTGAAGTATTTTGTCTAGGCCTTAAGCCGTAAGAAATATTTTCTAGTTTTTATGTGGCCTTCAGCCGAGTTTTCCAGCTTAAATTAAAAATTGGAAATTTCTTTGTCTGGGCTTTAAGCCATGAGATTGTTTGGGTTTCGTACGTGGCCTTCAGCCGATAGTTATGTGAAGCATTTTAGGATAAAGCCCTTAGCCTATTTTAGTTGCTATTTAGAAATTCCTGCCTTTAGGCCTTAAGCCGTAAAATTATTTTCTGCTTGGTGTGTGGCCATCAGCCGAGTTTCAATCTCTCTTAAATTAAAAATTCAAAGTACTTTTGTTGCCCTTAAGTCATAAGATTGTTATTCTTTAGTATGAAGCCTTCAGCCGAGTTTTACATAAAATATTTTAAGATAAGGCCTTCAGCCTTTTCAAATTGAAAGCTCTTCTTCCTAGGCCTCCAGCCGTTAAATTGTTTTGTTGATATGCGGCCTTCAGCCGAGTCTTGAAAATCTCAGTCTCTACCTTTAGCTGTAACATTGTTCTTGACTAATGTGAGGCCTTCAGCCGAATTCTATGGGGAAAATTTAAGCTTAGGCTTTCAGCCTATTTACATTGAAGAGAAAACATTTTTTCTAAAGAAGTGAAATCTCTAGAAGAACTCCTGCACCTAAATTCCTTGCTTAGGACTTGTCTTGGATTTCCGATGTGGCCTTCAGCCGATCTAAATTAAATCAGAGGAGGTCTTTCGTTAAAACCTTGAGAATTTTGATTTTTGCTTGCGTGATTGTATGTTTAAAGAAATAAAGTTTATATGTTGAGCGCAACTGACAGTAACTTATTTTGGCCCCTTTCCACAAATATAACCGCATCCGCTCTGTCCTGTTGGCCCAGGGAAGAGCTTCTAAATTTCAACTAAAATAGGCTGAAGGCTTTATCCTAAAATGCTTCACATAACTGTTGGCTGAAGGCCACATACGAAACCCAAACAAACTCACGACTTAAAGCCCAGACAAAGAAATTTCAACTGTTGGCTGAAGGCCACATACGAAACCCAAACAAACTCACGACTTAAAGCCCAGACAAAGAAATTTCCAATTTTTAATTTGAGCTGCAAAACTCGTCTGAAGGCCAGTTGAAAAATAGAAAATATTTCTTACGGCTTATGGCCTAGACAAAATTTTCAACTTTTGATTTGAAAAGGCTGAAAACTCGGCAGAACGCCACATACCAACTTGAAACCAATTTACAGCTTAAGGCCTAGGCACAAGGAATTTTTAATTTTAATTTTGAAAGGCTGAAACTCGGCTGAAGGCCACACAGAGTACATAAGACTTAAAAAGGAAATCAGTAAGTAAAACACAAGGTGCGGCTCTCGGAAGGTTCCAAGGATCGGCCTGGGAAGGCAACTGTAACGCACGTTTAGGTGAGACAGGCAGCCAGGTCTACAACCTCTCAATCGGAAGGCAACTCAACCGAAAACCAACCAACCAACCAACCAACCAACCAACAAGATCAGTTCTGCTCCACCCGACCAGCAAAATGACAACTAAATGTCAATAGCACAACGTTCTGAATACTGGTGCCCAATCCAGCCAAGTCAGAATAAACGCCCAAAAATACCAACACCACCTCAGCTGTCGAACTACACACCGTGCTGGACAGCAACAACACGACAAGGGAAATGCCCTGCCGAAAACTAAATCAACGACCAGGGCAGGTCTCTGGAACGTCAACGGCCAAAAGGCAGAAGACTTCATTAAGGAAAGAATGAATTAAGTTAAACGCCACACAGAAAGACGGCTGCAATTCCAGCCGACCTAAATGCACACACGTCGTTGCTCGCGGAAATCTCCCAGAAAGCGACAACCTGGATCAAACGAAGAGATGTTATAGCAGTTGAGGCTTGATAGTAGGTTGAGTGAGCACTCAACTTTAGTGTCCAGGGTCGGTGGGTGGCGAACTTCGTAACGCTCGCAAGAAGCGCCTCGCAACTGCAACCACGCACACACGCCGCCAGCGGCTCCGGCCTGTGTCGGAGAACTATAACCAAGTCTTTCGCACTCTCAAACGGTGGATGGAAAGGAAAGTTCTCTCGTTCACGACACGCCACAGTGAACCGTATAACCCCTCTTTTACGGAGTGGGAGCTTCTTAGCCCACTTGCACATTGCCATTGCTCCGACACAGCTCCTGGGTCGTATTGGACCCAGATGACTAAAAATCTTTTATGTGACTACAAGCGACATCTCCTCGTCATCTTCAACCGGATTTGGTGCGATGGCGTCTTTCCATCGGAGTGGCGGGAGAGCACCATCGTTCCGGTGCTCAAGCCCGCTTGATGTGGACAGCTATCGGCGCATCAGCCTCACCAACGTTGTTTGTAAGCTGCTGGAACGTATGGTGTGTCGGCGGTTGGGTTAGGTCCTTGAGTAACGTGGCCTACTGGCTCCATGTCAGCGCGGCTTCCGCCAGGGTCGCTCTACCACTGATAATCTTGTGTCCTTCGAGTCTGCTATCCGAACAGCCTTTTCCAGACGCCAACACCTTGTTGTCGTCTGTTTTGATGCACGCAAACCGTATGGCACCACCTGGCGACATCATATCCTTGTCACATTATTAGAGTGTGGTCTCTGACGCCCGCTCCCGATTTTTATCCAGAATTTCCTGTCGCTCCGTGCTTTCCGTGTCCAAGTTAGTGCCTCCCATAGTTCCCCCCGTATCCAGGCGAATGGGGTCCCACAGGGCTCTGTATTGAGTGATCACTATTTTTAGTGGCCATTAATGGTCTAGCAGCAGCTGTAGGGTCGTCTGTCTCACCCTCTCTGTATGCAGATGACTTCTGCATTTTGCACTGCTCCACCAGCACTGGAAGCCTACAGGGAGCCATCCACAAGGCGCAGTCATGGGCTCTAGCCCACGGCTTCCAGTTCTTGGCAGCTAAGTCGTGTGTTATGCACTTCTGTCGGCGTCATACCGCCCATGGGAAACCAGAACTTTACCTTAATGACGATCCACTAACTGTAGTGGATGCATATCGATTCTTAGGACTGATTCTCGACGCACGATTGACATGGCTACCTCACCTTCGTCAGCTTAAGCGGAAGTGCTGCCCTCCCCTACCTGAGCAACACCATTTGGGGTGCAGATCGCTCTACTTCGCTGCGGGTCTAGAGCACCACTGTGGCGTTCGCCTAGTGACGGGGGCTTTTAGAATGAATCCGGTGACCAGTGTCCTGGTGGAGGCCAGAGTCCCTCCATTGCAGATCCGACGTGCACAACTGCTCGCCAGTCACGTTGCACACATTCGTAGTTCTCCTGAGCATCCGAATTATCGTCTCCTTTTTCCACCCGCGGAATTTCATCTCCCGCATCGGCGGCCCAGGTCAGGGCTAACAATTGCGGTTCGCTTGCGATACCTTCTGTCTGAACTGGAGTCCTTCCGTTTAGCACTTCCCATCCAGGTCCACCCGCGTCCCTCCCCATACACCTCCATGGTGTACACCTAGGCGGCGGTTTCGTCTGGACCTTTCGCATGACCCTAAGCTCTCTGTTAAACCTGTGGCTCTCCGCTGTCACTTGCTCTCGATTCTTGACGTGTTCCGGGCTTCTGAAGTGGTTATCACCGACGGCTCGATGGCTGATGGTCATGTTGGCTTCGCCTACATCCACGGAGGCCATATTGAACAGCATTCCTTGCCTGATGGCTGCTGTGTATTCACTGTAGAGCTGGTGGCCATCTCTCGTGCACTTCAGTATATCCGTTCATGCCACGGGGAATGGTTTATTGTGTGTACTGACTCGTTGAGCAGCCTACAAGCTATCTACCAGTGCTACCCTCGCTATCCTTTTGTAGCGTCCATCCAGGATACTTCTACGCCCTGGACCGGACCCGTCTTTCAGTGGTGTTTGTGTGGACCCCAGGACACGTCGGCATTCCAGGCAAAGAACTTGCCTAACAGGCTGGCCAAACAGGCTACGCGGAAACCGCTTATGGAGGTGGCCACCTTTGAACCTGACCAGCGTTCTGACTTAGGCCGTAGGTTTTTCGGCTTTGGGAGACTGAATGGCACAACAGTACACACAACAAACTGCGTGCTATTAAGGAGGCTACGAATGTGTGGAAGTCCTCCATTCATGCCTCTCGCAGGGACTCTGTGGTCCTCTGCCGGCTCCGCATTGGCCACGCTTGGGCGACCCACAGCTGCCTCCTGTGCCGTGAAGACCCGCCTGAGTGTCGGTGTGGCGCCCGGTTGACAGTGGCCCATGTTCTGGTGCACTGTCCCACTTTGACTGCCCTGCGACGGAAACTTGGGTTACCGGACTCGTTGCTGCCGCCAATTTTGTCTGACAACGCCTCATTGGCTGATGTAGTTTTCGGCATTCGTGAGGGTGGGTTTTATCATTTGATCTGAGTTTTAGCGCATGTCCTTTGTCCCTCTGTGTTTTAATGTGTTGCAGAGTGGCTGGCTTCTCCTTCTTTATTCTCCTGGTCAGCCAGCCATGGTAATCTGCATTGTTGTTTTAATCTCTTCATCCCGTTTCTTGCGTTTCTGTGGTTTTTTTTTTTTTTTTTTTTGTCCCCTTTCGTCCATGTACAGCTTTGTTGCCCTTCATCGTTCTTGTGATTTTTCCTTCCATTCCGGTTGAGGTGTCAGTCTCGTTTGTTTTATTCTCACACTTGTCATTGTTTTATTCGGAACAAGAGACTGATGACTTAGTAGTCTGGTCCCTTTCCCCCTCTTTTAATCCAACCACCAACCAACCAGCACTTCGATCAGTTGTGCAACATGTTGTTTTCCATTTCAACTTGCTGCAGAAAAAGCTGGACAGAATATTGAACATGTCACACGGAAATTAATGATCTGATTTGATTTTGATTACGCTTTTTATGCAGTTTTTTGGATCAGGACAATTAAAAACCGATGTTATTTATGCTTTTTATGGGGTTTTTGGCCTCAGATCTCCCATCGGTGTGATATGACCTTGCCGTGGTGGATGGGCTTACGTAACTAACAGTGTCACACCTGTACATCCATGCATGCTGAGTAGTACAGTTTGTGTAACGCCAAACGTACACCTTAGGCATTAGTCATTTGTAGTTGATCACTATTAAATTATGATGCTTACAGCGCCATCTACTACATATTTTAACTATTTATTTTTTTTTCTGCCATTCTTTTTCCCCCTTCTCCGATAATATTCCGTTGCAGTTTCACGTCATTCTGACAAGTGGTGTTATTTCTACAACGGTTTGAAAGTTTAACTTTAATTATAATCACCCTGTACATCAAGAAAGAACAAACAAAAGACAGATTACCACATACAGCAAAGAGGCAGGAACACCAACACATAACCCCCTTCTCTCGTTAGAATGACGTGACGCATTATCTGGTTGTAGCAGATTAGCCATACACACGACTGTTGTTGGAAATGAAATACAACAGGCACATTTCGCGGTATTTCTCTGTAGAATGTTCGCCTCCTGTCTTGTAAACACGTTCCTCTCGCTGAAAGTGGACACGCTCGGTCTTGGCCTCGTTTCAAAGTGCTGCACTAACGGCGAAATTCGTAGAAAAATGCGTAACTAAGTTCTGTAAAGAACATACGATTATTGTCTCAAGGAATGCCTTTTATTAAGTGCCGTGATTCTTAAGACAGCACGTTCAGCATTACGCACGACATATTGCACAGCGTGGCACTAATGTTAATCAGTATAGTACGTACGAAAATTGGGACGATCACCATTTACGCTACGGAATTTCAGCCCGTACCTGAATAGTATCATTAACCCGAACTGCAACTTGTGAACAGTGACATGACCTGTGCGAAAGTTCACTAGGGACAATACCGGTGCAAGAAAGCTAATGGACAAGCGTTTTAGCCTATCACAGCAAAGGAAATTCCGTAGTAGCTTTTATGGTAGAGGATTTCTCGGTCGACAGCAAGCGAAGACGCTGTTTGCATACAGGCTGTAACGCTGCATTTGGTCCTCTAGACGCTACCGTTTTCATCTGCCCACACTCTACGTGTTGTGAGAGATTGTCCCATATTGATGTTTATCTGATATCGATCTAATATCAGCATTGCAGCATGACGTACTACAGGGGAACGGGAACACCTACATGGCACACACAACAGAACAATTTAAAGACTGACACCACCTCCACTGGCCAATTTACTACCAAAGCTAGCATCTGTAAGTTGACTTCCAGTTCATAGCAGCTTCTCTACGTAGGCAAAACATCCGTGAACTTTGAAACTAGTTATTCTGAGCATCTCAGACCCTAAAAAGTGACTATATACATTCCACTCTTGCAGACCATGTCAGGGAGGCAAACCACCTGCGAAAGAACTGGAAATGATCTCAAAATTCTCAGAGAAAGTAATAGTTTCTACCAAAAACTGGCAGTAGGAGAGAACTACCACATACAAGAAGTCGTAATACAAGGATACAAAGTTTTGAGCGAATACAGAAAAATTGTGCAGCTCTTAGTGAATTATACAAAGACTCTTGATCAAAGAAAACGTGGCAAATCGAACATCCTTCAGTATCTAGAAAACATTCGTCTAAACATCTCTCTCTCTCTCTCTCTCTCTCTCTCTCTCTCTCTCTCTCTCTCTCTCTCTCTCTCACACACACACACACACACACACACACACACACACACACACACACACACACACACACACAGAGAGAGAGAGAGAGAGAGAGAGAGAGAGAGAGAGAGAGAGAGACGGTCATAATTTCTTTCGCCAGACCAAAACAGAAACAAAACGACGAAAAAGTGAGCAGCAAGATCAACGTCGCATTTATTGATGAGTATTGTGACATTGTTGTTTCACAACTCGGTTTTGTATAAAAATTAGAGTGAAAACAGGTTAGATTGATGCATAAAAATATGTGGAAAACAATGAATGCAACTAAAACAGAAAAATAAAACACAGCAATGATGCACAACAGGACGAAAAGAGTAAGTACAGAAGATACACGACTGCTACTCTCAACAGTTTTTCAGAATTAATAACTCTTTAAGCAAATATTTAAGCTAATTTGCAGATCTGATGTCAAACGACAAGAAGGCAGTTCAGACATCAGGGGACTACTTCCATGGTACTAGAAGGAGCTGTAGGGGGCAAAAACTGAAGAGGAAGACAGAGATTAGAATACATACAGCAAATAAATGAGGACGTAGGTTGCAAGTGCTACTCTGATATGAGGAGGTTCACACAGGAGAGGAATTCTTGGTGGGCCTCATCAAACGAGTCAGAAGACTACTCAAAAAAAAACATTACCTACCAGACGATACTAATAGCAGCCTTACACTTTTAGAAAAGATGGACTTACCTGTCTGAAAACATCTGCACAAATATCAAGTCACGTTCAAAGTCAGTAAGACGCTGGAGCGCCAAAGAAAGTTGTATAAGCACGCATATTCAAATACAGAGACATGTGAACAGGCTGGATACGGCGCTGCGGTCGGCGACGCCTATACAAGACAACAAGTGACTGGAGCAATGGCAGGTTGTTGAGATATAAGTGAGTTTGAACGAGGTGTTATAGTCGGCTCACAAGCGATAGGACACAGCATCTCCGGGACAGCGATGAAGTGGTGGATTTTCCCGTACGGCCATTCCACGAGCGTACCGTGATTACCAGGAATCCGGTAAAACAAATCTCCGACATCGCTGCAGCCGGAAAAAGATCCTGCAAGAACGAGACCAACGACGACTGAAGAGAATCGTTCAACGTAACAGAAGTGCAGCCCCTCCACAAATGGCTGCAGATTTCAGTGGCGCACCATCAAAAAGTGTCAGCGTGCGAAACATTCAATGAAACATCGATGTGGGCTTCAAGAGCCGAAGGTCCACTCTTGTACCCTTGATGACGGCACGACACAAAGCTCTACGCCTCGCCTGGGCCCTTAAACACCGATATTGGACTGTCGATGACTGGAAACATGTTGCCTCGTCGGACGAGTCTCGTTTCAAATTGTATCGAGCGGATGGACGTGTGCGGGTATGGAGACAACCTCATGAATCCATGGACCGTGCATGTCGGCAGGGGGCTGTTTAAGCTGCTGGAGGCTCTGTAATGGTGTGGGGCGTGTGCAGTTGGAGTGATACGGGACCCCTGATACGTCTCGATACGACTCTGACAGGTGACACGTACATAAGCATCCCGTCTAATCACTTGCATCCATTCATGTCCATTGTTCATTGAGTAATTCCAGCAGGACAATGTGACAGTCCATAATTGCTGCAGAGTGGCTCCAGGAACACTGTTTTGAGTTTAAACACTTCCGCTGACCACCAAACTCCCTAGACATGAACATTATTGAGCATATCTGGGATGCCTTACAACGTGCTGTTCAGAAGAGATCTCCACCCTCCTCTTATTCGTACGGATTTATGGACAGGCCTGTATGATTCATGGTGTCAATTCCCTCCAGCACTACTTCGGACATAAGTGGCGTCCATGCCATGTTGTGTTGCGGCACTTCTGCGTGCTCGCGGTGGCCCTACACGATTACGCAGGTGTACCTCTTTCTTTGGTTCTTCAGTGTATTGTCCGTCCACTAGACTACACTAGAGACAAAATATTAGCCACAAGACAATTAAATATTCCACATTAAGAAATTATATTTTACAGATAAGGTAGTCAACCTGTTGCTGGTCTGCGTACTATGTGCTCTCTACTTTGACGACATGTAGTAATTTTGCTACCTAAAAAGCAAAACTCATCTAGCCACTTGTTGTATCTCATTTTCTAATCAATTCACTATACACCGCCATATTTAATGCGATTACATTTTGAGTACCAGTGTTTTAATTTTCTTGAGTTTCATGTTACGAGTTCTTTGCAAGACGTTATGCATTCCATTCAACTGCTCTTCCAACTGCTTTGCCTTCTATAACAGTATAACAATGACATCGGTAAACCTCAAAGTTTTCACTTGTGTCAGCCAGGAACGTTGGCAGCCGTGGCCATTGCGGTGTTTTTTCGCGGTCCCGGCGGTCGGTGGGCGAAGTTGGCAGTCCTGCCTACAGGTGCTGGCGCTTTTTCGCGGTCCCGTGAGGCAGTGGGCAGCGTTCCGTGCCCGGAAGCCTCACATCGCATCGCATCGCATCGCGTTGCGTGCCGGGACGCCATTCGTACAGCTGCGGGGGTCGTAAAACCTGCCCCGCACGCGCAGCACGACAGGCGCGTGTTCCGCGGGATGCAAACACACAGGGGCCGTCTGAACACATGTACAGCTCGCCGCTGCTCTGTACTGTGCTGTACTGTCCTGTACTGTGCTGTACTGGGGCGGCTGGAAATTTATGTGCGCCGTCTGCGTGCCGTCGGGCAATCCTACACCGGCTCTTGTATCCAAAGCAATTCAAAGAGGGTAGAAGAATCAGAGTGGCACAGGCAAAGGGCATTTCTCTCCGTGTACGTCTACGAGAAGCTCTAAAAAGTAAGTTACACATGAGTATGGCAAGAAAAGTACCTTTTTTTTTTTAGTCATCAGGCTGCTGACTGGTTTGATGCTGCCCGCCACGAATCCCCCTCCTGTGCCAACCTTTTCAGTAGCAATTGCAACCTATTTCCTCATTTATTTGCCGGATGTATTCCAATCTCAGTCTTCCCCTACAGTTACTTCAGCCTCTACGGTTCAACTAGCGCCACGGAAGTTACCCCCTGACGCCTTAACAGGTGTCCCATCATTCTGTCCCTTCGTCTTGTTAGCGTTTTCCATATGATTCTTTCCCGCCGATTCTGCACAGAACTTCATATATTACCTAATCAGTGCACCTAATTTTCATCATTCTTCTGTAGCACCACATCTCAAAGCCTTCGATTCTCTGACGTTCTGGTTTTCCCACTGTCCACGTCTGACTACTGTGCTACGGACGTACATTCCCAGAAATTTCTTCCTCATGTTAAAAATTGTGTTTGATACTAGCAGGTTTCTCTTGACCAAGAATGCCCTTTTTGCTAGTGCTAGTCTGCTTTTGATTACTCCTTGCTCCGTCCGTCATTAATTATTTTGCTCCCTAACTTCATCCACTTCGTGACCATCGGTCCTTATGTCAAGTTTCTCGCTGTTCTCATTTCTGCTACCTGTCAGTACTTTAGTCTTTCTTCGATTTACTCTCACTCCATATTCTGTACTCATTGGACTGTCCATTCCATTCAGCAGATCCGGTAATTCTTCTTCAGTTTCACTCAGGATAGCAGTGTCATCAGTGAATCTTATTACTGATATTATTTCACCCTGAATTTTAATCGCATTCTTGAACCCATCCTTTATTTCCCTCATTGCTTGTTCGATGTATAGATTGAATAGTAGGAGCGAAAGACGACATTCCTGTCTTAACTCTCTTTTAATCAGAGCACCTCGTTCTTGATCTTGTAGTCTTACTGCCCCTCTTGGACCTTGTACATATTCTAGATATATTACCCGCCTTTCCCTACAGCTTACCATTTTTCTCTCAGAATTTAGAATATCTTGCACCATTTCACATTGACTAACGCTTTTTCAACGTGTCTTCAGTTTTCTTTGGTCTTCAGTTTTCTTTGGTCTTCAGTTTTCTTTGGTCTTCAGTTTTCTTTGGTCTTCAGTTTTCTTTGGTCTTCAGTTTTCTTTGGTCTTCAGTTTTCTTTGGTCTTCATTTTTCTTTGGTCTTCATTTTTCTTTGGTCTTCATTTTTCTTTGGTCTTCATTTTTCTTTGGTCTTCATTTTTCTTTGGTCTTCATTTTTCTTTGGTCTTCATTTTTCTCTGGTCTTCATTTTTCTCTGGTCTTCATTTTTCTCTGGTCTTCATTTTTCTCTGGTCTCCATTTTTCTCTGGTCTCCATTTTTCTCTGGTCTCCATTTTTCTCTGGTCTCCATTTTTCTCTGGTCTCCATTTTTCTCTGGTCTCCATTTTTCTCTGGTCTCCATTTTTCTCTGGTCTCCATTTTTCTCTGGTCTCCATTTTTCTCTGGTCTCCATTTTTCTCTGGTCTCCATTTTTCTCTGGTCTCCATTTTTCTCTGGTCTCCATTTTTCTCTGGTCTCCATTTTTCTCTGGTCTCCGTTTTTCTCTGGTCTCCATTTTTCTCTGGTCTCCATTTTTCTCTGGTCTCCATTTTTCTCTGGTCTCCATTTTTCTCTGGTCTCCATTTTTCTTGATTTAGTCCTGCTTCCATCATCAACCGAAACGTCATAATTGGCTCTCAGGTGCCTTTACCTTCACTGAGCCACACTGATCGTCATACACAGCAAAAGGTGTACAAATGGGCACAGGTATAATTGTGGGCACCCCTCATGAAGAGGGCACGACATGTGGTGCAGTCTGGCGACCAGGACTGTAAACGGTGCCTGTTGTTGATGGGCGGTAGCAGTGAACAGCTGGAAGCGTTGTTTCAAGCAGTGCAGTTACATGGTCGGTTGTTGTGTGAATTGGTGTTTGTTCAGGACTGCAAACGTTTGGCAGGTATGTGAAATTGTTTTCTTTTTATATCCCTCTGATTAGTTAAAACAGTTTACCAGTGATATCCGGAATAACGGAGTCCTAAGCTACTTTTAGAAGCACGTTTCACATTACACACGCTTTTATATTGGACTTGATAGTGGTCGTGTTTCTTAAGAATGGTTGGTGTAAATATGCGCTCCTATTTAAGGAGGGCCCATAATTACACCATCTCTTCTCTTAAGCAATGTAAAACATTTACATACTTCTATGGGGATATGGTTAGTCGAATTTTGATTAAATTTCATATGTACAACTCACACAGCAACAAACAATTGCGATAATAGACCCTTGTGCTTTTGTTCGCCCTTGCAGAATGCCGAGAACGAACAAGCGCTGTGAATGTTGGAACCAGAGACATCAGTGGGACAAACCTCAGATGGTACCTGCCTTAACAGCTGTGAGAGCAGGGGAGGCTTCTGTCAAAGGGCTGCAAAAACATTAGGACTGCTTTGTACCACTTTACGGGGATTTATTGAACCTGATAAAATCCCTGAGCAGGTGGTTCAAGAGATGAAGCTTCGAAGGCAACCGGTTTTAAATGCAGACCACGAAAAATGGCTCGTTTCTTATCTCCTTGAGATGGAATAAAATTTCTTTGGGTGCACTTTGGTGGATCTGAGAAGAATGGCATTTTTACTTGCCCAGAGAAATAGTTTGAGAACCCCTTTCAAGGGAAGGGAAGCAGGACGAGCTTGGGCTGCCCTTTTTCTTGAGAGACACAAAGATCAGCTTTCAATTCGCAAACCTTGTGGAATGTCATATGCCGGAGTCATAGGCTTCAATAAATAGAATGTGATGGTTTCCTTTGATTTACTGGTAGACGCTTTCAGCAAACACTCATATCCAGCAGACCGAGTGTATAACATGGACGAGACAGGCCTGTCCATTGTCCAAAGCAAAATTCCGATAGTGATAGGGCAGACACAAATTATAGCTCTAACGTCTGCAGGAAGAGCTGCTACAATCGCAGTTATCACATGCATGAGCGCTTCGGGACATTATGATAATTTTCCCTAGAACCAACATTTCCCAAGCTCTAATGAGAGGCTGCGCCCCCAGGTGCATCCTTCACGGTGAGTTCAAAGCAATTTGCTCACCGAATGGTTTGTTCACTTCCTTGAGAAAACATGTCCGACTGAACAAAGGCCTTTTCTCCTCGTATTAGATGGTCATTATAGCCACGTTCGAAATCCAGATGTGACTGACTTGGCGAAAGAGCACCACGTGACTATCGTCTCTCTTCCTCCACATTGCACCCACAAACTGCAACCTCTAGGTAAGATGTTGATGGGACCTCTGGAAACGTACTACAGCGAGGCAGTGAGAGAACGGTTGCATCACAGTTTGCGTCCTCTCACACCTTACGACGTTGCGCAGGTTCTTCGCCAAGCTGAGATATCAATAAACGGATTCAAAGTAACTCGGTTATGCCCTATGAACCGTTTCATCTTCACCGACGCTGATTTCGTAGCTGCTCAGTTGGTTGCAGGAAAAACTTGCTCTACCGTGGAACAAAGACCTAATGTTTCTGAATCACATGCAAGGTGAGGGCTGCAGGAGCCTGAAGAGTCCGATGACGAATAGGATAGTTTTGTGGAACAAATTTTCTTGGTGGAAATGCTTTTTTTGTTTCACATAGTCTGAGACAGAACGGTGATCCATACAAATTCCAATGGTTTTACAGCAACAAGGAATTGTGGAAGCGTTCTTGTAGTGAAAGGACCATCAAGATGCATTGTCACGCAGTTGTGGCTTTTCACAATTAAATTCCCTGCAGTCTATTATGCAAGTACAATTTCCAAAATGTTTTTCAAATGAATTTGGCATAGTGCAGTGCGAAGTACATTGTCCAAGCGAAAAGACCCACTCCTTAGTTGTTGCGTGCAAGCAGTACAGAGTAAATTCGAAAATTGCAGGCAATGTTGTTCTATGACAGTTATAAAACATTGAAAGAGTAGGAAAATTATTTCCTACTTTCATTTTCATTAGAGAGAGACAGGAAACGTATTCTGTTTTCTTAATTTGCAGTCAATGAAAGGTAACAATGAGAGTGAAATATGAAACACGTTTGATGTTCAGCGAGGCAGTGATATTTTCCTCATTATTTTTTATAGATATCCAGTCTTGAAATGTGTTAGGATTTGATAGCTCAGCTAGGACACCACAGCCAGTTTTTAAACAAGATTGTATTCGTTCTGGTACGTGTCCCTTTTCGTCTTCTGTACCTTGCACTAATGTCATCTGTTGCAACCTCCAGCCAAGCTGATTTTGCTGTCACCCGTGATCTCTGTACGTATCCTGTGCTGTTAGGATCTTTTGTGGGCGCTGCGTTGATGAAATGACGACTAAACACACGAGACTGCTTCACAGCAGTCCAGTTGTTACAATCGGCTGTATTCCTGTTCAACGCCGTGGTCCCAGCTTTCGGTGCACTGCGAGTTGCTATGCATTTGGAAGAGAGAACAGCTTCACTTCAGGAAGAGAGGCTTCACGAAGAGTGTTGTTGTATGTGAAGTTACACCCAACGACAGGTAATTCTAAAATATTTCTGTTTGCCGATGAGACTAGCTTTGGAGAAAAGGATGCTGTGTGCAACATTGGCTCTGTTTCGAATAGTGCAGTTCATGACATCCGTTCATGGCTTTTAGAAAATAAACTAACGCTAAATCACAATAAGACTCAGCTATTACAGTTTCTAATACACAATCCAACAAAACCCGACGTTTTAATTTCGCAGGATGAGCCTATGATTACCGACACCGAACAGTTGAAATTTCTATTCAGTCTGGAACCGCGCTGGTGCTACGGTCGCAGGTTCGAATCCTGCGTCGGGCATGGATGTGTGTGATGTCCTTAGGTTAGTTAGGTTTCAGTAGTTCTAAGTCTAGGGGACTGATGACCTCAGATGTTAAGTCCCATACTGCTTAGAGCCATTTTTTTTTAATTTCTAGGTGTTTAGATAGATAGTGAATTGTAGTGGAAAGCCGACGTTCTGGATCTTGTTCAAAGCCTGGATGCTATAATTTTTTACTATTCGAACGGTATCTGAAGTAAATGATCGTTCGACAGGAAAAGTAGCCTACTTCGCTTATTTGCCTTTGCTTATGACGTATGGTGTTATATTTTGAGGTAACTCTTCCCATTCTCAAAGGATACTTTTGGCTCAGAAACGGGCAATAAGTGGTGTAAGTTCGCGAACCCCTTGTTGATTCCTGTTCACTATTCTGGGTATTCTGACATTGGTCTCTCAGTGTATATTTAGATATTCTTTACTGTCGTTTCTTGTTAACAGTATCAGCTTATCCCCCATTCACTCAGTTAATTCTAGGCAGAAATCCAATCTGCATTAGGATCCAATTCCTTGACTCTTATGCACAAAGGCGTGCAGTATACTGTTGCATCCATTTTCAGTAAGCTACCACAACAATCCAAAAATCTTAGCAGTAACTCAAGTGCTTTCAAATAGAGACTCAGGGATCACTCCTTCTATTCTGTCGAGAAGTTCTTTGAAAAATTAAGCTGATTCTCGAGTTACAACGTTGAGTGGATTTACATAACCTTATGGCTTGGCTTTTTTTCGGTTCATAAACGTTTTATTTTATCTGTTATTACTTTTATGTTGAAATTTCATGTACTGACATGTTCCGTGACCTCAGAGATTTGCTCCTAAATTTGGTCCTACGGAACTAGATGTGTAAAATAAAATGAAAAGACAGACCGTTTACAGTGACCCTTCTTAGACCCCGAAGCTCTAAATTCAGACGTGTCCACACTAGCACGCTGCCATTTACTCCTTCAAGACTGTTGCAAGTCTGCCCGCTAGCTTGCTGGAGTCTGATTTCGCACGCCTCCTGTGTCCGTACGTAGATGCTGGACTTGGATGTAGATGCGGCGCTGTAATTGTGGAAAGCGGTGAGGTGGTTGTGTTGTGTCGCCGGGCCAGCGCGGCGGCTGCGACGCCGTGTTTACAGCTCCCGGGGAGTCCCCACCCCCATTCGGGGATTCCCGGCACGCGCGCGACCGGCCGTCTTCTGTTCCCAGGAGAACTCCTCAATCACCCGCACTTCCCCGCCCTGCTCCGCGGTCGCAACGAAAATCTATACCGTAGCCTCCGTACGCAGGTACAGCGCTCTGACCGCGCCCCGAAACAATCTGCATCTTCGTGTCTCACAATAAGCGTATCTGCGTGCCAGTTCAGGAATTTGATGCTCTCCGTGCCCAGCTACTTAACGGTGCAAGGAAGCCTCTACTTCGCGCTGGTCGTATGGTCGCAGAAATTGTGTATACCGTCGCATTACACCTCTGCTGCATACGAGGTACGGATTTTTTCTATGATTAACATAATCTACACGGTCTAACGTAGTTTTAATTATTACGGAGGTTTGCTTACTGCCATCATCAGATCGTTTAATTAGTTAATAAGCATTTCCAACAACTAACAAATGTTCTATAAACTTTACCTGTCTGAAAGTATACGCTTCAAAGCGACCTACCCCGGATTCGCACGAGTCGCACTAACAAGGGAAGTGCGTAACCTCGAACGTACAGAACCGCACAAAAGTTTGCTCAGAATATACACTGAAACGCCTAAGATACGTATAGGCATGTGTATTCAAATACCGAGATATGTAAACAGGCACAATGTGGCTCTGCGTTCGGCAACGCCTATATAAGACGACACGTGTCTGCGTCGTAAACCTCAATAGGATTAATTGATATTTTAACTAGTTTAAAACACTCTGAAGTCTCAATTGAGCACCGGCAGCGAGCTCCAATACGCAATCGTATTGTGTAGGTGAGAGAAACTTCGCCGTGGGGAGTACAGTGGTTCCAGAAAATTATGAAGTTTTGTCTCACCATGAAAGTAGGCAGTTAAGTGTGGACTGTTCTTCCCCCCTCCCGCCATTTAACAGTTTCTCCTAATAACAGAAAACAAACTCATTTTAACAATAATAATATATGTTACAAAAGATTAACATTTCAGTCCTTTGTATGGAAATCTGTAAGAATTGTATACGGAGTTATTTCTTATACTGATGGCACTTTGGTATAACATTACATTTCTTTTTTATATGAATTTTTATGTCAAAATATGATCACAAGCTTTATATATCAGAATCTTGAGAAAATTTGCATACATAAGGCTATATTTAGGATGACAAGTTACTTTCTCATGTTCACCCCATAAGTATGCCAGATAGTGTAAGCTACACATTAATTTTAAGTCCAAAAATTATATAAATTGCCTGTGTCATGCTCTATGTCATCGTGTGTCACTTTGCATTGGGAACAGTTCCCATTTGGGTATTACAGCGTTAGAAACTTGTATATTGCGTATGTCCGTTCTATTGACTATTCGAATCTTGTCCACTGCTGTGTGTCATTGCGCAACACATTTCGGGCACTCAAAACAAAGTTTGACTGTGTACTCCAAATTGAAATTTACACATGCAGTTGGCAGTTTTAACTGGATGGAGTAAAGCTTGGAGTTCGTCGTTACTGTCCAGTTTATCACTTTGCGCATGGTTGATAGGGTGCCTCCCGGTATTATTTTCATCACTAAATTTTCCCACATGATTTTCCAATTTCTCTTTCAAATTCTAAAGGTGGCAGGGGTAAAATACAGGGAGCGAAAGGCTATTTACAATTTGTACAGAAACCAGATGGCAGTTATAAGAGTCGAGGGACATGAAAGGGAAGCAGTGGTTGGGAAGGGAGTAAGACAGGGTTGTAGCCTCTCCCCGATGTTATTCAATCTGTATATTGAGCAAGCAGTAAAGGAAACAAAAGAAAAATTCGGAGTAGGTATTAAAATTCGTGGAGAAGAAGTAAAAACTTTGAGGTTCGCCGATGACATTGTAATTCTGTCAGAGACAGCAAAGGACTTGGAAGAGCAGTTGAACGGAATGGATGGTGTCTTGAAGGGAGGATATAAGATGAACTTCAACAAAAGCAAAACGTGGATAATGGAATGTAGTCAAATTAAATCGGGTGATGTTGAGGGTATTAGATTAGGAAATGAGATGCTTAAAGTAATAAATGAGTTCCACTATTTGGGGAGCAAAATAACTGATGATGGTCGAAGTAGAGAGGATATAAAATGTAGACTGGCAATGGCAAGGAAAGCGTTTCTGAAGAAAAGAAATTTAACATCGAGTATAGATTTAAGTGTCAGGAAGTCATTTCTGAAAGTATTTGTATGGAGTGTAGCCGTGTATGGAAGTGAAACATGGACGGTAAATAGTTCCGACAAGAAGAGAATAGAAGCTTTCGAAATGTGGTGCTACAGAAGAATGCTGAAGATTAGATGGGTTGATCACATAACTAATGAGGAGGTATTGAATAGAATTGGAGAGAAGAGAAATTTGTGGCACAACTTGACTAGAAGAAGGGATCGGTTGGTAGGACATGTTCTGAGACATCGAGGGGTCACCAATTTAGTATTGGAGGGCAGCGTGGAGGGTAAAAATCGTAGGGGGAGACCAAGAGATGAATACACTAAGCAGATTCAGAAGGATGTAGGTTGCAGTAGGTACTGGGAGATGAAGCAGCTTGCACAGGATAGAGTAGCATGGAGAGCTGCATCAAACCAGTCTCAGGACTGAAGACCACAACAACGATTTTCCAATTGTGCGGTGATCTGAAACAGATCACAGACGATCTTTCTTACGACGCCAAGAAGCTCCTTACTTAACTGAGTCAACTGACTGTTAGCTGACTATACCTATCTCCAAATTATTTTGTTGTTGCCCTGTTCCATTTCACACATTTTGCCGGTAGATGAAGTAGAAACTCCTATCACAAATACAGTTAATATTACTTTTACTCTCATACAAACAACTCTTATTACAAAGACCATTCAAACACGACTTACAGGCAAGAGATTTCATTAAATATATTTAGTGGTCGTTTTGAACATAGGAAACAAGTTTTTTATCATCTTCTCTCAATGTAGTTTCATTCCCAAATTTTGTTTTCTCTACAGAACACTTGTAAACATGCCGAACTGAAAGTGCATGCGCACACACACATGATAATCATTAGAGACACAAATTTGGACAAAGTACATTAAAATGCTAGATGAGATAGAACGTAAAAATTAAAGAAATAAATCAAGATTTAGTCAGTCGGGAATCCAATGAGAAAAAGTGAACTCGCCAGAGTAGGTGTGATGTAAACAGGTCACACCTGTCAGCACAGATTATGAATCAATTCAATGTAATTGCAGTTTATTATTTTATCTTTTATCTACATGAATCTTATTACACCTTAGAACGGAAAACCCGAGATGGAATAACAACAATGAAATGGAGTGCTATCATTAGATAGAGGAGGCGTTGTGCAGCACACAGGCACATTTAAAAGCCAACTAAGCTAGTCTAAGCTTGTAATTCTTCACGGTCCGCGTGACTTCCGCCCTCGGAGGTTCGAGTCCTCCCTCGGGCATGGGTGAGTGCGTGTTGTCCTTAGCTTAAGTTAGGTTAAGTAGTGCGCAAGCTTAGAGACCGATGACCTCAGTAGTTTGGTCCCATAACACCTTACCACTAAAAAAAAGAGAGAAACTTCGGGCTGACTCCTCTGTGACTAGTGACAAACATGAGCAAGGTCGCGGTTATATTCCGCGGGGCAACAGGCCAGGGGAAGCATCGTATAAATAGGAGGGCGCAAAAGCACCCTTCCTCAGTTACTCTGTTGTGAGCAGCGTCGCCCCCTTCTCTGAAGGAGTTTCAGCCGGCATCTAGCAGCTAGTCTACGTGTCACTACGCCTCGGCTCACAGCCGCAGTAGCGAGCTACGCAGATAGGACCTAGGGCAGTCATATGGGGCCAGGCTAGTTGGAGCCGGAGGAATGGTTCAAATGGCTCTGAGCACTATGGGACTTAACATCTGAGGTCATCAGTCCCGTAGAACTTAGAACTACTTAAACCTAACTAACCTAAGGACATCACACACATGCATGCCCGAGGCAGGATTCGAACCTGCGACCGTAGCGGTCGCACGGTTCCAGACTGTAGCGCCTAGAACCGCTCGGCCGGCGCCGGAGGAATCGTCCTATTCTTACTTGTACATGTAGTTCTTGTGGATTGAACCTGGTTTCCTTCACCGAGTCCTGTATCTTTGAAACATTGCAACTTTAGTAGGTCGCCGAAGTCGGAGGTCTTCGAACAGCTGCCCACGAATAGCAACTGAGCAGCAGAGAAGACTGAGGTAAGCTCACCTGTAACATAGCAACTTGAACCACACCGCTCGGGGACGCAACATCTGGCGCACTTTTCACATCGGTTACTGCCGCTACAATGACAGGTTATCAAGATCTAAGTGAGTTTGAACGTGGTGTTACAGTCGGCGCAAAAGCTATGAAACACATCATCTCCGAGGTAGCGATGGAGAGAGGATTTACCCATATGACCATTTCACGAGTGTACCGTGAATATCAGGAATCCGGTGAAACACCAAATCTCCGACATCGCTGCGGCCGGAAAAAGGTCCTGCAAGAACAGGGCCGACGCCGACTCAAGAGAATCGTTCAACGAGACGGAAGTGCAACCCTTCCGCAAATTGCTGCGGATTTCAATGACGGGCCATCAACAAGTCTCAGCGTGCGAACCATTCAACGAAAGATCTTCCATCTGAGCTTTCGGAGCGGAAGGCCCACTCGTGTACCCTTGATGACTGCACTACACATAGCTTTAATCCTGACCTGAGCCCGTCAGCACCGCCTTTGGACAGTTGATGCCTGGAAACATGTTGCCTGGTCGGACGAGTCTCGTTTCAAATTGTATAAAGCGGATGGACGTGTACGGGTATAGAGACAACCTCATGAATCCATGGACCATGCATGTCAGCAGGGGACTGTTGAAGCTGGTGGAGGCTCTGTAAGGGTGTGGGGCATGTGCAGTTGGAGTGATATGGGGCCCCTCATACGTCTAGATGCGACTCTGACAGGTGACACGTGCGTAAGAATCCTGTCTGAACACCTGCATCCATTTATGTTCGTCCGCAGCTCGTGGTCGTGCGGTAGCGTTCTCGCTTCCCAAGCCGGGGTTCCCGGGTTCGATTCCCGGTGGGGTCAGGGATTTTCTCTGCCTCGTGATGACTGGGTGTTGTGTGATGTCCTTAGGTTAGTAACGTTTAAGTAGTTCCAAGTTCTAGGGGACTGATGACCATATATGTTAAGTCCCATAGTGCTTAGAGCCATTTGAACCATTTTGAACCATTTGTTCCATTCTGACGGACTTGGGCAATTGCAGCAGAACAGCGCGACACCACAGAATTGCTACAGAGTGGCTCCAGGAACACAATTCTGAGTTTAAACACTTCCGCTGGCCCCCCCAGGGGGTCCACAACTCTTTTGTGGACACGTGCGTAGCGAGCACGGGACCCCGAGCTAATGTGGCCCTCCTTCCTTTCCGGGCTGCATACCTTCCCTTTCCGCATCCTTCCCCGTCCCCCATCTTCGCCCCCCCCCCTCACCTCTGGCTCTTTCCTTCCCTTTCTCCCCCTCTGGGAGTATAGTTTATGCCTACGTCCGGAGACGGACGCTCGAAACTGTTCCAAATTCCTTGCTTTCTACGCTTGCAAGTCCTCGTCCTTCCTCTGTCCTTCTCTTTTCCTTCCCTCTTCTCTTTGCCCTTTTCTCCGCTGCGGCGTTTGAGACCCCCCTCTTCTTTCCTTTCCCTTTCTCTTTCTTCCTCCCTGTGCGTGTCTGAAGGCCGACCAACGCACTTCCATGCGTAGCCGGTGACGGGGTAACGCGTAATTCCCCGCCCCGGGTAGACAGGTAGGACACGTACGTACCCCCTGGTAACGGCCAGGCCCAGGGAGGGGTGATTACCCGAGCTGATACCTTCCGAAAGTGCCGATTGGTCCCTCCGTCCGTTTGTCAGGAGGTGTGACCTGAGGTGTGAACAATGACCTAAGGCGGGTGTGCCCTCAGTGAGGGCCCCCACAAGGGAGGAGCGCGCCATCGGAGACGCCGGTAATCATGGGGGATTCTTCCGCAATGGTTTCCTCACCTTCCACTATGTCTCCTCACAAACGTAAGTTCACTGAGTCTCAGCCACAGACGGTTCTTCCATCGTTGCCACAGTTCCTTGTTGTTTCTCGGTCTGACGAAGGTCACGACTTCTCCACTGTCAATCCTTTCATTATTCAGAAAGGTGTCGACGCAATTGCAGGTCCTGTAAAGTCTTGTTCCAGATTACGGAATGGCACCCTGTTGTTAGAAACACACAGTGCCCTCCAGGCACAAAAATTGCTGCGTACTTCTCTGCTCCACACCTTCCCTGTCCGGGTGGAACCGCACCGTACCTTAAATTCCTCGCGTGGAGTCGTTTATACACGCTCCCTCGATGGATTGTCTGACGAAGAAATTCAGCACTACCTGTCTGACCAGGGCGTAACGGCTGTTCATAGAGTTACGAAAAGGGTTGACACGAACATCATTCCAACCCGCACTGTCTTCTTGACATTTGACAAAGTTCAACTCCCATCGAAAATCAAAGCAGGCTATGAGATAATTTCCGTTCCCCTTACGTCCCAAACCCTACGCGTTGCTATCGATGTCAGCGGTTCAATCACACCAGCCAGTCCTGTTCCAATCCGGCCAAATGTGTTACGTGTGGCAAGGATGCCCATGAGGATGCTTGTCCACCTCCATCCCCTCGCTGCATCAACTGTATGGGTGACCACGCTGCTTCCTCTCGAGATTGCCCCGTTTTTAAGGACGAAAAGCTCATCCAGGAAATAAGAGTGAAGGAAAAGGTGTCGACCTTTGCTGCTCGGAAATTATTCGCCAGTCGACAGCCCACCGTGCCTCAGACAGGAAAATACAGCACTGTCCTTGCTTCTCCTCGGCCAACAAAGGAGGCGGCCACGCAGACTTGCGACCTCACCTTTAGTACCACGGTCGTCAGATCGGCCAGCGCAAAGATCGCCCGTTCAACCTCACCACTTTCGCCTGCCCACTCTATGGCTCACCCTTCGTCGGGTTCTGCTAAATCTCGAGCCCAAAAGTCAGACGCCAAGTCTTCGAAAAAAGAGCATACTCGTGAAGAGTTTTTACATACCGCAACTTCACAACCATCAGTTCCTCCTTCATCTAAACATCATCCTTCCAAGAAGGCTACAAAGAAACACAGTTCCTCTCCTTCTCCGCCAAGGCATGTCCCATCTACAGCACCACCTGGCGGAAATCGCCCTCGGCCGTCTTCTGTGTCGCCGAGGCGCACTGCTGGTGGCCGGTCAACCGGCCGATCGCTGGTGGCAGGAGCTGCTCCTGACCAACCTATGGATCAGGATCTTCTGCCTTCGGCTGAATGCCATTCCATGCTCTCGGTCGCAAGCTCTGAGCAGTCGTTGAGTTGACAGCACCCTTGGTCACATTCCTCCATTTTCTGTTCACCCTATGTCCATTATCCACTGGAATATCCGCGGCATTCGAGCCAATCGGGATGAATTGTCGATCCTCTTACGATACTACGCGTCGGTCATCTTCTGTCTTCAGGAAACGATACTCTCCATTATCACCCAATCCCCTTAAACAGTTAGCCGGCCGCGGTGGTCTAGCGGTTCTAGGCGCGCAGTCCGGAACCGCGCGACTGCTACGGTCGCAGGTTCGAATCCTGCCTCGGGCATGGATGTGTGTGATGTCCTTCGGTTAGTTAGGTTTAAGTAGTTCTAAGTTCTAGGGGACTGATGACCACAGCAGGTAAATCCCATAGTGCTCAGAGCCATTTGAACCATTTTATGAACCTTAAACAGTTCCTTCCAAGCTGTCGCCGTCCGTCTTTCCCTTTCTGGATACACGTTGTCTCTTTGTACGGTATACATTCCATCGTCCACATCAATGGCACGAGCTGATCTCCTTCATCTTCTTGGTCAGCTTCCACCCACCTATTTGCTGGTTGGGGACTTCAATGCCCACCACCCACTTTGGGGATCTCCACATCCTTGTCCACGTGGCTCACTATTGCTAGACGTCTTCCACCAAGCGGATCTAGTTTGCCTCAACACTGGGGTCCCCACATTTTTGTCTGCCTCCAAGACAAATTTATCTCATTTGGACCTTGCGGTCGGTACTGTTCCGCTAGCTCGGTGCTTCGAATGGTTCGCCCTTGACGATACACACTCGAGTGACCACTTTCCATGTGTCCTTAGACTGCAGCCTCAACTGCCATATATGCGCTCGCGACGCTGGAAGTTTGCCCAAGCCGATTGGACACTTTTTTCGTCTCTCGCGACATTCGATGACCGTTGCTTTTCCAGCGTCGACGATGAGGTCACACATATTACCGACGTTATTCTTACAGCTGCGGAACGTTCAATACCACGCACCTCCGAATTGCCCCGGTGGCCCACAGTTCCTTGGTGGAACGAGGCATGCCGTGACGCAATACGTGAGCGGCGACGTGCTCTTCGCATTTTCCGTCACTATCCTACTTTGGCCAACTGTATCCGATATAAGCAGCTCCGTGCGCGATGCCGTCGCGTCATCCGCGATAGCAAGAAGGCAAGCTGGAAATTCTTTATTAGCTCATTTAACACCTTCACTCCCTCCTCGGAAGTTTGGAGTCGGCTTCGACGGTTCTCAGGCGCGCCTAGTTTCTCCCCGGTCTCTGGGCTCACTGTCGCGCATGATACCTTAGTGGACCCCGCCGCAATTTCTAACTCATTGGGTCAGTACTTTGCTGCGATTTCGAGCTCTTCAAATTACCCGCCAGCGTTTCTCCCGAAGAAACGTGCAGCGGAAGTGCGACATCTTGCTTTCTCCTCTCAAAATCACGAAAGCTACAATACTGTTTTCTCCATGCGGGAACTCCAACATGCCCTCTCTTCTTCTCGCTCCTCCGCCCCACGACCGGATGGTATCCATGTCCAAATGTTGCTGCATTTATCAACCCATAGTCTGCGTTACCTCCTTCGCCTCTATAATCGAATTTGGACCAACAGTACCTTTCCCAGACGATGGCGGGAAGCTATTGTCGTTCCCGTTCCGAAACCTGGAAAGGACAAACATCTCCCCTCTAGCTATCGCCCCATTTCTCTCACGAGTAGTGTCTGTAAGGTTTTGGAGCGTATGGTGAATTACCGTTTAGCTTGGTGGTTGGAATCCCGCAGTCTTTTAACACCAGCCCAATGCGGATTCCGAAAGCATCGTTCTGCAGTTGACCATCTTGTTGCTCTCTCCACTTATATCATGAACAATTGTCTCCGGAAACGCCAAACGGTAGCAATATTTTTTGATCTGGAGAGAGCATACGATACCTGTTGGAGGACAGGCATCCTCCGCACACTGTTCTCTTGGGGCTTTCGAGGCCGGCTGCCCCTTTTTCTTCGCGAATTTATGGCAGAGCGCACATTTAGGGTGCGGGTGAACACTACTCTCTCCCGTACTTTCTCCCAAGAAAACGGGGTACCCCAGGGCTCCGTGCTGAGTGTTGTACTGTTTGCCATCGCCATAAATCCAATTATGGATTGTCTCCTTCCTGATGTCTCGGGCTCCCTCTTTGTGGACGATTTTGCGATCTACTACAGCTCTCAACGGACCAGCCTTCTTGAACGACGTCTTAAAGGATGTCTCGATCGCCTCCACTCGTGGAGCATCGAAACCGGCTTCCGTTTCTCACCCAGTAAGACCGTTTGTGTTAATTTTTGGCGACGTAAGGAGTTTCTTCCGCCATCCTTACATCTAGGTCCTGTCAACCTTCCGTTTTCAGACGTCGCTAAATTCTTGGGTCTTATGTTTGACAGAAAACTGTGCTGGTCCTCCCACGTTTCTTATCTTTCGGCTCGCTGTCTGCGATCCCTTAACACCCTCCGTGTCCTGAATGGTACCTCCTGGGGATGGGGAGCGGACCGAGTGGTCCTTCTCCGCCTCTATCGCGCCTTAGTGCGCTCGAAATTGTATTATGGAAGCATAGTCTACTCCTCTGCTCGGCCGTCTATTCTTCGGCGTCTCGACTCTATCCACCACCGTGGATTACGTTTAGTGTCTGGAGCTTTTTACACTAGCCCTGTGGAAAGCCTTTATGCTGAGACTGCTGAACCTCCGCTGTCCAATCGGCGAGCAGTCCTTCTGAGTCGTTATGCTAGCCATCTGTCTTCCATGCCTGCTAATCCAGCCCATGACCTTTTTTTCGACGCCTCCTTTGATGTAGGGTATGCAGGCCGCCCCTCCTCCCTACTACCCCCGGGAGTCCGCTTCCGTCAACTGCTCCATTCTCTTTCCTCCCGCTTTCCTAAAACCTTCTTGACAACTTGGGGTACAGCACCGCCTTGGCTCCGTCCCCGGATCTGCCTGCTCCGTGACCTTTGTCAATTTCCCAAGGATGGTACCCCTACACTTGTTTATCGTCGGGCATTTGCTGCTCTATGTGCACAAATGACGGACGCCACATTTATTTACACCGACGGCTCGAAAACATCGATAGGTGTAGGGAGTGCCTATATTGTTGGCGACACCCCAAATCACTTTCGGCTTCCCGACCAGTGTTCGGTTTATACTGCGGAGCTTTACGCTGTTCTCCAGGCTGTCCACTACATCCGCCGCCATCGGATACGGTACGTAATCTGCTCAGATTCTCTCAGCTCTCTCCTCAGTCTCCAAGCTCTTTACCCTGTGCACCCTCTGGTCCACCGGATTCAGGACTGTCTGCGCTTGCTCCACCTGGGGGGCGTCTCGGTGGCGTTCCTCTGGCTCCCGGGACACGCTAGTATCTGTGGGAATGAGGCGGCCGATATAGCGGCCAAGGCTGCAGTCTCTCTTCCTCGGCCAGCTATTCAGTCGCTTCCCTTCACCGATCTACGGAGCGGTTTATGTCGCAAAGTTGCTCATTTATGGCATGCGCATTGGTCAACACTTCCCCTTAATAAATTGCGGGAAGTGAAAGCCCTTCCTTGCGCTTGGACCTCTTCCTCCCGAACGCGTCGTCGGGAGGAGGTAATTTTAGCTAGACTCCGGATAGGGCACTGTCTTTTTAGCCATCGACATCTTTTAAGCGGCGATCCCCCCCCACTCTGTCCCCACTGCTCTCAGCTGTGGACGGTAAGACACCTTTTAATTGAATGCCCCTATTTTAATCCGTTACGCTCCCGTCTACAGCTATCGCCTGATCTATCGTCGATTTTAGCAGATGACACGCGCTCAGCCGACCGCGTTCTCCAGTTTATTAGTGACAGTGAAATGACGTCAGTCATTTGAAGCTTTTTTTGGGGACAACCACCCCTTTCTGTAGTGGATTTTTAAGCATTCATTCTGCTTTTAGTTTCTCCAATTTTATGACTTTGTTCCCATTGCTGCTGGTTTTCAAGTTCGGTTTTTTACTGTTTCCTCAGTCACGGGCTGGGCGCTAATGACCATAGAAGTTTTGCGCCCTAAAAAAACAAAAAAAAAACTTCCGCTGGCCACCAAACTCCCCAGACATGAATATTATTAATAATATCGTGGATGCCTTGTAACGTGCTGTCGAGAAGAGATCTCCACCACCTTACGGACAGCCCTGCAGGACTCGTAGTGTCAGTTCCCTCCAGCACTACTTCAGACATTAGTCCAGTTCATGCCACGTCGTGTTGCGGCACTTCTGCGTGCTCCAGATTGTCCTGTACGGTATTAGACAGCCGCGCGGGATTAGCCGAGAAGTCTGAGGCGCTGCAGTCATGGACTGTGCGGCTGGTCCCGGCGGAGGTTCGAGTCCTCCCTTGTGTGTGTGTGTGTGTGTGTGTGTGTGTGTGTGTGTGTGTGTGTGTGTGTGTGTGTGTGTGTGTGTGTGTGTGTGTGTGTGTGTGTGTGTGTCCTCAGGATAATTTAGGTTAAGTAGTGTGTAAGCTTAGGGACTGATAACCTTAGCAGTTAAGTCCCATAAGATTTGACACACATTTGAACATTTTTTGTTATTAGGCAGGTGTACCAGTTTCTGCGGCCCTTCAGCACGGCTCCCGCATAGGAAAGTCGGAAGCCGTAGTTATTGAAAATGAAGAAATTGAAAATGAAGAAATTGAAAATTAGGACCTTACTTCAAATTTCTCTTAATGGCAGCAAATGAGCACACAGTCACTGTTACAGAAAAGTAAGCGAAATTACGGCGCAAATGTATAACGTTATTTACAGACTTCGTTACTACGATATGCTGATTTTCACTACTGACAACACCATCGACCTAGGAAGTGTAGCTGTCCGGTATGCATGTTTCACTGTAAATGAACCATGTTAACATGAGAGCCCCTAGAATACGATTTCACCAAATTGTGTTACTTTCGTGAGTCATTTTTACCGTAACACTTTATCTGTGCACAGGGCAAAACATGGTAGCTATTCAATTTTCGGTCTTTAGCTATTGGAGAGTTTGATACGTGATAGAGAATGTGACACCAGTGTTATGAACGTGAAAGCTTCCACTTCCTTTTACCACTCTTAACGGCTACATACATACATACATACATTGTCTTTTTCTCTTTGTGCATATCTATGGCAAAGTACCTTTCGAATTATATAAAAATCATTGGCCACCCTGTGCAATTCATATTAAAAATCTGTTCTTCAGTTTTCGTGTTCACGTATTAATATCATGTTGTAAACAACAGAGGACTCAAAATGCAAGCCTGTGGTATGCCATCTTCCTGCTTCGTATTCTAAGCGCGTCTTTCTAAGCGCGTCTTTCTAAGCGCGTCTTTCTAAGCGCGTCTTTCTAAGCGCGTCTTTCTAAGCGCGTCTTTCTAAGCGCGTCTTTCTAAGCGCGTCTTTCTAAGCGCGTCTTTCTAAGCGCGTCTTTCTAAGCGCGTCTTTCTAAGCGCGTCTTTCTAAGCGCGTCTTTCTAAGGGCGTCTTTCTAAGCGCGTCTTTCTAAGCGCGTCTTTCTAAGCGCGTCTTTCTAAGCGCGTCTTTCTAAGCGCGTCTTTCTAAGCGACCGACGTAGCGCTGGCAGGCACATTTCGGTCAGGGTGAAGAAAACTGTCGATGTGACTGCAGGAGCTGCGTTGCAGCCAAGGAACAGTACAGTAGCAGCTGCATCTACAGGGGTGGGGCTGTGGCTGGGTAGGGGGCAGCGGAAACCGCGCCGCGTTAAGATTTTCCTCGTGCCGGCGCGGTCACTCCCAGCCCCACAGGCCACATGTCGGAAAGTTTTACGGTGCTGTTAAACGGGAAACAGCGAAAGTTCTTAATGGAAACACATAAAAAAAGAAAGCCAAGGCACGCCCGTCCGTGGCCACGCTGTAGCGGATTGCAACATGGCCGCCACCCGTGGCGAGCCTTTGTTATAGACGGGAAGTGGAGGAACTGCACCCTCTGCCGTGTGTTTTATTTCTTTTCCAGAAGACTTCACTTCTGCAATGGTCGCAGTCTGACGAAAAGGGTTTCTTATTACAGGGGACTAAAGTCGCAGTTGGGAAAACAAAAGCATTTGACAGATTATTACATAGTGAGCCGTGCACAACTCGTGTTGCTGCCATTTATTGTTTGTCATCTTCTATTGAGGTACTGCCGCCTCGTTTTCTTATTCCACTTACTGGCGTCACTAACTTCCTACCTTACTTGCCCTTGAGCGGCAGCAGCAGCGAGTATCGGTGAGTGCACGGTCGTACCATCTCTGGAGCGACCGGGTCGTCGTCGTGTGTGTGGCAGGCAGGCAGGCAGGCAGTCAGTCGGAGACGGACCAGCAGTGCAGTCGGGACGCAGCAGCAGTGGAGTCGAGGACGGAGCGCCGGCGGGGCGCTGACAGCCAGTGCTCGCCGACCGCTGGCGACATACATGTACTGTCCGACTGAGGCAGACTGGAGTGGGACGACCGTTCTTCGGTTGGTCGTTCGGTTGGTCGACTTACATTGGATCCTTTCACTGTTTCCGGGCCTGGGTTGGTTGGAGTGGAGCAGTGAGGAATTCTCGGCTGGGCGTAATTTGGCCGGGGCTCGCTGGCGGTCTCTAAGCGGTGTCGGAGAGTGTGGCGCTGTTCCCATTGCTACGAGATTCGTGGCTCACCGACTCTGGACACGAAACTTGAGTTTTGATTTAATCTACCAGCCAGCCCCAACTGTTCACATTGTGTCGTTCGTATTTCGTTGTGGGCTGTTGGGACATTCCCGCGACCAACAACATGTGTTTTCAAGTTGGCGAAATTCTAGCCGCTCTCCTGTCGAGTTTAACTTAATTTCATTATCTCTGAATTGAAGTGCACCAGCGGAATCTTCTGCCATGTGACCGTTAACGTTCCAGTTACGTGCCCTGGCTGTTGTAAATTCAGGCAGTGTATCTTCCTCGTCGTGTTGTGGCTGTCCAGCACGGCGTGTAGTTTGACAGCTGAATGTGGAATTCGTTGTGGACGCCGATACCTTCTGCGTTGTTCCACTGAACTCCCTGTTGTGTGCTGGTAAGGTAGAGCAGAAGATATCCTGTCGTTTGGTCCGTTGACTGTCTGTCGGTTGGGTTGCCGTCGGATCGATAATTTGTTGGGCCGACTGCCTGTCTCACCTAAGCGAGCGTTAGTGTTTGAATTCCACGCTCACCCTCGGAAACTTCTGAACGCCGTTTGACGTGCTGCCTTTGCTTATTTGTCCTTGTTTGTTATTTACACTAATGGCCATTAAAATTGGTACACCAGGAAGATGACGTGCTACAGACGCGAAATTCAACAGACAGGAAGACGATGCTGTGATATGCAAATGATAAGCTTTTCAGAGCATTCACACAAGGTTGGCGCCGGTGGCGACACCTGTAACGTGCTGACATGAGGAAAGTTTCCAACCGATTTCTCATTTACAAACAGCAGTTGACCGGCGTTGCCTGGTGAAACGTTGTTGATATGTCTCGTGTAAGGAGGAGAAATGCGTGCCATCACGTTTCCGACTTTGATAAAGGTCGAATTGTAGCCTATCGCGATTGCGGTTTATCGTATTGCGACAATGCTGCTTGGGCTGGTCGAGATCGAATGACTGTTAGCAAAATATGGAATCTGTGGGTTCAGGAGGGTAATACGGAACGCCGTGCTGGATCCTAACGGCCTCCTATCACTAGCAGTCGAGATGACAGGCATCTTACCCCATGGCTGTAACGGATCGAGTAGCCACGTCACGATCCCTGAGTCAACAGATGGGAACATTTGCAAGACGACAACCATCAACGACGAACCTGGGTGCACGAATGGCAAAACGTCATTTTTTTCGGATGAATCCAGGTTCTGTTTACAGCATCATGATGGTCGCATCCGTGTTGGGCGACATCGCGGTAAACGCACATTGGAAGTGTGTATTCTTCATCGCCATACTGGCGTATCAGCCAGCGTCATGGTATGGGTTGCCATTGGTTACACGTCTCGGTGACCTCTTGTTCGCGTTGACGGCACTCTGAACAGTGGACGTTACATTTCAGATGTGTTACGACCCCTGCGAAACCCTACATTTCAGCAGGATAATGCACGACCGCATGTTGCAGGTCCTGTACGGGCCTTTCTGGATACAGAAAATGTTCGACTGCTGCCCTGGGCAGCACATTCTCCAGATCTCTCACCAATTGAAAACGTCTGGTCAATGGTGGCCGAGCAACTGGTTCGTCACAATACGCCAGTCACTACTCTTGATGAACTGTGGTATCGTGTTGAAGCTGCATGGGCAGCTGTACGTGCACACATCGTCCAAGCTCTGTTTGACTCAATGCCCAGGCGTATCAAGGCCGTTATTACGGCCAGAGGTGGTTGTTCTGGGTACTGATTTCTCAGGATCTATGCACCCAAATTGCGTGAAAATGTAATCACATGTCAGTTGTAGTATAATATATTTGTCCAATGAATACCCATTTCTCATCTGCATTTCTTCTTGGTGTAGCAATTTTAATGGCCAGGAGTGTATGTACGGATTCTGTCCGATTTTAAATTAAATTTGTTTTGCCCTTAGGGCGTGAGATTGTTCGGGCCTTCAGCCTAATTTAAGAAATGTTTTAAGATGAGGCCCTCTGCCTTTTAAAATTCAAATTCTTGTGTTTGAGTCTTAAGTGATTTCCCTTGAGCCGGTTTTAAATTGAAGTTGTTTTGCCCTTGAGGTGTGAGATCGAATGGCGCATTTAGCCGGGAATTACGTTCTAAAATGTTTGGCTTGCTCTGTTTTTAATGTTTTCTTTACTCTTGTACTGTTTGTCAAATGAATAAAGTGGTATGTTTGAGATCAACTGACAGCCACTCATTTTGGCCCCTTTCCACAAATCAGACTATCTGTCCAGTCATGCGGGTATAGCAGGGGATCTCACGTAGATCGGATACGATCAGGCGCAGTAACTTCAGGGATCACCGATTCACTGTAGGCTATGTTGGCAACAATTCCAGCTCCAAAGAGGGAAAGTGTTGACGAGAGTAAATATTGACGAGCCATAAGTGTGCCACGATTGCAAATATTGAAAGGAATTCTTTACGGAAGAACGGGAAAACTGCCAGAAGCCGACTTAAAGGAAGGGCAGTTTTTGTTCCGAAGAAATGCAGGAACGGGCGAATCAATGCCGTCGATAAGACTTATATTAGAAATATAGGCAAAACCTACGTTCAAAACATTTGTAGATTTAGCGAAAGCTTTTGACATTGTTGACCGGAATACACTCTCTGAAATTTTGAAGGTAGTAGGGATATAACACAGGTAGCAGACAGTTACCTATAACTGGGGTTACAAGATTCAAAGGACGCGAAAGGGAAGCTGTGGTTGAGAGGGGAGTAAGGCAGGGCTGTAGCCTCTCTCTGGTGTTATCCAGTTTGCTCATTGATCAAGCAGTAAAGGAAATCAAGGCGAACTTACAAGAAAAGAATTAGAATCCAGAAAGAAGATATAAAAGCTTTCAGATTTGCCGTAGACACTGTAATTCTCTTAGAGACGGGAAACGACTTAGAAGATTAACGAAATGGCTGTCTTGAAACGAGATTATAAGGTGGGCATAAACTAAACTAAAACGAGTGGTAGACGAATTTAATCAGGTGATTGTGATACTATTACAAGATTAGTCGCTTGGTATATGAGTTTTGTTATTTGAGCAGTAAAAAAAAAACTGATGATGAAGTAGCAAGAAAATTGTTTTTCAAAATGAGAAACTGCGGACTTGAAATAAAAAAGCTCTAAGTGCCAAAACCTTGAATTTGGGGAAAATGTGTTTTGAGTATACTAGGTAGGTGATGGTCAGAATTCCATCATTAACGAGTTTTGTTTCAAAAGTAAATTACAAACATTGTGTTGTAATAGTATGAGAAACTTACAGAGAGTGGAAATGCAATGAAAAACTTCAAGTGCCTTTGTTTAATACTCAGGAAAAAAAACAAAGTTTATTCTGTTTTTTTAAAACTGTATGTGGTCATTATTTGTTAAGTATTGCGTCATGTAAATCAAATCTTTCTTCTTTTCTTCACAGATGTGACTTGTAATCTCGAGGGCAGGTAGCTGCAGTTTCTCGATATCCTGTACTCGTACAACCTTTCTCAAAATAGGAACACCTTCCCAGGCCTCAGTTTCGTTTAAGCTTCTCGTGTTCTTCGCTATGTCTGTCTATCGGTAGCCGCTGTACTTTGGGTGTGTTTAGACTTGCTGTGTTTATATTACAATGTGCCACTTTCCTGAAATCTAGAAAGTGAGATGTATTCATGTTACTGACAATAATTGGCCATATTTGTCTCGTTTGCTGTATCGTGTCCGGCACAACATTTGGGACAATACGTCTGGTAACCCTAGAATAGACATTCTGTCCAGTTGTGGTAAGTGTGGGTCAGCGATCTGTAATGAGACTTACCTGCTGTAATGGACGAGCTGTTGGAGGCAAATATTTATTACTTGAACTCGTCTATTCATTCCCTTCATTTTTCAGCTTTCCTTCCTTGCTGCCACAGTACCTTCTCCTTTAATTCGCCGTTCCTTTCCACTCCTACTGTTACCATCATCCTCTTGTGCTTGCACTATTTTATGTTAGACTGAGGAGTAAACGTCACACAAAATGTCAACGGCAGTGGCTGTTGAACTGCAGATTGTCTGTAGATTGCATTTGGCACTAAGTTCCCAGTCGAGGCAGTTTGAGCCATTTATAAATTATTGGGCTTGTCATGTAGATCCCGTATCACACAAAACTTCAAAATTCTTGATTATGGCACTTATAGCCTTTATTTCAAGACCACAATTTATTAATATTGAGTACAAATTTAAATGTTAGAAAATATTTTTGACGATATCTCTATGGATCGTAGCCTTCCACGGCATTGGAGAGAGCATCAGGAACAGGTCAGGTGAGAAGAGAAATATGGTGCTACAGAATATTGCTAAATGCTTATGCCTGACCCGAACTGAAGGAAAAAGAAATTTGTGCCGCAACACGACTGAAAAATGGCATCGGTTGAGAGGAAACATCATGGAGCATGAACGGAGTGTTAATTGGGTTACTAATGGGAGTGTGGGGTGGTTAAAATTGTAGAAGACCAAGGAAGGTAAGAGGACGCTAAGTAGTTTAAGGTGGATACAGGTTTGCAGCCACACTCCATTGTAAGATTCTGGCAAGGGTATTTGGCAAATGTTGAAAAGGTGATCAAAGCCCTTGTGGATGGAGAAAGCGTATATAAAGAAGGTGAACGGAGAGAATGTAAAAACTACAGAGGCATTAGTGTAGTGCATTGAGTATCCAGACTGCGTGGTGGAGTCCTGAAGAAGCGCACGGAAGAACAAGCACTAGAGACGGAAGCACGAGATTGGTTTCGACCTGAATTGATGGGATATTTACTTTACGAAATGTGACGCAGAAGCGAATGGCTAGAAATCGTAATATGCACTTTAATGTTCGTGGATCTACATCAAGCATGCGACACGGTCCCGCTAAGCACGTTGTGAGGGAGCACACTGGACGATGCGTCAGCTGTGAAGGACTTTTATACTGGAGGCACCAATTGTGCAAAGATGAGCAAACACGTATACTGTGAATTTAGCATTACAAAAAGACTCTGACAAAGACGTACATTAGCATCCACTCTGTTCAAAATCTGTTCAGAGGAAGCTTTAGAAGGCTGGAAACCAATGTCGTGGCAAGGAAACTCCAGTCGGAACAGAAACGTTGTCTACATCAAATTTTGTGGACGACCTAGTGGTCATTGTTACAAAAAAATGTTCAGATGTGTGTGAAATCTTATGGCACTTAACTGCTAAGGTCATCAGTCCCTAATTCCCGGCGGGGTCTGGGATTTTCTCTGCCTCGTGATGACTGGGTGTTGTGTGATGTCCTTAGGTTAGTTAGGTTTAAGTAGTTCTACGTTCTAGGGGACTGATGACCATAGATGTTAAGTCCCATAGTGCTCAGAGCCACTAAATCATGTCCCTAAGCTTACACACTACTTAACCTAAATTATCCTAAGGAGACACACACACACACACACACACACACACACACACACACACACACACACACACACACACACACACACACACACACACACACACACACACACACACACACACGCCCGAGGGAGGACTCGAACCTCCGCCGGGATCAGCTGCATAGTCCATGACTGCAGCGCCTGAGACCGCTCTGCTAATCCCGCGCGGCGATCGTTGTTACAGATGATGATGATGATGATGATGATGTGGAATGTGTGTTCCGGAAGCTCAGACAACAATACGAGCAATAGCGTCTTCCCAAAAGTGAATATCCTGCACTAGGAGAAAATGAAATAATGGGTTTGAGAACTGATGTTGGCAAGATAAAAGAAAGTAAGGCCTTTAAATATCTCGGGGAAACTTTATCTGGCAGTGGTAAGAGCACAGAAAACAGTAAAGGAGCACGACGCAAGAAGGAAATCCGATAGTTAAATTCTGTCTTACTGAAAACAAGTAACAATCAAAACCAACGTTTAGTTAAAGTCGGGAATCTAGGCAGGCCAGCCCATTGCACGAATGTTACTGCCCACAGTCAATTGTCTAACAGATGCTGCTTTATAAGAGGGTGCATTGTCATGCTGAAACAGCCAATGATCGGCTCCGAACTCTTCCTCTACTGTACGCAGTTTGCAATGGTGTGACATGTGTTCATATCTTTCGACATTCAGCGTTTTCGTAAGTGCGACAAGGGGACCACGAAACACATCCCCATTCCATGACATCTCAGCTCTTCCCCCAACCTCACTTTTGGCACGACACACGATGGTAGGTAACTTTCTGCAGGTATTCCCCAAAGCCGAGCCCTTCCATGAGAGAGCCTCGGGGTGTAGCGTCAGTGACCGCCCCTCGCTCCCAGCCATCCAGTGCCCTGTGGCCTCGGTCTTTACGCTTCAAGAGCCTCTTAGCATCGACTGCAGAAGTGCGTGTCTTATGAGGAGTTGCTCGACCACTGCACTCCTTTATCTTTAACTTCCTACGCACAGTCATTGTGCTGCCTGGACTCTTGACAGAGCCTAGGTAAACGCGAGTGATCTCTACCGTCCATTTTGTGGGTCTTTTTGCAGCCATCGCTGGCAATGCTCGACGGTCCCCGTTCGTCACTACAAGCGATCTGACTGGTCTTCCTTTAGTCCTGGTTGTTCCTTCACGTTTCCATTCCTCAAATACGAGGGTCTCTCCAAAAGAAATGCACACTATTTTTCTAAAAATACAGTTTTCATTCTGCGTGTGTCAAAGTTTTACAGTGTGTAGATACATCCTTCCCGCTTGTTTTCAAACTTAGTTCAACCTGTTCCCGTGAGTGGCGCCGTCACAGCATGTTCTCAAAGATGGCTGCTAGACTTGACGTTCGTCAGAAGCAACGTGCTGTCATAGAAATCCTGTGCTGTGAAAACGAGACAGTGGGAAACATCCACAAGAGGTTGAAAAAGGTGTCGATCACAGTACAGTTAGTCGGTGGGAAGCAGACAGGATACGTGATGAAAGCGGGCAATATTGAGGATTGTCCTCGCAGCGGCAGGCCTCGTACTGCACACACTCCAGACAATGTGCAGAGAGTTGAGAAATTGGTGACTGCTGACAGACGCATCACAGTGAACGAACATGTCACGCTACGTTGGGATAGGGTAAGGAAGTGTTTGAAGATTACTGAAAGTGTTGGCGTTAAAAAAGGTTTGTGCCAGGTGGTTTCTCAGGAAGTTGACAGTGGCTCACAAAGAAACAGGAAAAACGGTATGCAGCGAACTTTTGCAACAGTACGAGAATGGTGGAGATGAATTTCTTGGAAGAATTGCGACAGGCGATGAAATATGTCTCCATTTTTCACCAGAGACGAAGAGGCAATCAATGGAGTGGCATCATGCAAATTCACCCCAGGAAAAAATTTCAAAACCACACCTTCTGCTGGAAAAGTTATGGCTACGATGTTTTTCGATCCCGAAGGATTCTTGCTTGTGGACATCATGCCAAGTGGAACCACCATAAATTCTGATGCATATGTGACGACACTGAAGAAACTTCAAGCTCGACTGAGTCGTGTAGGCCACATCGGCAAAAGCAGGATGTTTTGCTGTTGCACCACAATGTACGGCCACATGTCAGTCAAAAAACCATAGAAGCGATCATAAAACTCGGATGGACAACACTGAAACACCCGCCTTACAGTCCTGGTATGGCTCCATGTGATTATCATCTCTTTGGGAAACTTAGACTCTCTTCGTGGAACAAGGTTTGAAGATGATGACTCCCTTGTGCACGCTGACAAACAGTGGCTCCAACCGGTTGGTCCAGAATTTTACCGTGCGGGTGTACAGGCGCTGGTTCCAAGATAGCGTAAGGCAGTTAAGATGAATGGAAATTATGTGGAGAAATGAAGATAGTGTTCCTAAAGGATGTATCTACACACTGTAAAACTTTAAAACATGTACAATAAAAGATGGATTTTTAAAAAATAGTGTCCATTTCTTTTGGAGTGACCCTGGTACATGGCCAACAGTCGACTTGGGAAGTTTTAGAAGTGGGAAATGGCCCCGATGGATTTGTTACTCAGGTGGCATCCAGTGACTAGTCCAAGCTGAGAGTCACTGAGTTCCCCTGCCGACCCATGCTGCTGTCACTGCTTCTCTACTGACAACACAGTACTTGCTGTCTCTGTTATAACTGCAGGTCCGCCTCGTGATATCTGGCGGACAATGTGCATTACTTATGAGGGACCCTCCCCATCGCACCCCCCTCTCGGATCTAAAGGTAAGAAGGCCCAGTTGACATCCCGCCAGAAACTGAACACAGATCAAGCATTAAAACAGGAAGGAGCTGTACTGAACTACGAAAAAAAAGCAAAATAGAATTGCAGTTGGACCGTCCACTGTTTCTGAGGAGAGTGGAAAAGCCATGGCGTCGTGGTTGTAGCCGGCACGGTAGCTCAGCGTGTTCGCTCAGAGCTGTCTGGCCTCTGTAATAAAAAACTGAGTGAAAGGATCAACAACGAACTTCAACGGATGACATGTGACGTCCGCTACGACCAAATACAACGAACAACCACGAATAACATGCAAACAAGGTTCGATTCCCGGCTGTGTAGGAGATTTTCTCCGCTCTTGGATTGGTTGTTGTGTTGTCCTAATCATCATCATTTCATCCCCATCGACGCGCAAGTCGCCGAAGTGGCGTCAAATCGAAAGAATTGCACCCGGAGAACGGTCTACCCGACGGGAGGCCCTTGTCACACGACATTTATTTTTATAGACATCGTAATGATAACGCTAGAAATAGAGACGGAATGAGTAAGCATAGGAGACCAGAAGATCAGCTGGCATCAGATGTGCTCAAGACGTGGTGCTACATGGATATGAAACACTATCTCTTGAAAGAACAATGTCCAGAACTGAAAAGGGATTGCAAGAAAACAGAATGAAAATCAACACTAAGAAATGTAAAGTGATGGTAGTACAAGAGAAAGCAGATATGAAACTGAAAACAACAGAAGATGAAATTGAAAAGTTGCATAATAAAGATACTTGAGTAGCATGTTAACTAACAACTGGGGGAGTGAAAAAGAAATAAGTTCCATAACTGCAATTGCAAAGCAAGCTTTCCAGAAAAACTGACTATACGGAAAAATACAGTTTTGCTCAAGGAAAATTTTGGGTAAATGCTTTGTGTTGAGTTTTATTCTGTGTGGCTATGAAAGTTGGACACTGGAGAAGAGACAGAGAGGCAAAATTGAAGCATTCGAAATGCGGATTTGGACGAGAATAGAGAATATAAAATAGAAAGGTAAAATAAAGAACAGTGAAGTACTGGATTGGCTAAAGAAATGAAGAATTCTCCTAAACCTAGTCAAGGAAAAAGCAATGAAACTGGGTAGGACATCTACTGTGAATAAAAGGAATTCTGAAAACAATGTCGAAAATACAGTGGAAGGGCTGAAGAAATTACGTAAGAGTGCTGGGTGAAGTGAAAAAAGGCAGGGAGCAATTGGGATGGAACAGTGTCAGGAAACTACCGATAGGCTTAACACCTTATAATGGTGGGAGTTATGAATGTCAGCGGAAACTATAATAAAATCTTCAAATGTATTTTTTCTTGTGTTTTTTTCATATAAAAAATGGCTCTGAGCACTATGGGACTTAACATCTGAGGTCATCAGTGCCCTAGAACTTAGAACTACTTAAACCTAACTAACCTAAGGACACCACACACATCCATGCCCGAGGCAGGATTCGAACCTGCAACCGTAGCGGTCGCGCGATTCCAGACTGTAGCGCCTAGAACCGCTCGCCCACTGCGGCCGGCTTTTCATATCCATACAAGATTTGTTTTAAGTATACCTCTTGAGCATTTCTCGATTTTCACTTTCGATGACTCACCCAATAGAAACTGTTTAACTATCTTAAATCCACGAAATGCGATCAAGACGTTTATGAATATGAGAGTTTATTTCAAATAGATCTCGTACTCCAGTTTGACAACGTCACATTTGATTGAGAGCCTGCACGCCATTATGATGTGGTCTGTGTGTGGCAGAGGCAGAGAGATTGCTGTTCGGGCATTTATCGCGCCTCGGTGGGCAGTTGGATGTAACGGATGCTCTGAAAACGATGTTTCGCCGACAAGCGAGTCCCATCTCGTTTCGGCACGCATGTCGCCTGCAGCTCAATTAACGGCAGACTTCCCCTATTTAGAAGCGTACGTGCTGCGGATGCGACAGTCAGAGTGCGCGAGGGGATGATTAAGCGGGATAAAAATTAGCTCCTCGCGGAAGCGACTGCGAGAGGCGGAGAGAGGAGGAAAGAGGGGAGGAGTAGGGGAGGGGAAAAAAGAAGGCGGGGGAAGCATTATTAATTTCCGTGCGGCGAATTGTAAATTAAAACCCGGAGCGGCGGGTGGGGGCGGTTCGCTAATTATGAGTCGGTGGTCGGCTGAGCAGGCCAGCTGCCCAGGGAGAAGTAGAGGTGGCTCCGGAGTGTCGTCACTTCCGGTGCTCTGGGGGGTGCGGTAGACGGCGGAGGGTGTTTCTTAGAGTAGCCGTCCGGGAATATGTCCTGGCGTCCCCAGTGGACACCAAAACTTCTCGTCGTAGCAACCAGGGGCACTCAAGGAAACTAAGGGGCAATTTGCAGGGGCAGTTTAAGTTCATCGAGAAGAACTAAAAATTTGGAGGCATGCCAGTGCAATTGTAATTCTGAGAGACAGAGTAGGACATGGAGGATCAGTTGAACGGACTAGATAAGGTCTAGGAAAGAGGTCATAAGGGGAATATCATCAAAGGTACAACGAGGGTGCCGGCCGTGGTGGGCAAGCGGTTAAAGGCGCTACAGTCTGGAACCGCGCGACCGCTACGGTCGCAGGTTCGAATCCTGCCTCGGGCATGGATGTGTGTGATGTCCTTAGGTTAGTTAGGTTTAAGTAGTTCTAAGTTCTAGGGGACTGATGACCTTAGAAGTTAAGTCCCATAGTGCTCAGAGCCATTTGAACCATTTTTGAACAACGACGGTAATGGCATGTAGGCAGGAAAAGAGACGCTAAAAGCAGTAAATTAGTTTTGCAAAGTAGAGGGGATATAAAATGCAGATGTACTTCAGCGAATCGGAAAAGAAATCTATGCCAAAACTTAAAGAAAAAAGGGGTACTTTGATAAGGCACATCCCAAGGCATCAGGGATCGTCAATTTCGTAATAGAGGGAAGTATGTGTGTGGGGTGGTGGTGGTAGGGGGGGAGGGGAGGGGGGACAGGGGCAGCGGCATGAAACTGGTCTTCCGAATTGAAGATAACAACAACAATGACGACCAATGAAACTGGTAGGCTGCTTTCATAAAGACCCTGATCGTGGTGAAAATGTCGCTCTTTAAATGTTACGGCAATATAATTGATGGCTTGGGCTAAGTAAACGCCTCGTTCGCAGACACACATCTCTATCGCACTAACATTGTCTTTGTTATACAATTCAGGTGGTCTCCGATGACTGCTGCTGCGTTCCAGCCGGCGTCCTGTACGACGTGTCTCATACCTTCTGAGTTTTACTGAAACTGGTGATAGTGGGTCCACAACCGATTATATTGAGATAGGGATCAATGGTAGTATATGCATATTTATTGTGTTATGGACATACACAGCGTACACTGTGTAACAGCAACATAGTACCTGTTCGAAGTGACAACCGCCAGCCTCAATGTATGCATGGAAATGGTGCACGAAGTTTTGCCTCAGTCTCTCGAATATCCTTGATGTCTGTTTCACCAGGAGACAGGCAGCTTGTACCCTGGCAGGAGGTCTTCAGCCGATTCTACGGGAGTTTCAGACCCCAACGTCTTGACGTAACCACAGAGGCGTGAGATCCAGAGATGGCGTTGGCCACAGGACAGGACCTCCCCTTGCAATCGAACGACGAGGGTACGAATTTGTTCAGGTGTTCGCAGTCTTGAACAGGGCTGGTGCATCGTCGTGCTGGAAGCACATACTTTAGCGGACAATAAGGGGTACTGTTTCAAAGAACTGTGGCAGCAAATCTCGAGAAACACTGGGTAACGTGGACCAGTCAACTGGGGAGGCAGCAAATAAGGTCCCATTAGGTGATCTTGAACAATGCCCATCCATACGTTGACAGAGAATCGTTGTTGGTGGTCTCCGGATGTGGGTGGCGTGAGGATTGTCCTCGCTCCAGACATGGCTGTTGCAAGCACCATCAAGGGTGAATGAGGAATCGTCCGAGTAGAATACAAACTCTATGAAGTCCAGTAGTACAGCACTGTGGGAGATAATCCGTTGACAGAAGGAACACCGAGCTCAGAATCTTTGGTCTCGGTACTTGCACACATTCTTTATGACAGGGGTGTAATACATCTTCCAGCAGTACTCTCGACACCATAGCCTTCGAAGTGTGTGTGTGTGTGTGTGTGTGTGTGTGTGTGGTTTTTTTTTTTTTCGTGGGTAAGTTGATGTGTGATTAATGCTGGATGCTCGCCACACGAACCAACACCGATTCCTCAAGGTCTGATGTTTGGATATGTCTTTGGCAGGAACCTTGGCTGGCTCTCTATGGTTTGAATGACCCCATCTCTCGTAAGATGGTATCCAAGGAAATAAACTTTTTCCAGTTAGGATGATACCTGCAAGGAAAGCGTTCTCTGTACATTTGTGCTGCCTTATGGGCACTACATCCTGCTGCACCATACGTTAAATGCATGTCTGTCAGCTCTCATGATGCATAATGGTCCACTTTTGGCTATGTGTCATTCACTGTACACATTAACACACTTCTCGATGGACGTATCACAAATTGTCTGACGCAACTGAAAGCTGACGCCAGGGGTAGTTGCACGCATACAACACGGGTTAGCGTGCCGGTGCGATGCATGCGGTTTTCACCTGACATGTGTGTGACGGGCTAAGTTGTGTACAGTATGCATTGACATGCAGTCATCACTTTGATCAGTTACCATGAGCTATGTTCTTGTTATGCAGTGTACACTGTATACATCCACAACACAATAGATGTGCATTTCTGACCATCGGTTCCCTATCTCAATATAATCGTTTGTGGACCCACTATCACCTGCTTCAATTAGACCCACCCTGTACATGATGGCCGTTGCCTCCTCCATCACTCGTCCGCAGCTCGTGGTGTAGTGGCTAGCGTTGCTGCCTCTTGATCACGAGGTCCGGGGGTTGGGGATTTTCTCTGCCCGGGGACTGGGTGTTTGTGTTATCATCATCATCATCATCATCATCATCATCATCATCACCATTCGTGGCAGTGGCTAGATAGTACTGCGGAAAAATTAGGTTGTGTAAAAATTGGTACTTTGTACTGGCGGTGATGACAGCGGAGTTGAGCGCCCACAAACCAAACCAAACATCTTCTATCACTCCACTCTTGTCGCTAGCCACGCTTGCGACATAATCCGGGAGGGTACCAGAGAATTCTACCAGTTAGAAATATGCCAAGAAATAATCATAAAGCATAACATTGTCTTTTGACTTTCCCATTCATTATAGCGACCATAACAGTGTCCTGAGCCAATGGCAGTGCGTGGCTCATAATTTGCAGTGGTAGTAGGCTGAGAAAGCTGTGGATACGCCTTTACAAGGCAGAGCAAGTAACAACCACAATGAGCTCCAACGACCCAAACCTCATGATCACTGTTCACCGCGGTACCGAATACCTCCTAACAGTGCTGTGGGTACACAACGGGGCGTTCAGTAAGTAATAGGACACCTTTCTTCTGAAAGCAGGAGCTCAAAAATACATTATGTCCTCACAAATACATTTTTTTGTGAATAAGCCTCCATGCTGAACATCTGTTAGTTTTTTGTTTTTTAACTAAAGATAGACAGATGTCAATAATTCCTACCCATCACCATTTACACATTCCAACAATAGATTATCTTGTGTAGAATAGGAGTAGTTATCAAAGAGAAACGTTTTAAATTTAGTTTCAAATTTTACTTTGCTCTCTGTCAGGCATTTTATATCAATGGGTGAGTGATGAAAACTTTTGGTTGCAGCATTGTGAGCCCTTGTTTGTGCTACAGACAACTTTAATGTGAAACTTCCTGGCAGATTAAAACTGTGTGCCCGACCGAGACTCGAACTCGGGACCTTTGCCTTTCGCGGGCAAGTGCTCTACCATCTGAGCTACCGAAGCACGACTCACGCCCGGTACTCACAGCTTTACTTCTGCCAGTATCTCGTCTCCTACCTTCCAAACTTTACAGAAGCTCTCCTGCGAACCTTGCAGAACTAGCACTCCTGAAAGAAAGGATATAGCGGAGAGCTTCTGTAAAGTTTGGAAGGTAGGAGACGAGATACTGGCAGAAGTAAAGCTGTGAGTACCGGGCGTGAGTCGTGCTTCGGTAGCTCAGATGGTAGAGCACTTGCCCGCGAAAGGCAAAGGTCCCGAGTTCGAGTCTCGGTCGGGCACACAGTTTTAATCTGCCACGAAGTTTCATATCAGCGCACACTCCGCTGCAGAGTGAAAATCTCATTCTGGAAACTTTAATGTGGCATAATGATTGCCATTTTTTTTCTTCTGGTATTGCAATTATGTACAACATTGTTCCTGTTGAAGTGCAGTGGACTATTTACAACAAGCTTCGTGAGGGAATAACTATACTGTGAAGCGGATACATTGCTACTCGTATGCAGAGTAGCAAGCAAGCACGACGAAAAGTGTGTTGACATAAGTTTTCAGCCAAAGCCTTCTTCACAAAGGAAGCAAAGCACACAAACACATTTGTGCAGTCATACACAAAAAAAATTCACAGGCACATGGCCGTTGTCTCTCTTAAAGTGGAAGAAAACGGTAACATGACTCGTTCCACATCATTTCGATTTATCGTGCAAATGACACATGGAACATTAAACTAACTTTCTAACTACTGATGTATTACAAAGCATGGTATAGGCTTATATTCTTTCAAAAATATCAAATTGAAATTCAAAAGTGTAATCGAGCAGATGATCAAAGTATATGTACATTCCAATTGCGCTGTGTTTGGCTATTCCTGCAAAACTAAGAGTTACTGGCGAGAAATGCTCCGGGAAAGAATGCAAATAGCCTATTATTGAAAGGTAGGCCTACATCTCACACAGGTTAGGCAATAATTACTGAAATAGTTACTTAGATATATTTTAAAGTAAAATATCCACGTTATGGAGTGTTAAGCAATTGAAACCATCCCTTTAATCACATTTATAGCATATGTTTTGTACCCATAAAATTGCTGTTATTGTCTATACAAAGAATAACGCATCATAGGCATGATTTAGAAGTGAGAAGATATGTAAACTACAGTGAAGCTAATGCACTGACAATCTAATAAAACAAGAAATGTATTCTGCGTGGAGGTATACCTCTAAGAGTTCAGTTTCTTTGCCATTTCAATAATCGTTCACTTTGTTGAATGCACAAGACAAGACAGCACGTCTTGCTTCATTCCGCATTGCACACGTTTGTGGGCTAACAGAGAACACATAGGTACATATTTTGCAAACGTGAACATTAAAAACGTTGTGCATACGAGTTGAAAGCTGAATTGATAGCTAACAAGAAGCAGTACCAGGAAGCAGACAAGAATTGGTTTCAGAGTTCCAGCTTCATTAGCTATCGATACAAATGTGGTAAAAGCGGAATAAAAAGCATTACACGAAAGCATCATTTTCACATCAGATCTTTGTCGTCTTTAAAATTTTGTATTTGTGCCGATCCACAGCCTCCAGATGGTTAATAAACATAAACATGGTCCGTAGCAACTTTCGACTAAGCGTCGTTGTCAAGCACATTTGTAACATCTTCATGTCATGTCATTTTCAGATCACTCTTAATTAAAAGTAGAAAAGCAGCCATACTCCGCCATTTTACGAAAGGCTGCAAGCTACAGTGACGCCTTTTAAGATCGTATTGATCGCATTACAGCCTATTATGGACTAATTTTACGTTTATTAATCTTGGCTTCATTATTCGAAATTCATTATCCAGAAAAATCAAGTTACATTAACGAGGCCAACTGTGTCGCCTAACTAGAGCAAATACGCATTCAAGAACAGAAAAAGGTTTGAAAATGCCTTCCTGACACAGTGTTATTCGAGAAAGCACTGCAATTTTTAGTATTTAAAATAGTTTTTCCATGCACACGACAGAAATAATGAGTAAGAAGCAATCATAAATAAGTCTGCTAATGTTGTGGGCTACTTAAAATGGCGGCAGTCCTCGCCCTTCTGGCTTCAAAACGATGTACAGCGTAAGCCTATAGCGCCACCTCCTTTCTCTACCGCCATGTTGGGTGGAACCATATGACCTGTGCCAGTAATATCGTTGAGGTCTTCAGAGTCTGCGACACTGTCTACTATAAGTTGTAGACATTACTGTAATGTTGTGCTGTGAGCAGTACAACGGCAATGACAGTCGAAACGGAGGTTTTACTAATGGTTGCAGCTTGAAAAGGAACACCACCTAGTGCCTGAAAGGATCTTATTGAAATTCAAACGGGAATATTTTTAAAAAATCTACTTCGATCAAAATATTTTTTTTTCGCTGTTTTTGTGTATATGTAGAACGTAGGCTCTGTCGCTCTCTTCACAATGATTCGCAGCGTAAAGATGGAGGTATAAATGACTGTTTTGTGTACGGAATGGCTACCAGTGTTTGTCTAGACCTTTGTCCTCTCGAAGATCTCCAAATAGTTATTCACTGCTGTGTTTACAGTATGTATCTGGAGTACTGGTAAGGGGCGGGGGATGGAAGTGGACTATGATTTATTGACAGGGGAGCTCCATTGTAGTAAGAGGTTAGCGGCTACAATGGAGCAGAGCATTGTGTTTGACTGCATGCGCGGAATGGAAAACAGCTTTCGACAGTCTTCTACACTGCGGCATCTTTGGCCGTGGTCCGGATGCATAATTCAGAGCACGGGATAAATAGTCCGCCGCCTTCGACGCGATTTCCGGAAGAAAGCTCTGCAGCCGAAATAAATGGCGGTTCGAGTCGAGACTTGGGCGCGCGCCATCTTGCTCGCGCGGCCTGGCGCAGTACCAACTGTGCTTGACTAGTGGCCGGCGACTCCGGCGTGCAGTGGCTGCGGGTCTGCAAGGTTGGCAGCGCTGGTGTTCTCGTTCTCCACCACAGCAGTCACTGAGCACTTCGAGCCGACACGTCTGTGACAGACGTTTCATCTGATAAATCTGAGCTTGTATAGAGTAGAAGTAACAGTCAGTTTTCCGACATCCCATTTGAGAGTGGGACAGGCAGAGAAGGAAACGGAGGATCAGTATCCTCTGCCGAACAACAGTAAGGAGTAGTCGGCTGCTGTCCCAGGTCGCCACTTCCACGGTTTGCACGTTAGAAGCCGATCATTGGAGAGAAGCACAGTAACGCGGCAAGCTGATTCTCCCACACGAAGCTCCAGCCAGTAGCTTCATTTAGCCTCCTCTGTCACAATGGTAAGCCTTGTAGTGCATGTACAACTTACAGGGTCTGCCTTCACGTTAGTTTAGGCACAATGAGGTACTTAACATTAAACTCCTTTATTATGGATAGAAAACACGGCAAGCACACTATGTGATCAAAGTATTCGGGCACCATATTGGTGGATGCTAATGTGGGGTGTGCTCACCCCTCACGTTCATGCCAGCTTGAACACAGCTGCTGCCATTTTCAATTAGGTGTCCGAATGTTTGTGAAGGAACGTGTCATATCCCCCATTCTTCCTAATTCCAGTTACTGTCCACAATAAGCCAAGTCCTTTATGAAAAAATTTGAGAGAAAAGATTATTGTTGCAGAATTTTTGTTGTTACGTTAATATATTTTGTCATATTTTAGTACATCAAACGATCTTTTGAATTTCCACATTAACAAAGCCGTAATTACGTTATTTGCCCAAAATACAAAAATACGTGCGATCACATCAGAGGAATGCTTGCTACTACTTCACTTAGCGGAAATAACAATATTCCAAAGAGTTTACAAGTTTTCTTGACGAATGAATTTCTACTAGTATCGATTATTATTTCATAAATGAATCCAGAAATAAACATAATAAACAGTAATAGATTGCGTAGTTAATAATAGAAATTCTGTGTGTGCCAAATAATTCGTATTTCAAATGCTTCAAAAAAAAAATTTAACTGTACATTCAGAGCTTACCTATTGTAACACCGAAATCAAAGCAATTACTTTTCATAAATTTTAGCTTGAAATATAACATATTGTGTGTAAAATTATATGAAAGTTTTAAGAAAAGCAGTTGAGATAATATTGACGCGTCCAAAATTTGAAAAATAGTACTGGTATCAACAACTACTGTTGAGGAACAGTAATGCTAGAGGAGGATGTTCCTTTACAAACGGCAGCCCGTCTTTCATCAAGAGTTGAAAGCAGAGAAGGTGGCGACTTTGGTTACTGCAGTCTAGAGCCAAGTCGAGGTTTAGGTCGGCATTCTGAGCACTGCATTCCATCTCACAGTTTTTATTGTCCACAGCTCAGGTCTCCAAGCGCCTACGAAAATGTGCGATGCTCTGAAACTCAATGGCAGCTCTGTGTCTGGAAGGTACCTCCGTTACGGGCGCCATTTTGAAGGCTACGGACAGCGCCGTCACCTACTGAAACACCAAGAACTCCACGACGCCCCACAACACATTCCGCATTTTTTTTTTCAACTTGTATTGGCCCACAAAAAAGAGTTGCAGGTCATGAGAACGTCAGCGAAAGTAGCCACACATGTCGTGATTTGATACTTAGGTACGACAAATTGCACTAAAAACGACGCAGTTTTGATAAACCATCATTGCGCTGTAGCACTGAAACGATATACTTTCATAGCAAGCAAGTTACAACACGAAAAGTACCACATACGGGAAGCCTGTAACTACTGATATGTAGTAATTTGTTGCCATTTTACTACAATAATTCTTACGTAAAACCACACGTTTTAGAAAGATCCTCAATGTGGTAGTCCTTTGAAACAGCTTTTATTCAGTTCACTTACACGTACAGAACAGTGTAACATAAGAATCACCCCTTATGCAAGTTAACTCCATACAATATGGCATCCGCAGATTGTGCTTGAGACATAAAATCGATGCTACATCTTGTTGCGACAGATTGTCACAAATGAAAAATGATATGATTATTGCCCGCGTAAAATGCAAAAAATGAAATATATTTTCGGCCAAAATGAGTACTTAACACATGGTACAATTAGAATTTTAGAACTACCCTAGGCTATCGTACATTATCATTAGTAAGCGTAGAATTCGGTAGCTTTCCCCAGTGGTTTCGCTCTGTTAAGGTCTTTAACGCGTTAACTGTTTTTAGGTGTGCTGCAGAACTATCGGGCGTTGCCACATTTTAATCGCTTTGTGTATGCGATCAGTGTGTTACTGCAGCCGATTACCGTAGAAACTGGGAGCGGTGAACTGTGTAGAAGATGAGTGAGGATATATAAAGGGCCGCGTGATCTACGGTACATTGTTGTTCTACATAGTTATCCTCGTGTCTGTTACTTAAAAATCAATAACACTTACAGGAAAATTGAAACTGTCAATGTTTAGTTCAGGTTTTATTCAAAAATTGTTGATTTGTAATGTGAAACACACCAATGTTGAAGGAGACATTTAAACAAGGATTTTTGTACAACATCGTTGATTTAAAAAAAAGAGTTCAGTTTTATCACATAGTGCTGGAAAATTCAATTTCCCCAAAAAAGGTAAAATTAAAACAAAGAAAGCAAAACAAAAACATATCAGACAATGCTTCAGTATTTCGTCGACCTTGTATAAAACAGGCTTTTGTTATACGTGAGCAGCGTTCGCATTTTCAGTAATATCGTGAAACTCTTGCCTTTGATGGAGAACGTTGTATGGAGTACAAAATAAGAACGATAATTATATAGATTTTTTTATGTTCGTGCATGTGAACTGTACTGGCATCAAAAGTAGTTTGCTTTTGGTTATACAAAAGCGCAGAAATTACTAATATCTACAGTCCTGGAAATGGAAAAAAGAACACATTGACACCGGTGTGTCAGACCCACCATACTTGCTCCGGACACTGCGAGAGGGCTGTACAAGCAATGATCACACGCACGGCACAGCGGACACACCAGGAACCGCGGTGTTGGCCGTCGAATGGCGCTAGCTGCGCAGCATTTGTGCACCGCCGCCGTCAGTGTCAGCCAGTTTGCCGTGGCATACGGAGCTCCATCGCAGTCTTTAACACTGGTAGCATGCCGCGACAGCGTGGACGTGAACCGTATGTGCAGTTGACGGACTTTGAGCGAGGGCGTATAGTGGGCATGCGGGAGGCCGGGTGGACGTACCGCCGAATTGCTCAACACGTGGGGCGTGAGGTCTCCACAGTACATCGATGTTGTCGCCAGTGGTCGGCGGAAGGTGCACGTGCCCGTCGACCTGGGACCGGACCGCAGCGACGCACGGATGCACGCCAAGACCGTAGGATCCTACGCAGTGCCGTAGGGGACCGCACCGCCACTTCCCAGCAAATTAGGGACACTGTTGCTCCTGGGGTATCGGCGAGGACCATTCGCAACCGTCTCCATGAAGCTGGGCTACGGTCCCGCACACCGTTAGGCCGTCTTCCGCTCACGCCCCAACATCGTGCAGCCCGCCTCCAGTGGTGTCGCGACAGGCGTGAATGGAGGGACGAATGGAGACGTGTCGTCTTCAGCGATGAGAGTCGCTTCTGCCTTGGTGCCAATGATGGTCGTATGCGTGTTTGGCGCCGTGCAGGTGAGCCCCACAATCAGGACTGCATACGACCGAGGCACACAGGGCCAACACCCGGCATCATGGTGTGGGGAGCGATCTCCTACACTGGCCGTACACCACTGGTGATCGTCGAGGGGACACTGAATAGTGCACGGTACATCCAAACCGTCATCGAACCCATCGTTCTACCATTCCTAGACCGGCAAGGGAACTTGCTGTTCCAACAGGACAATGCACGTCCGCATGTACCCCGTGCCACCCAACGTGCTCTACAAGGTGTAAGTCAATTACCCTGGCCAGCAAGATCTCCGGATCTGTCCCCCATTGAGCATGTTTGGGACTGGATGAAGCGTCGTCTCACGCGGTCTGCACGTCCAGCACGAACGCTGGTCCAACTGAGGCGCCAGGTGGAAATGGCATGGCAAGCCGTTCCACAGGACTACATCCAGCATCTCTACGATCGTCTCCATGGGAGAATAGCAGCCTGCATTGCTGCGAAAGGTGGATATACACTGTACTAGTGCCGACATTGTGCATGCTCTGTTGCCTGTGTCTATGTGCCTGTGGTTCTGTCAGTGTGATCATGTGATGTATCTGACCCCAGGAATGTGTCAATAAAGTTTCCCCTTCCTGGGACAATGAATTCACGGTGTTCTTATTTCAATTTCCAGGAGTGTATTATTCAGAAAATAGAATTTATATTTTGTAAGGATATAAAATAGACGATGAACTAATAGTGTATAATGTGAGGTTATAATTATGTGCAAAACAAAGCAACGAATAACAAAGAGAAGTCCTCAGCGCGTAATTTCTCCCTCACACATTCATTTATGTTCCTTTCGCTACCAATACTTCCACTACACCGGTAATCCTAGAGTTTACAAAGTACAGGGTGTTTCAAAAATGACCGGTATATTTGAAACGGCAATAAAAACTAAACGAGCAGCGATAGAAATACACCGTTTGTTGCAATATGCTTGGGACAACAGTACATTTTCAGGCAGACAAACTTTCGAAATTACAGTAGTTACAATTTTCAACAACAGATGGCGCTACGGTTTGGGAAACTCTATAGTACGATATTTTCCACATATCCACCATGCGTAGCAATAATATGGCGTAGTCTCTGAATGAAATTACCCGAAACCTTTGACAACGTGTCTGGCGGAATGGCTTCACATGCAGATGAGATGTACTGTTTCAGCTGTTCAATTGTTTCTGGATTCTGGCGGTACACCTGGTCTTTCAAGTGTCCCCACAGAAAGAAGTCACAGGAGTTCATGTCTGGCGAATAGGGAGGCCAATCCACGCTGCCTCCTGTATGTTTCGGATAGCCCAAAGCAATCACACGATCGAAATATTCATTCAGGAAATTAAAGACGTCGGCCGTGCGATGTGGCCGGGCACCATCTTGCATAATCCACGAGGTGTTCGCAGTGTCGTCTAAGGCAGTTTGTACCGCCACAAATTCACGAAGAATGTCCAGATAGCGTGATGCAGTAATCGTTTCGGATCTCAAAAATGGGCCAATGATTCCTTTGGAAGACATGGCGGCCCAGACCAGTACTTTTTGAGGATGCAGGGACGATGGGACTGCAACATGGGGCTTTTCGGTTCCCCATATGCGCCAGTTCTGTTTATTGACGAAGCCGTCCAGGTAAACATAAGCTTCATCAGTAAACCAAATGCTGCCCACATGCATATCGCCGTCATCAATCCTGTGCACTATATCGTTAGCGTATGTCTCTCGTGCAGCAATGGTAGCGGCGCTGAGGGGTTGGCGCGTTTGAATTTTGTATGGATAGAGGTGTAAACTCTGGCGCAGAGACGATACGTGGACGTTGGCGTCATTTGGACCGCAGCTGCAACACGGCGAACGGAAACCCGAGGCCGCTGTTGGATCACCTGCTGCACTAGCTGCGCGTTGCCCTCTGTGGTTGCCGTACGCGGTCGCCCTACCTTTCCAGCATGTTCATCCGTCACGTTCCCAGTCCGTTGAAATTTTTCAAACAGATCCTTTATTGTATCGCTTTTCGGTCCTTTGGTTACATTAAACGTCCGTTGAAAACTTCGTCTTGTTGCAACAACACTGTGTTCTAGGCGGTGGAATTCCAACACCAGAAAAATCCTCTGTTCTAAGGAATAAACCATGTTGTCTACAGCACACTTGCACGTTGTGAACAGCACACGCTTACAGCAGAAAGACGACGTACAGAATGGCGCACCCACAGACTGCATTGTCTTCTATATCTTTCACATCACTTGCAGCGCCATCTGTTGTTGAAAATTGTAACTACTGTAATTTCGAAAGTTTGTCTGCCTGAAAATGTACTGTTGTCCCAAGCATATTGCAACAAACGGTGTATTTCTATCGCTGCTCGTTTAGTTTTTATTGCCGTTTCAAATATACCGGTCGTTTTTGAAACACCCTGTATGTACTGTAGCAAAACTTCCGGACGGTAATACTGGCAGAGCGCAGGTCTACATACAGTGGGACGTACCAGCCATGCACTTCACACTCGTTTACAGAGCATACGTGCAGATATGTTGAGGGTATCCACATGTGTATAGATACACACGTAGATGTATTCAGTGTGTCCACATTTCGCCATATAGCTAGTGTCTTTATATGTATACTGAAGAGCCAAACGAACTGGTACAACTGCCTAATATCGTGTAGGGTTTCCGCGAGCACGCAGAAGCGCCGCAACACGACGTGGCATGGATTCGACCAATGTCTGCAGTGGTGCTGGAGGTAATTGACACCATGAATCCTGCAAGGCTGTGCACGAATCCGTAAGAGTACGAGGGGCTGGAGATCTCTTCTGAACAGCACGTCGCAACGCACCCCAGATACGCTCAATAACATTCTTGTCTGTGGAGTTTGGTGACCAGCGGAAGTGTTTAAACTCAGAAGAGTGTTCCTGGAGACACTCTGTAGCAATTCTGGACGTGCAGGTTGTCGCATTGTCCTGCTGGAATTGGCCAACTCCGTCGGAATGCACGACGGACATGAATGGATGCAGGTGATCAGACAGGATGCTTACCTGTCACACATCACTCCAACTACATACGCCACGCCATTACAGAGCCAACACCAGCTTGAACAGTCCACTGCTGACAAGCAGGGTCTGTGATTCAAATGGCTCTGAGCACTATGGGACTTACTATCTGAGGTCATCAGTCCCCTAGAACTTAGAACTACTTAAACCTAACTAACCTAAGGACATCCATGCCCGAGGTAGGATTCGAACCTGTAACCGTAGCAGCCGCGTGGTTCCGGACTGAAGCGCCTAGAACCGCTCGGCCACCGCGGCCTGCCAGGGTCTATGGATTCATGAAGTTGTTTCCATACCCGTACACGTCCATCCGCTCGATAGAATTTGAAACGAGACTCGTCCGACCAGGCAACATGTTTCCAGTCACCAGCGATCCAATGTGGGTGTTAATGGGCCCAGGCGAGGTGTAAAGCTTTGTGTCGTGCAGTCATCAAACGTACACGAGTGGGCCTTCGGCTCCGAAATCCCACATGGATGACGTTTCGTTGAATGGTTCGCACGCTGACACTTGTTGATAGCCCAGTATTGAAATCTGCAGCAATTTGCGTAAGGGCTGAACGATTATTTTCACGCGTCGTTGGTCCCGTTCTTGCAGGATCCTTTTCCGGCCGCAGTGATGTCGGAGGTTTGATATTTTACCGGATTATTGATATTCACGATACACTCGTGAAATGGTCGCACGGGAGAATCCCCATTTCATCGCTACCTCGGAGACACTGTGACCCATGGCTCGTGCGCCGCCTATAACACAACGTTCCAACTCACTTACACACTACTGGCCATTAAAATTGCTACACCACGGAGATGACGTGATGCAGACGTGAAATTTAACCGACAGGAAGAAGATGCTGTGATACACAAATGATTAGCTCTTCAGAGCGTTCACACAAGGTTGGCGCCGGTGGCGACACCTACAACGTGCTGACATGAGAAAAGTTTCCAACCGACTTCTCATACACAAACAGCAGTTGACCGGCCATGCCTGGTGAAACGTCGTTGTGATAACTCGTGTAAGGAGGAGGAATGCGTACCATCACGTTTCCGACTTTGACAAAGGTCGGATTGTAGCCTATCGCCATTATGGGTTATCGTATCGCGACACTGCTGCTCGCGTTGGTCGACATCCAATGACTGTTAGCACAATACGGAATCGGTGGGTTCAGGAGGGTAATACGGAACGCCGCGCTGGATCCCAACGGCCTCGTATCACTAGCAATCGAGATGACAGGCATCTTATCCGCATGGCTGTAACGGATCGTGCAGCCACGTCTCGATCCCTGAGTCAACAGATGGGGACGTTTGCAAGACAACAACCATCTGCACGAACAGGTCGACGACGTTTGCAGCAGCACGGACTATCAGCTGGGAGACAACGGCTGCGGTTACCCCTGACGCTGCATCACAGACAGGAACGCCTGCGATGGTGTACTCAACGACGAACCTGGGGACACGAATGGCAAAACGTAATTTTTACGGATGAATCCAAGTTCTGTTTACAGCATCATGATGGTCGCATCCGTGTTTGGCGACATCGCGGTGAACGCACATTGGAAGCGTGTATTCGTCATCACCATACTGGCGTATCACCCGGCGTGATGGTATGGGGTGACATTGGTTACACGTCTCGGTCACCTCTTGCTCGCATTGACTGCACTTTGAACAGTGGACGTTACATTTCAGATGTGTTACGACCCATTGCTCTACCCTTCATTCGATCCCGGCGAAACCATGCATTTCAGCAGGATAATGCACGACCGCATGTTGCAGGCCCCTTGCGGGCCTTTCTGGATACAGAAAATGTTCAACTGGCCAGCACATTCTCCAGACCTCTCACGAATTGAAAACGTCTGGTCAATGGTGGCCGAGGAACTGGCTCGTCACAATACGCAGTCACTATTCTTGATGGACTGTGGTATCGTGTTGAAGCTGCATGGGTAGCTGTACCCTTATACGCCATCCAAGCTCTGTTTAACTCAATGCCCAGGCGTATGAAGGCCGTTATTACGGCCAGAGGTGGTTGTTCTGGGTACTGATTTCTCAGGATCTATGCACCGAAGTTGCGTGAAAATGTAATCACATGTCAGTTCTAGTATAATATATTTGTCCAATGAATACCTGTTTATCATCTGCATTTCTTGTTGGTGTAGCAATTTTGATGGCCAGTAGTGTATCTTGATAACTTGCCATTGGAGCACCAGTAACTGATCAAACAAACGCGCCAGACACTTGTTTTATATAGGCGTTGCCGACCGCAGCGCCGTATTCTGCCTGTTTACATATTCGTGTATTTGAATACACAAGCGTATACCAGTTTCTTTGGCACTTGAGTGTACTTATAGATGTATTCTGGGTGTACACGTTTCGTCAAACAGTTGGTGTCTTGATATGTAAGTACCTGTGTCATTGTGCTGAAGCTACAGAGACTATTGCTGTTACAGACTGTCTCCTCCCGAGCCCTGTACCCGTGTTACGGACCGGGCACACAGAGTTTTCGCTCTGCCGTTCTCATCAGGCGGCGAGCGCCCACCGGCTGGTCTGATCCTGCAATACACTTACACTGCAGTACACTGCGCTACACTCTGGCCACTGAATTCTTCAGGGGCCGCCCCGGAGCCGCCATCAAAGATTCAGCGGCCAGCCGCGTAGCGTGGAGTGTGCGCCGCCAGTTTTGCAGTGGCGCCGGGAAATTTGTGAGAGAGCTGTAGCAAGCTGGCTGCGTGTTTTGTGTGGCCATCGGGAACAGGGACAGAAGCATCGTGTGTTCTGCAGGGTCGCAGCGGGTGCCATCAGCATCCAGACAGGGACACCTGTCAGACAGCTGTCGAGTTACAACCACAGACGTCTATACGCAGACTTGATCGAACTGCGTAGTAACTCTTACCTGTCATGAAATGTGTAAGTACAGTAGAGTGATCAGCTAGAACATTACGACCATCGACCTGCTGTCGATATAAACCCGTCAAGGCGATAGCAGCGTCTCCTGGCGAGGAATGACTGCCAGTCAGACACACGCGCGGTGCATGTAGTATCAGTGAGTGTGCTTTCCGTGTGTAGGATGGGGAAGGCGCGCGGTCTGAGTTTGGCCGAGGGCAGATTGTGTCTGCCTGGAGGCTCCGTACGAGCATTTCGGAAGCTGCACCTCTTCGGGTCTTCCAGGAGTGTAGTGGTGAGTGTAGTGGTGAGTGTAGTGGTGAGTGTAGTGGTGAGTGTAGTGGTGAGTGTAGTGGTGAGTGTAGTGGTGAGTGTAGTGGTGAGTGTAGTGGTGAGTGTAGTGGTGAGTGTCTTCAACAAGGGACGAAACCGAGGTGAATGTACATCCAGACGTCCTGGGGTTGAGCGACGACCTCTCATTATGTCGGACGTCGTAGGCTGGGCAGACCGGTAAAACTGGACAGGCGTCGAACTGTGGAGGAACTGACATCAGACTATACTGCTGGGCGCAGTACAAGTGTGTTTGAACACACGGTGCACGGAACACTCCCAAAGATGGGCCTTCGCACCTGACGACCCGTACAGGTAGCAATGTTGACACCACGACGTCGGCAACTGCGACTGAAATGGGCACGTGACCATCGGCACGTGACGCTGGCGCTGTGGCAGAGCGTTGCGTCACCTGATGAATCCCGATATCTTCTTCATCGTGCCGATGCGCACGCGTGAATTCGTCGTCTTCCGGGGGAACAGCTCGACACCTCTCTCTGCTGCGGGACGGAGACAAGCTGGCGCCGGCTCCATTACGCTTTGGGAAACGTTAACGTGGGCATCCGTGTTTCCACAGGAGCATTAAAGGCATTCTTGACTAACTCACGATGTCCAAACTCAAACGTAACCAACGCTCACAGACTGCACTTAAAGCGAATCTATTACCGCCACTTTTATGCGACCTGCGCGAAATCTGAATAGATGTCATCTTTCAGATGAAGAAAAACGCCCACCAACTTTCATTTATATCGCACAACTCCTTCTCGGCGTTGCCATTTTCATTCCGTCAATGTACTATAAACTCGGGTCCCAGAAACTTCTAGAACCGGAAAGCAGTTTCACATTGATAAAGTTTTCTTTATTGAAAATGTTTGTCAGTTTTGATTTATATGTTGTTTTCTGAAAATAACTCTTTATGTGAAGACTGTAGGGCCAATGGTTAGAAAAAACGTTTCCAAACTTTGAAAATATTAAAAACAGAAGTTTCCTGTAATCTTTTAATATCGATTTCACTATTGATAGTAATATAATGAAATTATAAATGGAGACAGAAATGTTGTCTAAAGTTACACTGAAAAATGCAAATCATTGCATCTAACATAGACTTCTTTTCAGATCATATACTTTTAAAATTGTGACTACTAATTTCCATGTCGTAAATCGATACCTGGTAATATATCGAAAGACAAATAGAAAAACATATTTACGACGAAATTCTATTTGACAGTTATCGAAACTTCTTAAATTTAAAAATGTTTTTCATATTGCTGAGCAACAGTCATACAATATTTCGTAAAGAAACACACCGTGTTTTGACTGTTTTATTGTTTATTTAAGTAGAATCCAAGTTCCGGCTTTTTATTCCATTTTCAAGTATTCGGTTTTATGTCTTTAACATATAATGCAGGACACTTAACAACATGTCAAGTGTCCTGCATAATACATTAAAGACATAAACCCAAGCCGGCCGGAGTGGCCGAGCGGTTCTAGGCGCTACAGTCTGGAACCGCGCGACCGCTACGGTCGCAGATTGGAATGCTGCCTCGGGCACGGATGTGTGTGATGTCCTTAGGTCAGTTAGGTTTAAGTAGTTCTAAGTTCTTGGGGACTGATGACCTCAGCAGTTAAGTCCCGTAGTGCTCAGAGCCATTTGAACCAAATTTGAACATAAAACCAAATGCGTGAAAATGGTATAAAAGGCCTAAGCTTGGGTTGTACTTAAATAAATAATAAGAGTCAAATGGCAGTGTGTTCCTTTAGAAAAAATTTCTAAGCTTTCATAGACAAGAAATAAATATTTTACGTAATAATTTTAGATGATATGGAACGTTTCATTACTTGAGCAGAAGTTCTGTGAGGACTGGATGCATTGTAAAGTGTTTATAGGTGATTAAGTGAAGAATAAATAAACACACACAGTTTAGGTTCCCACAGTTAGGTTCCTGTCTGACATCTGCAATACGAGCAATTGCAAGCAGAGAAAATACGGTCTGCCGAACTTGGTTAACCAAGACCACAAAATTGCTGGTGTAGCCAGCTCAGTACCCCGTGCCCCGTAGTCCACCGTAGGGTGTCCAGCGCAGCGGTTCTCCAGTGTATTTCGTGTGACGTAGTCTGTCTCTCGTTTGTCTTAATTTTAGGTCCTATCGTGTGGAATTACGAGGAAAATCTTAGGATATCTTCCGCGTATTTTACACGTTCGTTGATACTATCACAAACTTCTTCTGTGAAAGCACTTTAGATTGAAACCGTAAATCGAGTCACAGCGACGACGGAGAACAGTACAGGCGAGTGTCGGCGGAGCCAAGTTTACGGAATTGCGGGACGAAACACGAACGAGCACTTGGTTCCATATTGCCATCAGCTTCTCCGCTAACGAGTTGGAAGTTTTCGACCTGTAGGTTAACTTCGAGCTCAAGGACAGAGAGAGAGAGAGAGAGAGAGAGAGAAGCTTCACTTCGTTCCGCCGCTCAAGTTCAACTTGCTGGGTTCCCTGGGAGAGTGGCCCTCCTGCCCCGTCCTACCGAAGTTCCAGTGACTGCTAGACGGCCAACAGATGGCGCAGGGTGAAGCGCCAGGCGACCGAATGTTCCGTGGATCACTGCTACCCCAAGTTGTCATGTGGTTAAAAAAAAACAGCACATTATAAAAGGTCTGCAATAACTTAAATATTTAACGTCTTTTTCTCCACATGACAACTTGGCGTGACGTCCACCTTAAAACGAACAAGTTTGGTGACAAAAAGTTTTTATAACACCTGAAGATGACAGCAAAGTCTGTCGAAACTGATTGTTTTAAACAATTAATTATTTATGAGCTCTTGGCTTTAGATTGTTTCTTTTGTTTGTTTTCAAATTTTACTTTCCTGTCTATCAAACAATTAACATCACTGATATGATGAAAAATATTGGTTGCAGCATATTGCACCCATTTTTGTCCTAGGGTCAACCTTTCTTGTGCAAATGATCACTATCACTTTTTCTTTCGGCATTGTCCAAGGTGGCAATTATTGAACTATATAGGAAAAAAAAGTAGATTAGTTACAAACTACGGCGTGCACACACTTTAGTCAGTATGTATATATTACTACAGATATTGGAATTTAGGTTATGACATGTTTGATATGCCTGCCATCATTGGCGATGATGTGGCGCAGACAAATTGCGAAATTCTGCATGGCCCGCTAAACTGTCGGAACATCGATGATGTCGATGACCTCCTGAATGGATGTTTTCAGCTCAGCAATGGTTGTGGGGTTATTGCTGTACACCTTGTCGGACCAGAAAGGAGTCACATGTGTTCAGATCCGGAGAATATGGCGGCCAATCCAGGGCCATGACAGTGGACTCAGGGTACCCCAGAGCCAGAATGCGGTCCCCAAACTGCTCCTCCAGGACATCAATCACTCTCGTGCTTCGATGTGGTGGAGCTCCGTCTTGCACGAACCACATCTTGTCGAAGTCAGGGTCACTTTGGATAATGGGGATGAAATCGTCTTCCAAGACCTTGGTGTACCGTTCGGCAGTCACCGTGGCATCAAGGAAAATCGCACCGATTATTCCGTCACTGGACATTGCACACCGCACAGTCAATCGCTGAGGCTTCTCATTCGCAAAATGCTGATTCATGGTCCCCTCCAAATGAAAGTGGGTTTTGTCGGTAAAACTAACCATATTCACATCAAAAGTCCTGTTCGTCAGTTCTGTAACCAATAGTGTTAGCGAAACACAGTCGCTCTTCCACGGTCCTGGGGATTAATGGCTGATGGTTTTGAATTTTGTATGGGAAGAGATGTAGGTCTTCAACGACAATTTGTCGCAGTGTCTACCGGTTGATTCTCACCTGTTGTGCAGCTCGTCTAATCGATTTCCTGGGGCTGATTTCAAGCACTGCGCGTGTCTTGACGATGTTTTCAGGCTTTGTCACCTTCTTTGCGCGACCGACATTGCCAACGCTATCATCATGAACACTAGCCATTCTCTCAAAATTGTGAATCAAATTCTTGATTGTTAGCACACTTGGACCGGCTGTCTTCAGGTTGAACTCGGTGGCAAACTTCCTTTGTGCCGCAGTTGGGCTGTTATCGCTCGCATAGTTGGGCTTCACAAGTGCTATACTCTCAGGCACGCCGTGCTGTGACATTTTCACGTGCAAGTGGCCGACAACAACAGGCGCATGCGCATGCTAATTCTCATCATGTCCGACGGCCAACCGTGCAGTTGAAAGCCCTAACGAAAACTGTGCAGAAGTTATGACGATTTTATTTCAAATACATGTCACCATGTATAAGAGGTAGTTAAATGAAAATCGAACATCCGCCACAACAGGACAACGGAGTAGTTTCATTTAAATAACAACATGCGTTAAAACATTTATCCCACTGGGAGACGAGACGATTAATGCCTGCTTCATAAAAAAGCGGTCCACCGCTAACAGATCCACAGCGGGACCCATTCTTGCACGTCCTCGTCCTACTGAAACCGACGTCGACGCATAACTCACTTGGGCCACAATAGATGTGAAAAATCCCGCAGTGGAAGATCCAGCCTTACACAGTGTTTCCCAGTAAAATCGCTGCAGCACAGTCTTCATCCGATTGGCAGCGTGGGTGTAGGCGTCAACGTGCAACTGGACGATTACGTAACACAGCATTCGTGGACGTTTTGACTTTGTGGCGCATCGCAGTTCCTGCAAAGTGTCTTCATAGTGCTGTGCAAATTGTGTTTCCACGTTCGAGGACGAGCAGAGGCGTCTGCAAGTCGAAAAAGGAGGTCATATTGGTCTGACCAGAAATTGTGTGAACAGCTTTTGTAAGGTGTCAGGCAAATCCAACACCTTCCATGAAAACCCTGAAATGACAGCAAATCCGGCAATATGCCACATAGGTCCAAATAAATCCTGACATTAAATTAACCAAAGTAATACGATCAACGAGTGAGCAAATGGAATACCACACACTAACACAAGAACGTCTAAATGCATGTCATACCTTCCCACCATGAAACAGACGCAGTTCCGCGGGGAGAAACGAGAACAGAAGCCGAGAGCAGAACCGTGTTAAGCTAGAAGGCCCTACGATAAGGGACGGACACCCACGTAGCCAGCCAACCGCCAGGACCACCCCCAGCCCATGTTAAAAGATAGAGCCCTCCAAAAGAACAGTATAGATCTTACGATAACAGTAAAAGCGCCACACCAGCTGCATGCAAGACTTTTTCGCGTCTCTGTTACGTTGCAAACGTTAAAAACATTGCCCACCACGAAAAGTATAACATTTCTCATTGGATAGAATTTTTGTAGGCGGAGCTTAAGGTTAACATTGAGACGCTGATTGGTCAGTTGAAAACACAGCCAGATACCTTTCTCTTAAACCAACTTCGGTAAACAGTAGTAAGGATAAGTTCGAGAGAGTTGCTACCGAGACGGCGAGGTGTGTGGAGCTGCGCCGCCCGCCGCCCCTGACGCTGCCTAACCACCGACAAGGTAATGAACGCACGCGATGCCGCATAAGAGCGCATAAGGCTTCACTCAGAACTGCAGAAGTCTCATCTGTTACATCCCCTTTTTACGTAATACTAGTGTCGATCGTCAGTTAAACTTCGTGGTATTCACATTTGCTACTTGAAGTTAAAATCTGAAACGCGATGATTTTGCTGTTACAGAATTAATGAGAAGCCACATCAGCCACTGTAATTTACGACAGGTTAAATAAGTAATTAAAGATAATTGAGGGTCACTGTAGACTATTTTTGATAGTTGTCTCTTTTATGAAACTTAATTTAAACGTAGATTATAGGTGTGATATGGCATAGGTCATCCTTCGATCCATTATAGAACTTGGAAACCCATTCAGGGAATATTCGTCCACATTTTTGTTGAATGCAGTTGGTTTTTATCATCCTGTATTCCTTTTATGAATAGTACAATTTATAAACAATGTTTTGTGAATAGAATAAAAAAAAACATTGGAAACTTAGCTGGTAAAATAACTTCGAAAAAGCAGTTAACTAAAAATAGGGAAGCCTTGAACCCCTTCCACTAAATTTAGTTAGTATTAAGATTCTTTTACAGGGAGTGCAGTGGAGCTGACGCTGAGATCATTAAGTATTTGATTATATCATCGCTAGTCTCACTGAACTCTTCTGAACTCTACATGTCATGTGTGGTCTGGCTTCTCCTCACCAGCAACAGGTCCCAGGTCCCAGGTTCAATATCGTCAATTCCCTAAAAAGACGCTCAGAGCGTCGTTGCGCGAAAGTGGTAGGGAGACACGACTTAGAACAGACAGACACCACGCAGAGTATTAGACTTTAGATTTTTACGGCGAGGGAGATCTCCGTTGCTGGCTTTGCCGTTTGCCCTCGGGCTGTCTGAATGCTGTCGGACTTGAATGTCTTGCTGCACGATAACGCCAGCCCACAGACTGTCAATCGACGAAGGCTGCGATTCACCGACCTGGTTGGGGAAAACCGCAACCTCCTCTGTACAGCCCGGACTGTTCACCGTGTCATTTTCACGTCTTTGGCGACCTGAAGAAAGACATGCTTGGACGTCCGTTTCAGTCGAACGAGGGAGAGCAAGTGTGGGCGCAGTTGCGGGATCGTCTCTTCACCCAATGGGATTAACGTCTTAACGCATGTGATGATTACTTCTGTATGGGCTTTTGTAAAGAACCGCCATTTGGAGGTGACTGCCGAACGATTCTACTGCAGCCAACATACATCGTGCGGAAGGACGACGAAGATGAGATACGAGAAATCAGGGCTCATACGGAGGCAAATAGACAGTCGTCTTTCCCTCGCTCTGTTTGTGAGTGGAATAGGAAAGGAAATGATAAGTAGTGGTACAGGTACCCTCCGCCACACGCCGTACAATGGCTTGCGGAGTACCACTGTAGATGTAGATTCTATGGTCCCATTGTGACGGGTGTTTAGTTTTCATTTGACTCGCCCACATAATGATATTTCGTTTGTTCCTATTGCAGTTTGGTGGATTATTTACACCAAACTTTGTGAGGGATTGCATATACTGTGAAGCAGTGGTCAAAGCGCTTAATTCCTCAAACAGATGTCTACAAGCTGACGGTGGGTGAGCACCGCTTATTGTTTTTACAGCACGTTTTTGAACAATGAAAACTTTCTTTCTTGTAGGTGAGTTACCCCAAAACATTGTTCCATACCACATTACTGAATGAAAATACTCAAAATACGTTAACTTACCGATTTTACTCTCGAGATTTGCAGTGATTCAAAGTGCGAATGTGTCTGAACTGAATTATTTTAGGAGTTCATAAATGTGGTTTTTTTATTCAGTTTAAATTCTCATCAACGTTATACGCAAAAATATTGACCTTTTCACCATATTCAGCAGTTCCTCACCATGTGTTTCATTTCTCATTCCTATAGTACCTCTACACATGGGGAGCTGAACATATTGTCTTCTTTTTTTATATATATTGAGAGTGAGACCATTTGCTAAATATGAGCAAGTAATACTTCTAACAACACTATTTACCATTTCTGTAGCTGTCCAACAGTTTCTGATGATCGACAGCCAGTTCCTCCCAGACGCAGGGACGCTCCGACTTGACCACCCACACAGTTACGTAAGTTGCATACGCTGCCTTCCACATACTGTGTATCGTGAAAGGGGTCGGAACACTAAACAAATCAAGAGAACTATTAAACCGCACAGCAACACAGCACGTCGGTTCTACTGCTAGAAGCACTTCCCTGTTTTCCCGAAAATGATGAGAAAGTGAATGTAAGGAAGAGAAAGGAATTACCAAGCTATATGCAAAACTGACGTACTGACATTACGAAAGGAATGCCAGGTCAGGTGATCGAGATACAATAAATGGAAGTCCCTTGGGGATAAATGTGCTTTAATAGCAAAGATTTAATGTGACTTCGTAGCAAAGATTTAAGTTTGCGGAGAAAATATACGAAAGTAAATTGCTAAATTACTTACAAAATGTTGTTGCGAGAGAACTCATCTTCTAAAAAACCAGAACACTGCTGTAATAATTGTCCTTCTCAAAAATAAGGCGTAGAACATACTTTAAAAACAGCAACCTCTTCCTGTAACGTACTAAAATTATAACCACTTGTGCTGGAAGAAGTTAAATTTTAACCGAGCAAGGTGACTTCAGGATAGGGTATAGCGGAATGTCTGCAAGCTGTGACCGGAGTAATGAAATGCAAGTAAACAACACAAATTGTAAGTTCGTCTAAATTAACAGATTCTAAGAAAACTTTTAACTGAGTTTGAGGTAATTAGGTATAACAACAGCTGCTTAATAAAAACTCGCGTAAAGTAACGTATCCGTTTCTTCAACTCACAACTCTGACTGACTGGAGAACCAAAACCAAAAATAATGCTGAAATAACAGAATGAAAATTTCATCTTTATGAACGCCCTTTTTGTGTCTTTCGTTTGAAAATTTCTAATTTTCTTTTCTTTTTTCGAAAAGGTTATAGGCAATTCCTCTTTTTCGTAAGTAGCACATCAGCGAAGGAGAATATATTGCCCTACAAAGAAAAAGAGAAACGCATTTCCTAGCATGCCTGTATAGATGAAAAGTCGCGAGTATAAATCACGCAGCGTGACTACCTCAGTATTTTACGTGTTTCCACACTACGCAAGTCACACTCTACGCCCATACAGCATGTAGTAGTTTCACAAAATCGAAATGGATGTTATAGTTTACTTCTCTCTTGAATTTATTCGAAGTAGTAATGCTGTTAGTAATATATGTATTTAATGATGTTAAGAAAAACAGAGAAAATGCAAAAAGAATGGAAGAGTGCCTTAATACACCACCCCTCTATAAGAAAGGAGACAAAACAGATCAGAACAATTACTACAGTACCTCATAAAGTTCTCTCTAAAGCTTTGATGAAGCGACTCGAGCCGCAAGCGGACCCAAAGATGGCAAGAATGTGTAACATACCGCGTTGAAAACAACTGGAACCTCAAAATCACACTACACGTCAGACGCAGCCGGAAAAAAAATTTCTTTTGACAGGAAAACCCTATTTAATATCCCTAAAAATTAGGAGTCGATAGAAAAAACAGGGCCATCATCCAGGAAACTTACGCGGGAACCGCATCAAAAGTGGGATTCGTCGGAGATATCGCCAACTAATTCGAAATCCACACAGGAGTCCGACAAGGCAACGGTTATCGCCACTCTGGTTCAACATCGTTTTGAAAAAACAAATTCCTGGAAGGGAAAAGCACGTCAAAAGCATCCAGATTGGAAAAATGAAAGGAAAGTTGAAGACGAAATGGAACTAGATAAATTGCAAGAAATCTCCCGCAAGACTGGACTCCAAATTTCCTATGAAAAAACTCTGTATTTGGACACCACATCAACCGGAAAACTGCCACTGAAAACACAATATGAAAAAAAATTTCACTTGCCGCTCACTCAAAGTGCTTACGAGAAACCAG